>NC_142883.1:19671710-19985000 GCF_051225735.1 Oryctolagus cuniculus | reverse complement strand
TGGTCCCCGGGTCCGCCTCTCTCCACCCCCTCAGCCCTGGTGAATACTTTGCTCTGACTTCGATGCTTTCCTGGTTAAGACATTTGGGTCATACCAGGGAGACGCTGCAGAAGGCCACGCTGCTTCCTTGCTCTGTCTCACAGGCTGGGGACAGGGACATCCGGTCCAGGCCAAGGCTGCAGCTCACCTGCTGACCTAGGAATTGCCTGGGGCTCCCCAGGCGGGTCAGAGGGCACAGGTGGCACCTTGTCCTTCCAGCCTCAAGAAAGACCAAGGGGCAAGTGTTTGGCACAACTGCTAAGGCCCCGCTTGGGATTCCTGCGTCCCCTATCAGAGTGCCTGGTTTAAGCACCTGCTTCCAACAGAGCTTCCTGCTAATGTACACCCTGGAAGGCAGCAGTTGGTGGCTCAGGTGCTGGGGCCCCTCAAGTGGGAGTTATAGATAGAATTCCAGGCTCCTGGCTTCAGTCTGGCAAAGCCCCAACTGTTGCAGGCATTTCGGGAATGAGCTAATGGATAGAAGAGCTCTTTTTCTCTGCCTTTCAAAATCAATCAATGAATACATAAATAATTTTGAGAGTAATGAAGACAATGAGAGCCCAGAACAGGGAGCCATCTATCATGTGAGGAGTCCAGGAGAATTTCACAGAGGAGGTGAGAATCGTTTGTGTGCTGTGTGTGGTTGGATTCACTTACTTATTAGATGCACATTAGTAGGAAGTTGGAATTGGAGGCAGAGCCAGAACTCGAACCAGGCACTCAGGTGTGAGATGGAGGTGTCCCAAGCAGCATCTTAATCCCTGAACTGACTGCTAGCCTCTGAAGTGTGCACTTTGAATGGGTGAATGATGGGATGTGTGACATATCTCAGTGAAGTTGTATTTTATCTATCTATTTATTTTATTTGACAGGGAGAAAGACACAGGGAGACAGGGAGGGGCAGAGACAGATCAAAAGAGAGTTCCCATCTGCCGGTTCACCCCCCAAATCCTGCAACAGCTGGAGCTGGACTAGGCTGGACTAGGAGTCAGGCATGCGATCCAGGCCGCCCACAGAGGAGCAGGAGCTTCCTTCCTTGAGCCATCACCACTGCTTCACAGAGCGTGCATTAGCATAAGCTGTGCCAAGCATCAAACCCAGGTACTCTCGGGGCTGACGTCAGGGGGCAGTGCGTAAAGCCGCGGCCTGTGACGCTGGCATCCCATGTGAGCGCTTGTTCAAGTCATCGCTACTCCACTTCCAAGGCAGCTCTCTGCTAATGTGCCTGGGAGAGCAGCGGAAGACGGCCCAAGTACCCACGTGGGAGACCCAGGTGGAACTCCTGGCTTCTGGCCTTGACCTGGGCCAGCCTCAGTTGCTGCGGCCACTTGGGGAGTGAACCAGTAGATGGAAGATCTCTTCCTCTCTCTGCCTCTCCCTCTCTCTCTAACTCTGCTTTTCAAATACGTAAATAAATCTTTAAAAAATAATAAAAATAAAAATAAGTGAGGCTAAACACCCGGCCCATAAAACTGTAGGAAGGGTTCGTGTCCTCGCCCTACCTCTGCCCCAGCTCCTCCTGGAGTCAGCCAGTATTGTAAGCTTTTGTGTTACCTTTTAGGTCAGAAATGTGAAATTGACATCTGAAATGATGACTGCGTTGAATTGGGTCAAGCAGTGAATGAAGGGAAAGAATTTTCCTGGCGGAGATGCGAGCGTGACGGCCCACGTCCTCCGAGTTCCCTGCTGGCCTGAGTGTGGTGGGCGGGTGGCAGACTGGCAGGCAACAGATGGGATCAGGATGACCTCAGCCTTGGATACCATGTGGAACAGTCTGAACTTTATCTGTTAACATGATGAGTCAAATCACAAAGAAAAGCACAAAAATTGTGCTTACAACAGGAAAAAAAATCATCCAACATGTTCTCCCAACATCCCTGGTTTCTAGTCATTTAAGTTTCACTGCAAATTCTTTTTAAAAAATATTATTTTATTTTTTAAAGATTTATTTATTTTATTTGAAAGGCAAGGTTACAGAGAGAGAGAGAGAGAAAGAGAGAGAGTGTGTGTATACCAGGATTGGACCAGCTCAAAGCTAGGAGCCAGGAGCTTCACCAGGCTCTCCTACATGGGTGGCAGGAGCCCAGGTACTTGTGCCATCTTCTGCTGCCTTCCCAGGTGCATTGGCAGGGAGCTGGACAGGCAGTTGAGCAGCCAGGGCTCAAATCGGCACAATATGGGATGCTGGCATCACAGGCAGCGGCTTCACCTGGCATGCCATAATGCCAGCCCCCAAAAGATCATTTTTAAAGGATGCCAGATACTCTGTACACTGTGGCACTGCCTGTGTCGCATATCATTGCCTGAGACTGAGTCCCTCTGCCTCTCATCCAGCTTCCTGCTAACATGCCTGGGAGGCAGAGATGATGGCTCAAGTACTTGGGTTTCTGCCACCTACATGGGAGACCTGAATGGATTTCCGGGCTCGTGGTTTCGGCTTGGCCCAGACCAAGCTGTTGCAGGCATCAGGAGAGTGAATCAGCTCTCTCTATCTCTCTGCCATTCAAATAAACAAATCTTGAAATGCAAAAGAGAGATATTCTATCAAGGTGAGAGTACACTAATCATTGTGCATTGAGTCACTGGATTGGTTCCAATTTGCTATCAAGTGAAAGAATGACCCATTGGACCTTGGTTTGGACAATGACTTTTATACTCACATGTTGAGGTGGATTCGTTTCTGAGAGGAGGAGCGTGGTGGGGGCAAGAGGTGCGGAGTCACCACACAGACCCTAGGACTCAGGTAAAAGCCACCCAGAGGTGAGCAGCCTGCAGACTCGTTTATTTCAGTTGCTACAGCAGCTTATATAGCCGAGGCAGCCAGTCGGTCAAAGGGCAGTCTATGTCCTAACCAATCACACCCTGTTGCCAGGCAGTTTCCAAAGCCATCCAATCATAGCCTGTTGCCAGGCAGTTTCTGTTGCCAGCGGCCATCTTGACATGGCCTTCTCATTCCACCACACTCACAGACTGAGAATTGAAAGGGACTTTGGGTCATCTTGGCCCAACCTTGGGGCCTCCATGGCCTTAAGGAAGTACCTGGCCCATCTGAGCCCAGCTCCTTATCTGCAACATGATTGCCTGTTTGAATCACTTGGAAGCCTTTTAGGCGACCGTAGGTTTTTCTGATGCTGCAAGGTCTTCCACAGCCTCGCCTGCTATGCACCAAAGGAACTGTTTGGAGATGCTGAGGTCCAGATGGGCTTCCCCCTCATCCTCTTCCCTTTCCTGGTCAGACAGTGAAACCATGTCTGGGGAGAGATCCAAGGGGAGACGCTCGGAGCTGGCCGTGCAACACCAAGGCCGTTGCTTCATTGTCTTTGACATAAGTGCAGGAACATGTCCCCCAGGCACTGTGCCCAGTGCTGGGGGCACAGAAGAAGCCAGACAGACGCTTCTAGCCTACTGCCTGCTTGGCCCACCGCTAAACAGGAAAATCTCTTGGGGGCTCTTGGAGGTGGGAGCCAGCCCGGGCCTCCTCCTGCCTCATCCCCTCTCTGAAGCTTCTTCGCCTTCCCCCAGACTCGACCCCAGCTTCCTGAAGCCACCACGATGGAGGCGTATGGATTCCGCCTTCTCCTATATGTCTTCCACGCTCCTTGGCGTTAGCTTCCGCGAGCCAGGATACCAGGGGTCTGTCCCTCTTTGAGGACCCTCAGAAATGTGATGGTCTCCAGCCAGTTGTCCATTACTGTAAACAAGTGCCTGGGGCTGATAGCTTTACAAAGACAAGAGGTTTATTTAGCTCACAGCTCTGGTAGTCGAAGGGCCTGGCACCGGCACCAGCTCGGCTGGTGGATGGCAGGAACCTGTGCGAGAGGGGGAGCGCGCGGCACCAGGCAGGAAGCCGACGAGGGGTCTAGGGTCAGGCTCCAGCTTTTCTGACAGCTCACTCTCGCGAGAGCTGCCTCGGGGAACCACTAAAGCTGCAGCAACCTCTTCGATGACCTGGGGGCCTCAGACGGGGCCCAGCTCCAACACCCCCACCCCGAGGGCCAGGCTCCAGGCTCCCAACACACAGAGCTCTAGGGGACACGCCCTCCAGACCAGAGCGGTGATGTCTGTCCTGCTCCTTCCACCGACAAGCAGAAGCCCAGGGACTGCAGACACCTCGGCTGGTGATGTCCCTCTCTGGCCCCAGTCGACCCTCGCAGCAACCTTGAGGCGGATGTGATCACTCCCATTTCCTCGATGTGATGCCAAGACCCGAGACATTCGCTCGCCTGCTTGGTGAAGCTGGGGCTGGGACTGAGCCCAGGTCTCTGTGGAGAAGCCTCGCAGCCCTCCCCCGCTCCTTTTCGCTGCCTGGGAGGCCTATCTGGAGAATGACAATGACGTAGTGTTTGAGAAGCACTTGGCACCTGATCCATGTTGAGTGACAGCCTGAAAGCCCACCAGGAACCGGAGCAGGTGAGTGGACGCACAATGGATGAGAGCAGAAATGTGCCTCCTGCGCAGTGGCTCGGTTACTTGTAAGTAAGTTGTTGCCTTTTTTTTAGATGCCTTTTTTCTTTTAAGATTTATTTATTTATTTGAAAGTCAGAGTTACACAGAGAGGAGAGGCAGAGAGAGAGAGAGAGAGAGGTCTTCCATCCGCTGGTTCACTCCCCAATTGGCTGCAATGGCTGGAGCTGCGCCAATCCGAAGTCAGGAGCCAGGAGCTTCTTCTAAGTCTCCCACACAGGTGCAGGATCCCAAGGACTTGGGCCATCTTCCACTGCTTTCCCAGGCCATAGCAGAGAGCTGGATCAGAAGTGGAGCAGCTGGATCTAGAATCGGGTGCCCATATGGGATGCTGGTGCTTCCGGCCAGGGCATTAACCCGCTGCGCCACAGTGCTGGCCAAGTTGTTGCCTTTTAAAAAGCCACTTCACAGAGCCAATGCTGTGGCATAGCTGGTAAAGCTGCCGCTTGCAGTGCTGGCATCCCATATGGCCACCAGTTTGAGTCCCAGCTACTCCACATCCAATCCAACTCTCTGGTGTGGCCTGGGAAAGCAGTAGAAGATGGCCCAAGTGCTTGGGCCCCTGCACCCATATAGGAGACCTGGAAGAAGCTCCTGGCTTCAGATCGGCCCAGTTTCAGCCATTGTGGCTATTTGGGGAGTGAACCAGCAGAAGGAAGACCTCTCTCTCTCTCTCTCTATGTCTCTACCTCTTTCTGTAACTCTGCCTTTCAAATAAATAAATAAATAACCTTAAAAAATTAAAAGGCCAGGCCGGCGCCGCGGCTCACTAGGCTAATCCTCCGCCTTGCGGCGCCAGCACACCGGGTTCTAGTCCTGGTCGGGCGCCAGATTCTGTCCCGGTTGCCCCTCTTCCAGGCCAGCTCTCTGTTGTGGCCCGGGAGTGCAGTGGAGGATGGCCCAAGTCCTTGGGCCCTGCACCCCATGGGAGACCAGGAGAAGCACCTGGCTCCTGCCATCGGATCAGCATGGTGCGCCAGCCGCAGCGGCCATTGGAGGGTGAACCAATGGCGAAGGAAGACCTTTCTCTCTGTCTCTCTCTCTCACTGTCCACTCTGCCTGTCAAAAAAAAAAAAAAAATTAAAAGGCCATTTCAGATACAACCACCGCAGCAGGGAAGAGCTCAGACAGACAGATTCCGAGTGGACAGTCCCCTGGCTCACAGGCTGAGCTGAAACGTGCAGTCCTGACACGCGGAGACCACGCCTTTCCTCTCCAAAGCGGACCTGGGCCATCTTCCCCCGGGTCACCTGGCAGAGGTCGAAAGAAGGAGAAGAGACTGGAGGTTTTCTGGCAGGTGAATGTTGGCAGGGCTGCAGATCGGTCCCGGGGACAGCCTGGGAAAAAAGGGGCGGAGCCGGAGGTGGACCGTTAGGGCGGGGCAGGGGAGGGGTTGAAGCACAGGCTGGGGGATGGCGCCAGGAGATAAAGCCAGATGGGGCCCGGGTGTGCGAGGGCGTTTGGGAGACAGCAAGGCAGTGCGGTAATGCTTTCCTCACTCTGGGTGACCAGAGGCGGCGTGGCAATGCTTAACAGCGTGGCTTCGGCAGCTACGTGGCCACGGACTGGATCCCACAAACATGACCTTGAACAAGTTACCTAACTTCTCCGTTCCTCACCTGTAATACAAGGACAACAAAATCTGCTTCAGGACTTTTATGAGAATAGATGAGCTAATCCATGTCATTTTCTAAAACTGGTCCCTAGGATACAGTGTTCATCAAAGGCTCGCTCTTATTTAGCTGTTTGCTGACCAGCCGTCTACTGGGTGTTTCAGTTGCTATGGAAGAAACAGCCTTAGGGGTTCGCATTGGGTTCGGAGGTTAAGATGTTGCTTGGGGCACCTGCCTGCCATCTGGGGTGATGGTTCAAGTCCCAGCTCTTCCACTTCTGATCCAGCTTCCAGCTAATATGCATGCTGGGAGCCAGCAGATGCTGAGGGTTCAACTATCCTGGCTCCTGCTATTCACATGGGAGACCTGGATTCGGTTCCGGGCTCCTGGCTTCAGCCTGGCCCAGCCCTGGCTGATGTGGACATTTAGGGAGTGAAGCATCAATGGAAGCTTTCTCTCTCTCTCTCTTGCTCTCGCTCTCTCTCTCTCTCTGCCTTTCAAGTAGAAGAGAAAATAAACTTTAAAAAAATTAAATGAAACAATCCTAAAACGTACTGGCTTAAAAGAGCAAACCCTCTTCCGTCACTCAGGGTAAGGACACCAGGTAAGGACTGACGCACATACTTCATTGTCTTGATGGGAAGAGCGGCTAAGGGGCGTGTGTCAGGAGCAGGGACCCTTCTCAGCCACCTGAACAGCCCCCCACGCTGGCACCACACACGTCAGCAGGGCTCAGTTCTGGAGTCTGCAAGGGAGGCCTTCTTGGCACTCAGAGCTCGGGATAAAAGGCAGAGGGGGGCAGGACAACTGGACCGCGGGGTTTGAATGTGATAAGCAGGTGCCCTAAGGTAGGAACCGTGAAGCACCAGCCAAGGTCAAACCCGAGTGGTCCTTCACACTGGATGGCAGATGGACGTCAGCACCTTGGGGAGGTTTTATTAGCTTGATCTGGAATTATGGCTGGAATCAGGACGCGAGGAGTTACTGGAAATGATATTCCAGGCGGAGGGAAGACCAAAGTTAGGAAAATCAAGGCATGTTTGGGAAATCCAAACCCATCTAGTTTGGGTGTGGGGGCCAAGGCACAAGACTAGGGAGATAAGCTGGGGTCTGACTGCACGTGAACTTGGGTTTGAAGATTCTGTAGGCAGTGGGCAGCCACTGTTTCCCAGAGGACGAGTGCAGAGGACGAAGGCTCCTTTGCCTACAGAACGGCCCGGATGGAGAGTGAGGAGGGACGCAGGAGACCGTTAGGTAGGGAAGGGTCTCGTGGGTGGAGACAGGATGGGCCAGGAGCAGCGAGAGCAGAAAATGCAAGGAAGGACTCAGGCATTTAGCTCTGTGGTTAAAAAGCCACGTAAGACTCCCACCTCCCCCAGCGGAGTAGCTGGGTTTTACTTCCGGCTCCAGGTCCCGACTCCAGCTTCCACTAATGGAGATCCTGGGCGGCAGCACTGATGGCTCAAGTCGTTGGGTTCCTGCCACCCACATGTGGGACTCCCAGCTTCAGCTGACCCAGTGCTAGCCACTCACTGCACGCATCTGGGGAGTGAACCAGCAGATGGGAGCGCTCTCTATCAGTCTCTGCCTTTCAGATAAATAAATGACCCGTAGAGAGCTCCTGATGGGTTACTGCAAATGGGGCACAAAGAGGCGTCCGAGGTGATTCCCAGCTGTCAGGCTCCATGCCTGTAGGATGGCGGGGGCAAGGGAGATCCATCGCCCTAACAGGAAAAGTCTGGGTGAAGAGCAGACTGGGTGGAAATTATGGCTGTGGGGCGTGTATGTGGTGCCCAAATGGGGCTCAGCACCGCATGACCATGGACGGAGGAGGAGGAAGAGTAGAGCTTGCAGGGGCTGCAGTGAATGCCACAGCTCACGGCGGTCACCCATTGGGTGTGAGGTGGAGCCCAGTGGTCAGGGAGACAGAAGCAGGAGAGGCCAGCCCGCGGGTCTGATGCTAAGAAGGCCGTGCTCAGGCAGGGGAGGCTGGAGTCACGCAGGGTTTAAGAGGGAGCAGCAGGCCCTGCTGTCTCAACTTCACGGCCGGTGAGGCCCCCGGAGGCGCCGCCTTCCTTTTCACGTCAAACCCACTAAGATGAACAAACTCTTTATACTCTTCAGAACAAAGCAGGCACTGCTGTTCCTGTCTGCCCCAAAGGAGGGAGGGAGGCAGGCTGGGCCCTCCTGCCCTGCTCCTGTCTGCCAGCCAGAGGCCAGGCCCCGTCAGGACCCGTGTCCAGGGAGCCAGGCGGGCGTTGGCCAGACGGTCGACTTCCTACAGGAGCCCTGCTGTGTTTTCACAGCTCAGAATCATCCCACGGCGCGTGCACACACACGCACACACACACACGCACACACACGGCCGCCTGCCAGACCCGAGGCGGGGGTGTAGCCTCACTAACCTCACTGTATTCGCGATACTTCTGAGCCCTGACCTGGGAGCTCTCCGAGTGGCGCACTGTGGGTGAAATGGCTCCAAGACCATTAATTAGGATAATTTCCTAACTATGTCCCCCAGCCCGGCTCCGGAAGAGGGAGAGACTAATAACTGGCTATGGAAAGTGGGCATTGATGTGGGATGGAATTTCCCCAGCTGTTCAAGAAAGGGCTGATTAAAGGACAGGCACAGAGCTGGGGGCGGGACGGGGGGACTGCAGGAGCGGGCAGGGCCGAGGGGACCTGGCTGGGAACCAGGCTCTGGCGGGCGCTGGGCCTCTCGGACCCCCAGGTCTGGGCTTGGAAGGTGTCCGTGGGTAAGAGGAAAAGTAACGTCACAGAATATTCTTTCCAACTCTTTGTTTTTAGCCACGTGAAAGGATTATTTTTGAAAATATTTCTATTTTAAAAATAGGACCGCGGTTATCTTTTCCTTCCGGCAATAATGCATAGTAATTATTATCTTCTGTGAGATAATCAGAAGTTAGCATTCCCTCGCTGACTGCAGACACGGCAGTGTCAAGGCTACAAGGAGGGTGAGGGTCTCCAGTCTCCTTTTATAGGCGACAAAACTAGAACCTCTGAACCAAGCACCACCCCGGCTGTCCGGTTCTCACATCTTCCTCTTGGTTCTACGGTATCTTCTAAGCCCTGGGATGGCAGCAGAGGGGGGGCAGTCTCCCAGGCTGCCTGTGGGAAGGGTGGGTGTTCCAGGACGTCCTCTAAGGAAACGCAGGATACGCCTTCTGCCCCACGCCCGCCTCACCTCTCCCAGCCCCTACCTCCCAGTCACCCAGAAACTCAGCTGCGGCCTGCATCCCCTCCTCTCCTTCTTTTTATTTTTTAAAGATTTATTTAATTATTTGAACGGCCGAGTTACAGACAGCCAGAGGCAGAGGTAGAGAGAAAGAGAGGTCTTCCATCTGCTGGTTCACTCCCGAGATGGTCACAATAGCTAGAGTTGAGCTGATCCAAAGCCAGGAGCCAGGAGCTTCTTCCAGGTCTCCCTCGTGGGTGCAGGGGCCAAGGACTTGGGCCATCTACTGCTTTCCCAGGTCATAGCAGAGAGCTGGACTGGAAGAGGAGCAGCTGGGACTCAAACCAGGGCCCATATGGGATGCTGGCACCGTAGGTGGCGGCCTTACCAGCTACACCACAGTGCCGGCCCCTCCCCACCCCAATTCTTCCAAAGCACCCGTGGTCTGCAGCCAAGAGGAACAGCAGTTTGGGGCAAGATCCCCAGCTCCAGGCCACTTCCCTTCCCTCCTCAGCTTAGCTGCCCTGTGTCCCTGGGGTGCAGATGAGGACAAGGGGGAAATGAGCCTTTTCCAAACCATCCTGACCATATTTTATTTTGGGAAACCTCCTTCCCTGGCCGCTGCCTGGCCAGTGCCCCGCTGACAAAGTTTAACTCCTGCAGGAAGGGTGGAATTTGATAGCGAGAGCACAGGGTTGATGGAGCGCACGTGGAGAGGAGCCACGTGTGCGTGTGTGTGTGTGTGTGTGTGTGTAGGAGCCGGCTGGCTGTTTGTGGAAACAGGATATCTGCTGATGGCTGCTCCCAGGGAGGCGGTTGAGGAAGAAGGCGGGGAGGGAGAGGAAGGTCAGTCTGGGATTCCCATAACAGTGCGAGGGTTTCATCTGGGGTCGGGTCGAGGCAGCCCCTGGAGTGGCAGGAGGGCAGCCAGGAGGGAGCTGCTAGCTGTTTGCCATGAAGCAAATGCTTCCAGGGAGGTTTTTCCTGTGGACAAAATGTACAGCACGCCCTGCCATCCATGCGTCCCCCAGCTGGCGAACAGATGCACGGTTCAAGGTCCTGAAGCTGGACTTTCTCGCTGCCAGAGATAAGTCAGCCATTCCCATGCCTAGCAATGATTAAGCCGCCTCTCCCTGTGCCTGTTTTCCCCAGTGTGTTTTTTCTACCAGGTGAACTAACCGGGTCACTCACTCAGGAGGTGACGGCAGCTGCATGGCCAGTTTCTAGTGTCTACCACCATCCATCTCCCCCACTTTTCCCTTGGGAGGGAAAGACCCCAAACAAGTAAAGACATCATCATCACCACCGGCATCATCATCATAAGTCAACCCACGCATATTGCCATTTGGGCTGCGTCCCTTCAGAGAAGTCTGCGCTGCTCCAACAGAAGCTGTGGCTGGTACCCCTGCTATCCGGTGCTCACAAGACCCATTGCACGGGTAACAGCTACGTAGAGGTAGCTCCTCTCTTAGAACCCAGGGCCCCAGACAGACTGTGGGAGTCAGCTATAGAAAAACAAAGTCAGACTTCCTACTGGTAAGAAATGCATACGGAGTAGACGGTGGCTTCTTCCCCTCTCTGCTTTCCCACTGGTAAATAAACTTGTTCGAGTTAATGTGTCAATTCTATTCCAGGCAAAGGAAGGTGCCGGGACCCTGGAGGCAGCTGTAGTTGTTTTTTTTAACTTTTATTTTATTTATATATTTGAAAGGCACAGTGACAGAGAGAGAAGGGGAGAGAGAGATTTTCCATCTGCTGGTTCACTCCCCAAATGCCTACATAGTTGGGGCAGGGCCAGGCCAAAGCCAGGAGCCAGGAACTCCATCTGGGTGTCTCACGTGGGTGGCAGGGGCCCAAGGACTTGAGCCATCGTCTGCTGATGCAGGGAGCTGGATGGGAAGAACAGCCGGGACTTGAGCTGGGGCTCAGATACCGATTCCGATGTTGCAAGCAGCTACTTAGCCCGCTGCCGGGACACCCGCCCAGCTGCACTCACTTGACAGCAGCCCAGCGTGTCCCTCCTGGCACCTCCTTCGAGTTTCTCTTAAAACCAGAACATGGAGAGAATGCCTGGAGGCTCTGCTGTGGGGCTGACCGAGAGGAGCCCAAAGAATCTTCCACGGGCGCTGCTTCCCAGACACAGCGGCTCACTTCCCCAGAAGGGTCTCGGGCCTTCCCTGCCAAGGATAAAACAGTAGTGAGCCCACGTCTGTCCTGCCCACACTGTGTTTCCCAGTATAAGGATGTGCCCGCTTACACAATGGTGCCAGTGTCTCTGGCTGTTGAGGGCTCAGGAACAAGCACCGCTCACTTTGAGCTCCTCGGAGAGCCAGGCACATGATTCGCCCAGGAGATGTCAGTGGAATTAAACTGGAGGAACTCCTGAAAGGGGGGATGGCAAGAGGCAGAAAGGGTGGTTGCATCCCCGTCTGGAGATGGTTTTTCACATTTTATTTGTGTATTTATTTATTTATTCATTTGAGTGGCAGAGAGCTATACAGATGGAGAGAGGGAGGGAGGGAGGGAGGGAGGAGAGAGAGAGAGAGAGAATGTTCCATCTATTCTCCCCTAAATGTCCGCAGTGGCCCAGGCTGGGCCCTGCCAAAGCCCAGCCCTTGGGACTCAATCCAGGCCTCCTGTGTGGGTGGGAGGGACCCAGCTACTCCAGCGCTCACCACTGCACTGGCGGAAGCTGCAGGCTGCACCTTTACCCGCTACGCTGCCGCAGCGCCAGCCCCTGCAGACGGGTCTTTCAATGAGCGAGTTCTCAGCAAAACCTCCAGCGACTCGAATGCTTCATGCACAACACTCGCCCCGCGAGCCACACGGCCCTGGAGGTCACACAGTGTCTCTTATCGGCCGCCTCTCCCAGCGGCACAGATCCCTGAGGGGCTCACCTCCTTCTACACGTGCTAAATCTTTGCTGGAGGAAGCAGGAAGGGACAGGAAGGTGGAGAGCTGGGGTCTAGCAGTCACATGATGGAATCCACAGCTTCTCTGACCAAAGGGGTCCCCCTGCCTGGCGGGCAGCCTGCCAGAGGCTCTGCCAGGGCCTCTGAATGCCCAGACTGGGGTATGAGCTCCACCTGGGGTCCTCATCAACACCGGCATTCTCTGTGAGGCTCCCAGAGAGACGCACTGAGCACACGAGGCTCCCCACCTGCCGCGAGGGCCCTGGCTCCAAAAGCCCGCGGCGAGCTGCACACTGGCCTTTGGATGTTTTGTCAGAGGACCGTCCCTGCTTGTCCTCGACTCACCTCGGGCCATGGAAAGCCCAGCCCCAGGGAGCAGCACAGAAGTTACTCAGCACTTTCTAGGAAGATCCGTCCGTCTCGAGGGAAGAGGTGGTCTCTGGTCGTGCAGGCTGGGCGGCTCAGAACAGGCACACGTCCCACCCCTCCGATACCACCAGACACACGCTTCCCTGGCAGCCCGTTACCACCACCACAGCACCTGCCCTCCAAGCCAGGTGTGGCAGGATAAGGCTGCTGGGGCCACAGGGACAGGGCGGCCCAGGGCAATTAGGGGAGCCACTGAGTGGGGGGAGGGCTGAGACCCACAATGCACCTCCTGGGTGATGTTTTAATCATTTCCAGCCCGGAAAATGTCAACCTCTGCTACAGACCCAGGAGCCCTGGGCTTTCCCTTGTCCCCGACCTGCCAATGTGGACTTACTGATGGAAACACAGGGAAAATTTTTACAAGTTTTATTCCCCCCACCACCCCACCCCAGCTGCTATCCTGGAAAACGCATGACTTTGTCACCTGATTCATTCCCCTGCTCCATTCTGAGTCCCAAGAGACTCAGATTAATTCATTGAATGACCTTAAAGTCAGGGCCTGGGAGGGAGATTCATATGCATTTGGAAGCTCAGGCTACAGCAGCCGTCTTTCTAAAATAACTGGAACTTTCTAACACTTTCTCCAGAGCCACCAGTCACCAGCTTGCTGGTGTTCTGATTCCGCACCACACACAGCTCTCTCCTGTTGCGTGGGCGTACGCCCATTCTACTGCTTAAACTGGGCTGTTAAACCCTCCACGTGCTCAGCTGTGCAGCCGCTCAGTGCATGCACCGCTGCGTTCACAGGTGATTCTTTTCTGGCCGTAAGAGGTCTCGAGCCAACACTGGGGGAAGCGTTGTCCTAACAGGGGAGCCCCAGACCTCACTGCTGCAAGGCGACAGCTCCCAGTACGATAGAACTGGCCACGTTTTAAGATGAGTGACTGGGGCCGGCACTGTGGCGCAGCAGGTTAAAGCCGCGGCCTATAGCGCTGCCATCCCACATGGACACAGGTTCGAGTCCTGGCTGCTCCACTTCCGATCCAGATCTCTGCTATGGCCTGGGAAAGCAGTGGAAGATGGGTCAGTCCTTGGGCCCCTGCACCCACTTGGGAGACCCAGAAGCTCCTGGCTCCTGGCTTTGGATTAGCTCAGCTCTGGCCGTTGTGGTCATTTGAGGAGTGAACCAGTGGATGAAAGACCTCTCTGTCTCTGTCTCTCTCTCTCTGACTCTACCTCTACCTGTAACTCTGTCTTTCAAATAAATAAAATAAATCTTAAAAAAAAAAAAGCGTGACTGTAGAACTTGCATGCCTAGAGCACCAAGGCCTCTCTGTCCTCACAGAAGTACAGTTACAGACTTAGGCGTTCAGATACCTTCCCAAGAGCCATGGTGGATTTAGACTCTGGCCCGTGCCTCTGGCCTGGTTTCGGGGCCCTGGAGGGCAGCCCCTTGCACCAGGGAACAGTGTGCCAAGGTTAATCATTGGCCCCGCTGCGTGCATGGCCGATCAGGCTGTTTTTGTGTGCCTGTTTTTCTATTTTACGTAAATCACCCTGAACATGTTTGCATCGACCTACTGGTGATGCACCTTTGATCAATAGATTTTAGACAAAAGTGCTTTTTGAGTCCAAAGATCAGGGCTGGGTTGGCCTGCAGACTGGATTCAGGGTGCATAAAACAGGGGCAAGGCGCAGACTGATAGTAGAGCAATCAGCACCAAGCCTGAAGCAACAGTGAGGCCCTGCCGGCTGCTCCCCGGTGCCAAGGGATGAGGATGGAGGAGGGGATGAATGCTCTCCACGACTTTGGGATCCGCTCAACGCGTTATCTGCAGGTGAACTACCAAGGCTCCCAGGACTGGTTCATCTCGGTGTCCGTGATCGCCGACCTCAGGAATGCCTTCTACGTCCTCTTCCCCATCTGGTTCCACCTGCGAGAAGCTGTGGGCATCAAACTCCTCTGGGTCGCTGTGATCGGAGACTGGCTCAACCTCGTCTTCAAGTGGTAAGAACCAGGCAGAGAGGTGAGGGGCAGGCAGGGGCTGGAACTCCCTGTCCACCTGCAGCTGCTTTCCCCAGGAGGCCCCCCGACTTTGGGTCCTCTGCAGAAAGGGGGACAGCAGAGAAAAGCCAGTCAGTGAGTTCAAAATACCAGGAAGCCTATTTTGTACAAACTGAAGGAGTGGAAGGACAGGCGAATCATGAAAAGCCCCAGTTGCAGGCTTTAAGCAAAGAAGCATAGTTGTATCACTTTGAAGCAGAATAAGTAATCAGAAGATAGACACACGAACGAAGGAGAATCCGTGGAAAGGGAACGAATGATTCAGAAAGCTGTGGTGTGGGGTGACGGAAGGGAGTCCAGAGAACTGGGCTCCAGCCCTCGTCCTGCCACCTGCCAACTATGTCCTTGGAAAGAAAGTCACATCAACTCTCAGCATTTCCAGGTCTGAAAAAAGTTGTGATTTATTTCACAGACAGAGAGCGAGCGAGGTTCCAGGCCCTGGGAGCTGCAAATGTCTGCAGTGGTCAGGACTGGGCTGGGTGGAAGCTGGGAGCCAGGAACTCAACTAGGTCTCCCACGTGGATGGCAGGCACCCAACTACTTGAGCCTCCCAGGGCCTGCATGAGCACACAACTGGGGTCACGAGGTGGGGCCGGGAAGCGAGCCCAGGCATCAGATGTGGGGCATGGGTGTCTTAATTGCTAGGCTAGACGCCTGTCCCTGTGTTTCAATTTTATAATCTGAAATCTTGGGTTATTTCTGGAAACTGAACAATAATCATAGTTAACACCGATTAAAGACTTGGTGTCAGCTCATGTGCTGAGCGTTTGTCTGTGGGGGTGGTTACCAGCGTTTCAGAAATGAAGAGACCAAGCCCTGGTCTCAGGACTAAATGGCGAGCCCAGCGTGTTTGGTAAACAGCAGAGCCAGGCCTGACGCCCAGGAAGGCTGGCTTCATAGGCGATGCTTTTAAGAGCTGTGTTGCATCCAGGCCTAGTAACCCAGCTATGGAGGAGAGAAGGGAAGCCCCCATCTCAGCATTAGCTGATTTCTGTTGTGTAGCTACTCCCATTGTGGCCACATTCAAGTTATTCATGGTTCTGGCTTACAAAACCCAAATATTTAACAACGAATTCTTTTAAAATTTTATTTTGAGAGACAGAGAGAGGAGAGAGAACAAGAGCGAGAGAGAGAGAAGAGAAAGGGAGTCCCATCTTCTGGTTCACTCTCCAAATGCCCACAATGGCCCGGGCTGAAGTTGGGAGCCAGGGACTTATCCAGAACGTGGCTGCTTCAGTCACCAGCACTGCCTTGCAGGGTCTGATCAGCAGGAAGCTGGAGTCAGGCGCTGGAGCCAGAGGAGGGTGTCTACCCGGGGCACTGAGATATGAGCTAAATACCCATAAACACCCCAGGCTAAACACCTGCTGCTGACAATGAGCCCTTGTTAGCCAGGGCTTGCTGACTTGAGCTTAACTCCAGCTTGGCCTCTCTGTCCACACGAAGGGGACCAGCTGCCTCCCAGTCCATTATCATTTTGACAACCAACCGAGGGGCCTGAAGACCCCTTCCAGCCTGAATATTTTCCAGTTCATAAACCATGAAACTCCTTTAGAGCAGGAAAAGATTTATCTCGTTCCGTCCCAGGGCCCAAGGCGTAGTGATGAGATGGCTGGAACTTGTGCTGAGAAAGCTGAGTCTCGTCTCTAGCTTGGCCTATTCTGCAGCATGACCACGGAAAACGAAACAAGGCTACTCCAGACACCTGAGCTCCGTGGCTTTGCTCCGGATTGGCAGAGATCAGTTAGCGGCTGTCCCTGCTGTCGGCAAGGATTCATTTTTCCACCCTCCAGGGGAAAGGAGGCACTCTGGTTGGCCTTTGACCCCTGCTGGCACTGTGGAAACCGTTCGTGCTTTTCCATGGGAAGTGGTGTGTCTGAGACACTGTATTAGAGCAGAGAGGAGACTGAACGGATTCCTGGAGTTCCGTCTACATGGAGGGCAACCCTGCTGGGAACGGAGGGTTGTCCTGGGCGCTGGGGCAGAGGTCAGGGGAACTCGTAGCATTTCCAAGTCCAAGTTGCAAACACTAAAGGATGCAGCCTTCCAAGACAAATTTTTCTTTCTTTTTTTTTTTTTTTTTTTGACAGGCAGAGTGGACAGTGAGAGAGAGAGACAGAGAGAAAGGTCTTCCTTTTGGCCGTTGGTTCACCCTCCAATGGCCGCCGCGGCCAGTGCGCTGCGACCGGTGCACCGCGCTGATCCGATGGCAGGAGCCAGGTACTTATCCTGGTCTCCCATGGGGTGCAGGGCCCAAGTACTCGGGCCATCCTCCACTGCACTCCCGGGCCACAGCAGAGAGCTGGCCTGGAAAAGGGGCAACCGGGACAGAATCCGGCGCCCGACCGGGACTAGAACCCGGGGTGCTGGCGCCGCAAGGCAGAGGATTAGCCTAGTGAGCCGCGGCGCCGGCCTCTTTTTCTTTTTTTAAGTCATATAGCTGCTGTTATTGTGGATTTTAGGATCAAGGATTTCTTGATATTTGAATAGATAATATGTTCGAACAGTGCAGAATTCAAAAGTTATATAAAGGTTGTGCCATATAATTTCTCTTCCGAGCCTCTCCTAGCCACCTGCTTCCCTTTCCTGAAGACAAAACATGCAGGCGTATTTCAAAATGCTCATGGAAAGAGCAGGTGTTGGGGGCAGCAGTTGAGGTGCTACTTGGGTGCACGTGCCCATATCGGAGGGCCTGGTTCAAGTTCTAGCTCTGCTACTCCAGTTCAGCTTCCTGCTTCTACACAGGCGGCAGGTGACGCCTCAGTTACGCGGGTCTCTGCCACCCACATGGGAGATCCATCTGAGTTCCAGACTCCTGGCCTCGGCCTTACCCAATATGGAGAGTAAATCAGTGGATGGACCCTCTCTCTGTCTCTCTGCCTTTCAAATAAAGTGAGACACAAATAAATAAATTTTTGTCAAGGTCATAGGAAAAGGAATTAAAAGACAAGTCTGTTTTGGTGTCCACTTGGAACACCCGTATCCCCTATCAGAGTGCCTGGGATCAGGTTCTGCCTCTGCTTCTGACCCAGCTTCCTGCTAATGTACCTGGGAAGCAGCAGGTGAGGATGGCTCAAGTACCTGGTCCCTGCCGACTGTGCGGAGCTCCTGGCTCCTGACTTCAGCTTGGCTCAGCCCAGGTTGTTGTGAGCAAGTGGAGAGCGAAGCAGCAGGTAGAAGATCAGTCTCCATCTTCTCTCTCTCCCTCTTTCTGCCTTTCAAATAAATAAAAACAAACAAGCTTTTTAAAAAGTCAGAAATTTAAAAATTCTGACAAGTGCATAATTGTTTCATAATGCACATTTTCCATGAACTGTTTTTAATTTTTTTTTTATTTCTTTATTTGAGAGGCAGAGAGATAGCACTTCCATCCTCTGATGTGGCTGAGGCTGGGCTGGGCCGAAGCCAGGACCAAGGAACTCGATCCAGGCCTCCCACATGGGGGGCAGGGACCCTATCACTTGAGCCATCCCTGCTGCCCCTCTGGGTCTGCATTAGCAGGAAGCTGGAGGCAGGGCTGAGCTTGGAGTCAGAACCAGGTCCTCCGATGTGGCACAGGGATGTCTTCACCCCAAGGCCAGACCTGTTCCATGAACGTTTTGAGATACCTTCATAGATCTTCCCCTCAAGATACTCTCTCCTGGGCAAAAGCATTCCGTCAATAACTCCAGGCCCTGTTCTTTCTGCAGGATTCTCTTTGGGCAGCGCCCATACTGGTGGGTGCTGGACACCGACTACTACAGCAACACCTCCGTGCCAGTGATAAAGCAATTCCCTGTCACCTGTGAGACTGGGCCAGGTGAGACTCCCAGCCCTGCAGAGACAGAAGCTGCCCTTGCTCATCATGGTCACCTAGTAGCATTCATTGTGGGCAAAGTTGACCTTGAAGGGACGTGTCGTGGTCGTCCATGGGGTATAACTCCATTTTAATTCACTCCAGCAAAGCACTATACTGTCTCTGAAAAATCTGCCTGGTGTTTCCAGAACCCCAGCTGCGAGTCCAGAGAGGCAGGGGCACCTCCTTCTCCCTTGACCCTGGCAAAGGGCTGGAGAGAGAGACTGTGCCTGTGTCCAGGGGGGGAACGCGGTAGAATCCTGGGCCCCTGGATGTCCAGCAGACAAGTCCTCCTGAGCTGATCAGCCAGTCCCAACCCTGCCTTTTCTTGGTTACAGCCAGCCAGATGCAGATAAGTCAAATGACAGGTTTGATTTGCTTCTGTTCGTGGCAGGAGCCCCCAGCACTTCCCTCCCCGCCATGTTTCAGGGTGGACACGGCTTCCTGAGAGACCCCGTCTCCTTAGTCATTTGCCCTCACAGACCCTTGTTCACTGCAGAGCCCACTCACTCACTCGGCTGTTACTGAGCACCCACTGTGTCCCAGCCATGCTGCTGGGTGCCTGGAACACCGTCGACAGTGGGCGGGACAGACCCGAGGCCCCCTGCCCCTTGCGGAGCTACGATTCCAACGGAGGGGGGAGTGATATACAAGTGAAGCATGGAGGTGACCAGAGAAGGTATTCCACACGCAAAAAGAAGAAGAAAGAAACAGCATCACCTCCGGGAGTCCCTAGACGGCTGACTCCAGTGCAGACTGGCAGGCTGGAGTCTTGAGACCCTCAGTGGCAGCCCTGGAGGGAGGGAGGGAGGGGCTCAGTAGGGCAGAAGGAAAATGCAGGTTCAATTCAGTCTGAACCAAGCCACATGGAGCTCTGAGTCTGGGGAGCGCTCTTCAGGCTCGCCCTGAGCTGGGTCAGGGGTCCATCTCTGAAACGGGCTTGATAGCCAGCCTCGGCTCCTGGCTCCAGCTTCCTGCTAGGCCGTGGTGATGGCTCAGGTCACTGGGTCCCTGCTCACTTGCTCTCTTCTCCCTCCCCCTCCCTCTGCCTTTCTCTAAAGAAACAATGAATGGGTGGTAGAATGGGTGCATGGGTGGATGACTGGAAGGAAGGGAGGATGATGCCTCCTGGCAGTCTCCTGGGTGGAAGCAATTAAAAAAAAAACTTTCTTAACCAAAACTCCCATTTGTTAGTTTACTCCCCAAATGCCTGCAACAGTCAGGACGGGGCCAGGCCAAAGCCAGGGGCTTGGAACTCCATCCAGGTCTCCCCATGGGTGACAGGGACCCAACTGCTTGAGCCATGCTGCCTCCTGCCGTGTGCATGACTGGGAACCGGAACCTGGAGTAGAACCAAGCCCTGAAGCCAGGCACTCTGACACGAGGGGTGGGCCTCTTACCCGCTAGACCTAGCCCTGGCTCCCAGGTGGAGAGCTTTGCATCTCTGAGCCACTCATCCTTTGTCTTCCCTCCAGGGAGTCCCTCTGGCCATGCCATGGGTACAGCAGGTGTGTACTACGTGATGGTCACTTCCATACTCTCCATCTTTCGGGGGAAGAAAAAGCTGACCTACAGATTTCGGTAAGAACTCACCCCTGGGCTGTGGGCGGTGGAAGGCGGGTGGGCGGGGCTCTCCCTGCAACTGACACAGTACTCGCTCTGCCGCACACCCCTGGCCCATCCCCACACCCTGGGCTGGCACTGCTAAGAGTTGTGGCACTTTTGCTGAGGGTGAACACCAGAGTCACAAAATGTTAGTGCAACCCTGTGTTTTACCAATAGGGAGATTCGGGTTAACACCATGAAGGGGCTTCCACAGATCAGACAGCAAGGTAGTAACAGGGCTTCAATAAAAACCTATTTCTGAGGCCAGCACCGCGGCTCAATAGGCTAATCCTCCGCCTGCGGCACCAGCACACCAGGTTCTAGTCCCGGTCGGGGCGCCGGATTCTGTCCCAGTTGCTCCTCTTCTAGTCCAGCTCTCTGCTGTGGCCCGGGAGGGCAGTGGAGGATGGTCCAAGTCCTTGGGCCCTGCACCCGCATGGGAGACCAGGAGAAGAACCTGGCTCCTGCCTTCGGATCAGTGCGATGAGCCTGCCACAGTGCGATGAGCCTGCCACAGCGCGCTGGCCGCGGCGGCCATTAGAGGGTGAACCAACAGTAAAGGAAGACCTTTCTCCCTGGCTCTCTCTCTCTCTCACTGTCCACTCTGCCTGTCAAAACAAAACAAAACAAAACAACAAAAAAAACCCCACTATTTCTGGAGGGTGGGTGTTGGGTGCAGAGGTTAAGTCATCGCTTGGGACACCCGCATCCCACATTGGTTCGAGTCCTGGCTACCCACTTCCAATCCAGCTTTCTGCTAATGCACAGCAGATGATGGCTCAAATGTTTGGATGCTTGCTACCCAGATTGAGTTCTGGGCTCCTGGCACTGGCTTAGCATAGGCCCAGCTGTAGTGAGCACTGGGGAGAGTGAACCAGCAGATGGAAGAACTCCCCCACCCCCTGTCTCTCTCTGCTTTTCAAATAAAATGAATACAACAGCAACAATAACAAACCAGAAAGAGAAAGTCAGTTGAAAACTAAAACAGACAAACAAGCAAACAAACAAAAAGCTTATTTCTGTACCAAGCAGAGTTGCCCTCTCCAGGTTAAAAAAAAAAACTTTTTTTTGACAGGCAGAGTGGACAGTGAGAGAGAGAGACAGAGAAAAAGGTCTTCCTTTGCCGTTGGTTCACCCTCCAATGGCCGCTGCAGCCAGCGTGCTGCGGCTGGCGCACCGCGCTGATCCGAAGCCAGGAGCCAGGTACTTCTCCTGGTCTCCCATGGGGTGCAGGGCCCAAGCACCTGGGCCATCCTCCACTGCACTCCCTGGCCACAGCAGAGAGCTGGCCTGGAAGAGGGGCAACCAGGACAGAATCCGGCGCCCCGACCGGGACTAGAACCCGGTGTGCCGGCGCCGCAAGGCGGAGGATTAGCCTAGTGAGCTGCGGCACCGGCCTCCAGGTTAAAATAAACAGAGACCCAGACCTTCCCTCTACAGGGAACCTGGGTATGCAGCTGCTGTGCAAATCCTTGATTGCCAATCAGATCAAATAGGCAGGATCTGCCATTTATCATGGGCATCTTTTTTTTCATTTTTGGAAAATTTTATTTATTTGAAAAGCAGAGATGGGGACAAATAGAGACACAATGAGAGAGATCATCCATCTGCAGGTTCACTCCCCCTTTTAAATATTTATTTATTTATTTATTTATTTATTTGAAAGGCAGAGTTACGGGGGGGGGGGCGGTGGTGGAGAGAGAGAGAAGGAGAGGAGAGATCTTCCATCCACTGGATCACTCCCCAAATAGCCACAATGCCCAGGGCTGGGCCAGGCCAAGGCCAGGAGTCAGGAGCTTCTTCCAGGGCTCCCGCATGGGTGCAAGGGCCCAAGCACTTCGGCCATCTTCAGCTGCTTTCCCAGGTGCATTAGCAGGGAGCCGGATCAGAAGTGGAGCAGCTGGGACTTTAACCAGGACCCACATGGGGTGCTGACGTCGCAGGCAGAGGCTACAGCGTCACCCCCACTACACCATAGTGCTGGCCCCTTTCACAGGCATCTTTAAGCTCTCGGGCAGAGACTTCATCTACAGAAATTCTGCTGATGGCACCAGGTTCGCCAGTCTCCGCCATTCCTGTCTGGGTTTTCTCTCCGTTGGAAGAGCAGAGCCCGGGTTCTGTATGACTGCCTCTCCCGCAGGTGCTTGACCGTGGTGCTGTGGCTGGCTTTCTGGGCAGTGCAGCTGAACGTCTGTCTGTCGCGGATCTACCTTGCTGCTCACTTTCCCCACCAGGTTGTTGCTGGAGTCTTGTCAGGTATCAGCTGCTCCGGCTCCCTTCCTCTTCCCCTCCAATCCCACTTGTCCCTAATCCAGACAAAATCCCAGAATTCCAGCCATACTGTGTGTGTTATCAGCGCTGTGAACATTTCACTGGGCTGAAAGTCAAGGGCGGGTGGTTTGGAAAGGTTCATTTCTGCAGGAGTGCCCAGATCCACTGGATGAAACATGGCCGGAAAAGTTGCAAGTCATCAAATTAAGTCACCCAATTGAATTAGCTTGAAATGGTCGAGCTTTGCACATCTTTCGTGTCTCACTAATCTTCCACTGGGAGTGGCCTCTGATTTAGTTCTCAGAGTATCTACCAAATGCAACACATTAACACGGTGCCCTAAGAAAAGTCTTGGCTTAACTACATTCATTCGCAAACCCAATAGTTGATCTCTTCCATAGGTTCAGAGTTTTGTATACCTGTGTTTTCTTAGAGAAAAGATTTAGGTTAAGTGTAAGAAAAGTGTGTTGATTTCGTGGGAGGCACTCGAGTGGGAGCCCTTAAGGAAATCATGGACTTTCCTCCCCAGAGAACTAAGAGCATGGGAAGAGCTGTGTTGAAACAAGGAAAACAGCGGTCTCCAGGGACCGCAGCAGTAGCACAGTGGTTAGCCCCGGTGCCATGTTTGAGGAAGGCCTGGAAGCCACGTCATGGGAAAGGCCGGGGGATGTTTAGGCTGGAGAGAACCGTCCCCTTACTGTGATGCCATGGAAGGAACTGAGACTGACGGGTGGCGTGACAGAAGTCAGCATAAGGAAGAACTGCTTTGTTAAAATATTTATTTTTTATTTATTTGAAAGGCAGAGGTACAGAGGGAAGAGGAGAGGCAGAGAGAGAGGAGAGAGAGTGAGCTTCCATCTGCTGGTTCACTGCCCAGATGGGTGCACTGGGGCTAGAGCTAGGAGTCTGGTACTTCTTCCAGGTCTCCCACGTGGGTGCAGGGGCCCAAGGACTTGGGCCATCTTCCACTGCTTTCCCAGGCCATTAGCAGGGAGCTGGATCGGAAGTGGAGCTGCCGGGACTCAAACCAGCACCCACATGGGAAGCCAGCATTGCAGGCAGCAGCTTTCCCGCCACACCACAACACCAGCATCCAGGGGAGATAACTTTCTAACAATCAAATGCACTCAAAGGTGAAAGGAGTTCTAGTGGGAGTGAGTTTTTCACTCCTAAGGGTGTTCAAGTAGAGACAGGAGGACCCCCTGTCAGGAAACCCGTGCAAGGTAGGACTCTCCCATCCAAGAGTCACACAGAGCAATCAGCTGGACAGCCCTGCAGTGTGCAGCGATTTCACTGTTCGATGGCAGGATGAATAGCAGGGTCACCCGTCGCTCCACACCCACTGCCGGTGAGGCCCCAGCGCCACCCCCCTTCCTCACGGCCCTTCTCTCTTCTGCCCAGGCATCGCCGTGGCCGAAGCCTTCCACCACATCCGCGGCATCTACAATGCCAGCCTCCAGAAGTATTTTCTCATCACCTTCTTCCTGTTTAGCTTTGCCATTGGATTTTACCTGCTGCTCAAGGGGCTGGGGGTGGACCTCCTGTGGACCCTGGAGAAGGCCAAGCGCTGGTGCGAGCGGCCAGAATGGGTCCACATCGACACCACGCCCTTCGCCAGCCTGCTCAAGAACCTGGGGACGCTCTTTGGCCTGGGGCTGGCGCTCCACTCCAGCATGTACAGAGAGAGCCGCAAGGGCAGGCTGAACAGGCGGCTCCCCTTCCGGCTCGGCTGTATCGTGGTCTCCCTCGTCCTGCTGCACCTCCTCGACTCTCTGAAGCCCCCCTCCCACGTGGAGTTGGTCTTCTATGCCCTGTCTTTCTGCAAGAGTGCGGCAGTGCCACTGGCATCCGTCAGTCTCGTCCCCTACTGCCTCGCCCGGGTCCTGGGCCAGACACACAAGAAGTCTTTGTAAGGGCTGTGGAGCCTTCGATGACTGTGGCGAGGATTACGGGGTGGGACGAAGGTCTTGGGCCAGCCCGGTTGGAGGCCAGAGGCGTTACAAGTAGCTCAGGTGACTGCCCGGTTTTGCAATGCTAGTCATATGGGCTGAGGCTATTTGAGAAAGCCTTGACTGTTAGAAGTTGGCTCATTCTGGATTTTTCTTCCCCCCAAGACCTACTTACTTGTGCTTTGGCATGTCAGACATGCCAAAAAGTAAGACTTCCAGGCAGGGACATGCGCAAGCCCAGGCCGGAAGTCCCAGCTGAGAATGCCTACCCATGCTCGTCCTTACCAAGGAAAGGAGAAAGATTTCGCAGGGAAAGAAGGAAGGATTGAGGAAGAGTTGGGAGTAGCCTGCATATTTGCATGCCAAGCAGTGTCCACACAGCCTTCATGGTGTTCCAACCTTTACATGGGGCCCTCTCAGCAGGGGCGGAGTGGCCCGGACAAGGAGTTGGCGGCAGTGCGGTGACACCGCCACTGGCGCTTTGCCACTGTAGGTGCGTGGTCATTGTTGCATTTACTTGGATTTCTGAATGGCTCTGGTGGCCCCGATATTGCACCAGGCAGGAACAGCCGGGCACAGTCAACTTTTCTTCCAGCCCCTTACATCTTCCTCCTTCTAAGCCCAGATCTGTTTCCCCCAGAATGTCCCAGTGGTTCCACAGCCGCCCCGCCGGACCCCAGATGCCTGAAGGGTGACGTTGGTGCTTTTGTAGGTTTCAGTTAAGCTCTGAAATCTTGGGAGAGAGGGTCAGGATTGCTGTTTCCGGAAGGTCACTCCAATGTTACTTTTGATTCCTGGAGGGCAAACACGACTCCTTTCTCTAGCCCAAGACAACCAAGAGCACATTTGTAGAGGAAAAGCCAAGCTGCTCCACGTCTGTTCTCAATATCTGAGCTGATTTGCAGACTGCGTCCTTAAAGAAAAAATGCTGAAGCTATTTATTTGAGACTTTTTGTTTTTGCTATTAATTAAATAGAATATCTTGTATTATCATTCATACCAACCATCCTGCTTTTAACATCTTTGAAAAGAAAAATGCATGTGTGCAGTATTTTATTAAACAACATCTTATTTAAGAATGAAGTCTGGCTGATTGCTATATTTTAGGTCTAATTCTGGCCCAGCTCAATTTCTAGCTCTTTCTCAGTTTCCCCAAACAAATCATCTGGTTTCTCTGTGCCTCTGTGCTCCCCCTGGAGAAGGAGCGTGGTGTCTTGAGTTCAGCAGGAGCCTTCACACAGGGCGCAGGTGGAGTTAAGCCATCAACACAGCCCAGAACAAGGAAGATGCCGAGCTGAGCAGGCCTGGACATTAGCCACCAGGCCACGCAAGTCGTGGCAGCAGAGTGGGCGACGCTGGGATCCACTGGTGTGAGTGACACACTGGTGTCAGCAAGGTTCCTGGGCAGAGCTGACCACGCAGCGCAGGTCCCGCACCCGGGCGTGCTCAGGGAGCTGCAGGCTTCTCGGCATCCCGCGCCCAGGCTCCCAGCTCCAGGGGCCTCAGGTCAGCGCCACAGCCCTGGACACGGAGGCTGAGAACTTCGGAATGTGTGGACTTGGGGAAGGCTGGGGCCTCCTGCTGGATCTGGGTGCTAAGTCCCACAGAGACGCTAACGGTCACCCAGGGAGACAGGAAATGATTGGATCCGTCTGAATGGAGCCCCACTGCTCAGGCAGAGCATGAGCCGGGCTCATGATTCATTTGTTCTCAGGGACCAAGTCCAAGGTCCTTGCAGGTAAACGGTGTCCCCACCGCATTCCATCTGGGAGGCTGATCAGGACACATAACAGATGATATCTATAGCAGGTTTGCTGTATGCCAGGCTCTGCCCCATGCGTTTCATTTCCACAGTTAACTCGATTGACTTTCCCAACATCTCTGGGAGGTGGCTACTGTAACTCACCCTCATATTGCACATGAATAGGCACGGAGGGGCTAGGATCTTGTCCAGAACGGCGGTGCTGCCTGTAGTGTGATTCCAGAGCCCGTACTCGGCTTCCTCCCCTCTTCCCTGGGGCACTCCATGGAGCCTGGCAAGATTGGCTGCTGTTTTTCAAACCATCCCTCCAATGCCAGATACAGTTCTTCTTTTTTAAAGATTTATTTATTTGAAAGTCATAGTTACACAGAGAGAGAAGGAGAGGCAGAGAGAGAGAGAGAGAGAGAGAGAGAGAGAGAGAGGTCTTCCATTCGCTGGTTCACTCCCAAATTGGCTGCAACAGCTGGAGTTGCGCCAATCTGAAGCCAGGAGCCAGGAGCCTCTTCTGGGTCTCCCACTCAGGTGCAGGGGCCCAAGGACTTGGGCCATCTTCTACTGCTTTCCCAGGCCATAGCAGAGAGCTGGATTGGAAGTGGAGCAGCCGGGACTCGAACCGGTGCCCATATGGGATGCCAGCAATGCAGGAGGTGGCTTTACCCGCTATGCCACATTGCCAGTCCCAGATAGATAAAGTTCTTAATTCAGATGAGGGAAGATCTGATTTGTTTTGGCTGAAGGCCATTATAAAACTGAAGGGGGGCAATGCTGTGGTGCAGCAGGTTAAGCCACTGCTTACAACGCCAGCTTCTCCATATGGGCGCTGGTTCGAGTCCCAGCTGCTCCGCTTCCGAACCAGCTTCCTGATAATGTTTCTGTGAAGGCAGCAGAGGATGGCCCAGGTGCTTGGGCCCTGCCATGTGGGAGACCCGGATGGAGTTTTTGGCTCCTGGCTTCAGCCTGATCCCACCTTGGCTGTTGTCACCATTTGGGGAGTAAACCAGTGAATGGAAAATTTTTTTCTCTCTCTCCTTCCCTCTCTCTCCATTCCTTTGCCTTTCAAATAAGTAAATGTTTATTTTAAAAAGAAACATGAAGATGGTTCTTCTAGGAAGCTAGTATTTGTTTCTAAATATGAAGATATCATATTTCAAAAGTGATTTTATAAAATAACTTTTAAAAAGGTATCACCCTGTTAGTTTAACAGTGTTTATATCAACTTTAGCTTTTTTTTCCTTATCAAGAAAGAGTTTTAAAAGTATGTGCAGGGGCTGGCACTGTGGCATAACAGGTAAAGCCACCGCCTGCAATGCCAGTATCCCATATGGGCACCGGTTCGAGTCCCGGCTGCTCCACTTCCCATCCAGCTCCCTGCTATGGCCTGCGAAAGCAGTAGAAGATGGCCCAAGTCCTCGGGCCCCTGCACCTGTGTGGGAGACCCAGAAGAAGCTCCTGGCTCCTGGCTTCAGATCAGTCCAGTTCCAGCCATTGTTGCCACCTGGGGAGTGAATCAGCAGATGGAAGACCTCTCTTTCTCTCTCTCTGCCTCTGATTGTCTGTAACTCTGCCTTTCAAATAAACAAATCTTTAAAACAAACAAACAAAAGTCTGTGCAGGTGCAGGTGCTTAGCCTGGTGAATAGGACATCAGTGCCTGGGTTCAAACCTCAGTCCAGCATTCAACTGTACCCTCCTTCTACTGTAGATGTCGGGGGACAGCAGCGATGGCTCATGGACTTGGGCTCCTGCTTCTCCCATGGGAGAGCTGGACTGAGTTCCTGGCTCCAAGAATTAGAAATGGGAATTTGGGGAATGAACGAGCAGATGGAATTTCTAGTCTTTCTCTCAAAATAAAAGTGAATAAATCAATAAAAATAAAGTATGCAATGGCTTTGAGAATCTTCACAGAGTTGCCCGGCCACCAGCACCAGTCACACTTGGAGGATTGCTTTGTCACCCCAGAAAGAAACCCTGCACCCATTAGAAGTCGCTCTGATCTCACTCCCACATGGCCCAGCCCCAGGCAAGCACTGGCCCAGCCTTGCACACACAGGCTTAGCTATTCCAGGTGGAATAGTAGAACGCACGGCCTTTGGTGTCTGGCTTCTTTCATTTTACAGGGCATTTTCAAGGTCCATCATATTGTAACAAGTATTGGGACTTCATGCTTATTTATTTATTTATTTATTTACTTGAGAGGTAGAGTTACAGACAGTGAGAGGAGGAGACAGAGAGAAAGGGCTTCTATCCACTTGTTCACTCTCCAGATAGCTGCAATGGCCAGAGCTGGGCTGATCCGAAGCCAGGAGCCAGGAGTTCCCATGCAAGTGCAGGGGCCCAAGCTCTGGGGCCACCTTCTATTGATTTCCCAGGCCACAGAAGAGAGCTGGATTGGAAGAGGAGCAGCCGGGACTCGAACTGGCGCCCATATGGGACCATATGCTGACTTGTTTTCGGATAACCATCACTCTAACTGCTGAGTTATTCATACTTATTGGTTTCTCTGCAGTATTTGCTAGACTAGATGTCTTAGGGCCTATATCTGAAAGTAAAATGGGATGCTATCAATTATATCTAAGAGTTTTTTAAGAGCCTCTTGAGAATAGCAAACACTCTGGACAAATTGCCTTCTAGTGATTTTGTTGAGGAAAGAATTGACTGGACAGAGCTGGCGCCCTGCTATTGCGGGTAAAGCCACCCCCTGCGAGCTGGCATTCCATATGGGTCCTGGTTCAAGTCCCGGCTGCTCCACTTCTGATCCAGCTCCCTGCTAATGTGCCTGGGAAAACAGCTGAAGATGGCCCAGATCTTTGGGCTCTTGCCACCCACGTGGGAGTCCTGGAAGAAGCTCCTGGCTTCGTTTCGGTGCAGCTCCAGTTGTTGCAGCCAACCGGGGAGTGAACCAGTGGATGGAGAACCTCTCTCTCTCTCTCTCTGTAACTCTGACTTTCAAATAAATAAATAAATAATAGAAAGACTCCACAGAGCAGAATTTTTAAAAACAATTTATTTGAAATGCCAAAACAGTTATTCTCCCCCAAAAGTTGTTCATAATTCATTCTATTAAAAAAAATGTTTTTCACTTCATAGGTTCGGGAATTAAGGCCAGAAGAGGTAGAACGGTTGATCTGGGCACAAACAGAACCCGCCCTCGGGTCTCCTGACTCTTTGCAGACAGCAGCCACCCCTTTGCCAGTCTCCTGCGCCCACTCGGGCCGCTGTGTCAACATGCTGCTGTTGGAACAGAAGTAAGAGGCAGCTGTCAACCTTCGAGCCAGCTTGTTTGGACCAGAACCAGGTTTGTCGATGCAAGCCATGGCTAGGAGAACTGTGTCCGAGGTGGCCTGCTCCCACTCTCTCTGGGCGCCTCTCTTCCTGCGCTTTCCAAAGTCTCCCTGGGGCAGAAGCGTAACCAACAGCAACAGGGAACAACCTGGCTGTTTGTACAGGATCTTGGGGAGTTGGATGTTTTTTTAGCATGAGCCTAGTTTTCCAGCCGGCACATTCTCAATACTTTCCTCTGTGTCGTCTTCCACTTCCTCCTCTCCCTCTTCTCGTCCCCCACTCCAGCTCCGCCGGTGGAATAGGACCCCGCCCTATTCCTTTATTATCTGCTCCCCTGTCCCTCCAGAGGCAAAGACTGGAAAAAAGCTTTTATTCTAATCTCCTCCTTCAACCCCAAACAGCCCGCAGGGCTGCCCCGGTCCTGACTTGATCCGCCCTTGCCGTGGACTCAAGTGAGAGACTCGAGTCACCCAGGTGCCATAGCTTGGGTTTCTTTTGCAGGCTCGTGTCTTTCGCTGGCCAGGGTCTCTCCCCCTCCACCCGGGAGTCAGTTCTTCCCCAGGCGCTGACAGTGGCATTGGCCCCTCCCTACAGACTCCGGTGGAGACACCGACGCCTCCCCAGAGCCTCAGCGGGAGTCAGGAGAAGCTGAGGCAGCAGCTGTCTTGTCCCTGGAGCTTCGTCAGCAGGCTCGCCAGCCCCAGCCGCCTCGCTTATCTCCAGAACTATGCCCTTTCTCATTTCCAGCTATAGTGCTCTGCACAGCTACAAGATATGCTTCTAGAAACTTCCAAAGAGTAAATGACCCCAAACATAATGACTCCATCAGACTGATAAGTTAATTCCTCCTCCAGCTGGTGGCTGAACTCAACGTGTTCAAACAAAAAAGACAAGATCTGAAGGATTCTTTGCTCCTTTTGGGCTCTTTTCTCCCAAAAGTTCAAGATTGCTTCTTGGGGGCTGGCACTCGGCCTGGCAGTTGGAACACCTGCGTCCTGTATCAGAGGGAAGGGTTCTGCAGGGCTTCCTTTGGGCTGAGCCTGGGGCGGGGGGAGCTTGGAGCAAAGGTGCTGAAGTTCAGTGTCTCACAAAACCACGCGAGGACCATCATCGCCACACCGAGTAGCTAGAAAACCAGTGGTTTCCCGCTGACATTTGCCTCCCAGGCCACACTGGGCAACGTCTGGAGGTGTTCGGGTTGTCACAGCAGGAGGCAATGCTGCCGGCCTCTGGTGGGTAGGGACCAGAGATGCCACTTCACACCCGACAATGCACAGCCCCTGACAATAATCATCCAGCCCAAAACGTCCAGAGTGCTGGGGTCCCGAGACCCTGCAGTGAGTCACGGAGGAGAGCAGCCACAATCACCCGAGAGAATTTTCCTTCAGAGACTGTTTTCCAAGTCAGCGTCAACCAACCCCCCCGCCCCCCAGCTCCATCTCGAGTGGCAGATCTGTCCCTCTGCATGCCAGACCCAGAACCATCTGTTAAAGCAATGGGAGCCGTGGCATCTGGGCTCATATAGGCTAAAGCACGCTTGCTCCAGGTGTGTTGTACAGCCCCTGAGGCTGAACGTGTTAGTTACCCACAGACGTAGACAGCATTAAACCCACGATGAGATGTGTAGACCGACTAAGAGTTTGACCGACAACTGGGGTCAAGTGGGCGGGGCCTGGCAGACAGCCACTATTGTCAATTAGGGGATACACTTCTTCCCTCCCCCACCCCAAGGCCCTGGATAGGCTTAACATTGTAGTTAAATCACCAGGGAGAGGAATAAGGGAAACAAAACACATTCTCATATGAACAAACAAAGAACGTAGTTAAAACAAACTGACATCCTTGGAGAGGGCAGGAGAGGCCAAATAGCTACTGCTCTGCTGTGTCATCGTTACAAAACCAGCTTGGACCCTGCTGGTGCTAACCTCTGCTAAGATTTCTCTTCTTTCTGATGAAAAAGGTCCTAACTTGACTGTGTTTTACCGTCCAAGTTAACCCAGGCCACTTAGCCTTCTCATGATGTTGTTCGGAGAAAAACTCAGGGGTTGGCGTAGTGGCATAGAAGGTTAAATTGCTGTCTGTGTGGCTGGCGCCGCGGCTCACTAGGCTAATCCTCCGCCTAGCGGTGCCGGCACACCGGGTTCTAGTCCCGCTCGGGGCGCCGGATTCTGTCCCGGTTGCCCCTCTTCCAGGCCAGCCCTCTGCTGTGGCCAGGGAGTGCAGTGGAGGATGGCCCAGGTGCTTGGGCCCTGCACCCCATGGGAGACCAGGAAAAGCACCTGGCTCCTGGCTCCTGCCACCGGATCAGCGCGGTGCGCCGGCTGCAGCGCGCCGGCCGCGGTGGCCATTGGAGGGTGAACCAACGGCAAAGGAAGACCTTTCTCTCTGTGTCTCTCTCTTACTGTCCACTCTGCCTGTCAAAAAATAATAACAAATAAATTAATTAAAATTTTTAAAAAAAATTGCTGTCTGTGACACCAGCATCCCATAGGGGTGCTGGTTCAAGTCCCGGCTGTTCCACTTCCAATCCAGCTCCCTGCTAATGGCCTGGGAAAGCAGCAGAGGCTAGCCCAAGTGCTTGGGCCCCTGCACCCACGTGGAAGACCCACAAGAAGATCCTGGCTTTGGCCTGGTCCAGCCCTGCCCATTGCAGACATTCAGGGAATGAACCAGTGGATGGCAGATCTCTCTCTGTCTCCCTCTCCCCCCTCTGTTTCCCTCTCTCTGTCACCCTGCCTTTCAAATAAATAAATACATCTGTAAAAAGAAAACGAAGCGCATTGGCTGACTCCTAACGTAACGGATGTTTATTTTCTATGCTCAAATCAATGTCCCGGCTCCCAGGACCCGGCCTGGAAAAGGCGGCAGTAGTCACTGCAGTTTGAAAGCCGCTTTACAGGGGAGGCGGCTGCACCCGCCCTGCCCACGCCCTCAGCCATGTGTGCACATTTAACAGAGCTGCAAACTTTCCATTTGGTGGTGGTGTTTTTGTTGTTTTTGGTCATTTCAAATAATCGAATCTGCAAGTTTCCTGGAGCCTGCCTGGGCTACCTCGGTGTCGCTGAAGCCCATGGCCCGGTGTTTCCTTCTGTAACTACACCATCGGCCGCTGAGTCACAGCCCCTTCTCGGCATCTGGATTATTTCCAGTTCTTCACGATTATAAATAGCAGCACATGAACATCTTTGCACAAATTACATTTTTTTGAGTTATTTCCTCAGGGTATAGACCCAAAACTGGTAACACTGGGCCAAAGGCCTGAGAAGTTCCATGGGCTTCTCACCCACTGCCGGAACGTTCCCCAGGCCGACAGTGGTGCCCTTGAAGACTGAACACGTCTAACAGTTCCCCCACACTGTACGGTAACTTCTTCTCTTCTTATTGTTCCACAGTCTTCCGTGGGCGCGGGGGGATAACTGCAAACTTTCAAAATAAGACAAAAATGAAGACGGAAAGCACTCCGCGCAGCCGGAGGTGAACTCTCGCGCTGACGCGATCGTGACGTCGGCCGACGAGCAGCTGAGGCTGACACAGGCTGGGGGGAGCCTGCAGCCCGCAGGGGCAAGCGATCAGGAAAAGTCCCCTGAGGAGGGTGGGCAGAGAGGTGAAAATGCAGAAGACTTCCTCCCCGTGTCTGCAGCACCAGCGGCTCCAGTGCCCTGGCGCCACCGCCAGGTGAGAACCGCGCAGGTGCACACTCTCACCCGGGGAGGGCCTTCCGTGCTTGCTGGTCTGCGCTAACTGAAAAAAAGTGAGAAGGCGTAAAGGCAGGAGTGGGGGTTGTGGCGCGGGGGTACCTACCTCCCACCTGGGAGTGTCAGTCACCCCGCCCTGCCACCTCTGCCCCGAGTTTCAGTCTGGTTCAGGCATTTGGGGAGTGAACCAGCTGACAGAAGGTCTCTCCATCTCCCTGTCTCTCTGCTGCTCTTTCTTTCTTTCTTTCTTTTTTTTTTTTTTTCTTTTTTGACAGGCAGAGTGGACCTTGAGAGAGAGAGACAGAGAGAAAGGTCTTCCTTTTGCAGTTGGTTCACCCTCCAATGGCTGCCGCGGCTGGCGCATCGCGCTGATTTGAAGCCAGGAGCCAGGTACTTCTCCTGGTCTCCCATGGGGTGCAGGGCCCAAGCACTTGGGCCGTCCTCCACTGCACTCCCTGGCCACAGCAGAGAGCTGGCCTGGAAGAGGGGCAACCGGGACAGAATCCGGCACCCCGACCGGGACTAGAACCTGGTGTGCCGCCACTGCAGGCGGAGGATTAGCCTATTGAGCTGCGGTGCCACCCTATGCCTTTCAAATAGATAAATTTTAAAAGAAAGAATGAGGGGCCGGTGCAGTGGCTCATTTGGTTAATCCTCCGCCTGCGGCACCGACATCCCATATGGGCGCCGGGTTCTAGTCCCGGCTGCTCCTCTTCCAGTCCAGCTCTCTGCTGTGGCCCAGGAAGACAGTGGAGGATGGCCCAGGTCCTTGGGCCCTGCACCCATATGGGATTCCAGGAGGAAGCACCTGGCTCCTGGCTTCGGATCGCGCAGCGCCAGCTGTTGCAGCCATCTAGGGAGTGAACCAACAGAAGGAAGACCTTTCTGTCTCTCTCTCTCTCTCTCTCTCTCTGTCTCTCTCTCTCTCACTGTCTGTAATTTACCTGTCAAATAAATAAAAATAATAGAATGAGATACTGATATATATTATGATAAAGATGATCCTTAAGAATACGATGCTACATGAAAGAAACCAGCACAAGAGATCACTTATTGTATAATTCCATTTGTAGGGACTGTCCAGAATTGGCACATCCCGAGAGACGGAGATCAGTGTCTGCCTGGTGGGGATCTGGAGGAACAAGGAATGCGTGCTGAGGGTACAGGGTTTCTTTTTGGTGAGCAAAATGTTCAAAAATTGTGGTCATTGTACAGCGTGGTAAATATGCTAAAAGTCAATGAATTCTACATTTTTTAAAGATTTATTTTATTTATTTGACAGGCAGAGTTACAGAGAGAGGTAGAGACACAGAGAGAAAGGTCTTCCATCCGCTGGTTCACGCCCCAGATGGCCGCAATGGCTGCAGCTGCGCCGCTCCGAAGCCAGGAGCCAGGAGCTTCTCCCAGGTCTCCCACGCTGGTGCAGGGGAACAAGGACTTGAGCCATCTTCTATCGCTTTCCCAGGCCATGGCAGAGAGCTGATCGGAAGAGGAGCAGCCGGGACTAGAACCAGCGCCTATATGGAATGGTGGCGCTTCAGGCCAGGGCATAACCTGCTGAACCACAGCGCTGGCCCCAAATTTTACATTTTAATTACATTATTTTAAAAAAGATTTATTTATTTACTTGAGAGGCATAGTTATAGACAGACAGGGAGTTACAGAGAGAGAAGTCTTCCAGCTGCTGGTTCACTCCTCAAATGGCTGCAATGGCCAGAGCTGAGACGATCTGAAGCCAGGAGCCAGGAGCTTCTTCCAGGTCTCCCATGTGGGTGCAGGGGCCCAAGCACTTGGGCCATCTTCCACTGCTATCCCAGGACATAGTAGAGAGCTGGATGGGAAGTGGAGCAGCCGGGACTTGAACTCGTGCCCATGTCGGATGGTGGCACTGCAGGTGGTGGCTTTATGCACGACACAACAGCACCAGCTCCCTCTGGCCTCTCCTTGTCAGTGGAAGGAGCAGGACAGACATCACTGCTCTGGTCTGGAGGGCGTGTCCCCTAGAGCTCTGTGTGTTGGGAGCCTGGAGCCTGGTCCTCAGGGTGGGTGTGTTGGAGCTGGGCAGGTCTGAGGCCCCCAGGTCATCGAAGAGGTTGCTGCAGCTTTAGTGGTTCCCCGAGGCAGCTCTCGCGAGAGTGAGCTGTCAGAAAAGCCAGAGCCTGACCCCGGACCCCTCGTCGGCTTCCTGCCTGGTGCCGCGCGCTCCCCCTCTCGCACAGGTTCCTGCCATCCACCAGCCGAGCTGGTGCCGGTGCCAGGCCCTTCGATTTCCAGAGCTGTGAGCTAAATAAACCTCTTGTCTTTGTAAAGCTATCAGCCCCAGGCACTTGTTTACAGTAATGGACAACTGGCTGGAGACCATCACATTCCTGAGGGACAGACCCCTGGTATCCTGGCCCGCGGAAGCTAACACCAAGGAGCGTGGAAGACATGCAGAAGGCGGAACCCGTACGCCTCCATCGTGGTGGCTTCAGGAAGCTGGGGTCGAGTCTGGGGGAAGGCGAAGAAGCTTCAGAGAGGGGATGAGGCAGGAGGAGGCCCGGGCTGGCTCCCACCTCCAAGAGCCCCCAAGAGATTTTCCTGTTTAGCGGTGGGCCAAGCAGGCAGTGGCTACAAGCACTATGTCACAGCGCTGGTCTCGTGATTTTTTTTTAAATTTAATTTCATTTTATTTGAAATGCAAATAGGCACAGAGAGATCTTCCATCTTCTGATTCACTTCCCGAATGCCCACAACAACCAGGGGCTGAAACCAAGAAAACCAGAATTCCGTCCGGGTCTCCCATGGCGGTAGCAGAGACCCAAGGACCTGAGCCACCCTCCACTGCCTCCCGGGACGCACATCAGCAGGAAGCTGGATCAGGAGCAGAGAGGCAGGGACCTGGACCCGGCACTCTCAAATGCGAAGTGGGCATCCCAAGCAGCATTTTTACCGCTATGCCAAACATAAGCCTCTAGTTGAATGTTATGATATGTGAGTTGTTTCCCAACCAACCTCTCACCCTCCCCACTCCCTGAAAAAAAAAAAAAAAAGACACAGGCAGAGTGGACAGTGAGAGAGAGAGTCAGAGAGAAAGGTCTTCCTTTTTCCATTGGTTCACCCCCCAATGGCTGCTGCGGCTGGCGTGCTGCGACCGGTGCACTGCGCTGATCCAACGCCAGGCGCCAGGTGCTTTTCCTGGTCTCCCATGGGGTGCAGGGCCCAAGGACCTTGGCCATCCTCCACTGCCCTCCTGGGCCACAGCAGAGAGCTGGACTGGAAGAGGGGCAACGGAGACAGAATCTGGCACCCCGACTGGGACTAGAACCTGGTGTGCCAGCGCCGCAGGTGGAGGATTAGCCTATTGAGCCACGGCGCTGGCCAAAAAGACACTTTTTATGCCCTCCAAAAGTCTGCTTGATCTGGACCTGGCCAGCCTCTCCACTTTCGCTTCACTCCACGGCCGCAGCCAAGGTACCCAGGCTCATCCACGGCAGCACAGGGCAGCTCTCCCCCGGCTCCTGCACACCCCTCTTCTCAGAGCATCCCCCCGATGCACGCAGCCACTCCACATCTGACATCACTTTCTCAAGAATGCCTCCTTGCCCACCCACCCTCAGTCTCCGTCAGGTTCCCTGTCCTGAGCTCACCTAAGCGCCCCCTTCCTCTCCTCTCTAGCGAGTTTGGGATATGTGAGTCACATCTGTCTTCCCCCACTTGATTTGCAGCCCGCCAGGGCAACTCCATGCCTGCTGTGCTCACCAGGGAGGCTCAGCCCGGGCCTAACACACGCTAGACAGCTCCCATAAGCCTCTGTTGGATAATAAGGGCACAATACACTGCTGTTCGCCCCTGACTTGCAAAACCAGCTAACAAACTGGAGATCCAAGGAGCTTCAAGTTCTGCAAATGACTGCACAGAAAGTTATTCTTAGGCACTTCCAACTTGAACTTGGAAAAAGGTTGAGAACCCAGAAGACAGGGCAGGCTTCTGTGGAAACACTGGCCTCTTCCCAGGCGAGGTCAACACCCCACTGGCAGGAAAAAAACTGCACAGCCAATGACTGCAGCTTTGTTGCTGCTTTTCAAGATACCAATGGCCAGACAGGGCCCTAGGGAAACAGAGAGCGAGAACCAAGTCCTGCTTTAACCCCAAGGGCTTTCCAGCGGACAGCTCGTTCCAGCAGACAGCTCGTCTGTTTTGTGTGGTGTCACTCACCCTACTGGTGGCTTAGCCAATGGTCAGCACACTGCCTGTTGCCTCCGTGAGGCATCACGCAGCACAAAGCAGAGACAACAAAACACCGGCTCGTTGTCACACAGCTATACCTCCGTGGCTGCAAAAACACTGAGCTGTAGATGCCAGCTCTCATCTCCTCACCACATATTAGTTTTAAAGATTCATTTTATTTATTTGGAAGGCAGAGTTACAGAGAGAGAGAGAGAGAGAGGTCTTCCATCCACTGGTTCACTCCCCAAATGGCTGCAACAGCCAGAGCTTTGTCAATCTGAAGCCAGGAGCCAGGAGCTTCTTCTGGGTCTCCCACGTGGGTGCAGGGGCCCAAGGACTTGGGCCATCTGCTGCTGCTTTTCCAGGCACATTAGCAGGGAAATGGATGGAAGAGGAGCAAGCGGGACTCGAACTGGTGCCCATATGGGATGCAGGTGCTGCAGGCCCGGGTTTTAACCTGTTGTGCCACAGCGCTGGTCCCCTTCACCACATATGTTTTACTTTACTGAACTTCCTTTCCAGGGCTATTTGACCTAAGTTAACAGTGATTTTATTCCTATCCCTTCACAGGGTTACAGTAATCTTTAGAACCAAGGGAAAAAAGAATAATATCTCTCACCAACCTCAGTCTCAATTCTGTAACACCTGCAGAACCAACACTGGATAAGCCACTGCCTGCAGTGCTGGCATCCCACAGAGGCACTGGTTCAAGTTCCCGGCTGTTCTGCTACTGATCCAGCTCCCTGCTGGTGTGCTGGGGAAAGTGGCAGCAGATGGGGAAGGAAATAGAAGATGGCCAAGGACTTGGGCCTCTGCATTCATATGGGAGGCCCAGATGGGGCTCCTGGCTCCTGGATTCAGCCTAGCCCAGCTTTGGCCGTTTTGGCCATTTGGGGAGTAAACCGGCAGATAGAAGATGGATCTCTCTCTCTCTCTCTCTCTCTCTCTCTGCCTCTCCTCTCCTCTCTCTGTGACTCTGCCTTTCAAATAAATAAATGTTAAAAAAAAAAAAAGAAAAGAAAAGAAAACACTGGATTCTGGATCAGGACATGCCCACAGGAGGAAAAAAGTATAAACCTACTTAATAGAAAAAAATCTATATTTACTACTTTTTTGTTACTAAAATGAATATCTTGGCATATTTACCATTTTTAAATTTTACATATTTACTTATTTGAAAGGCAAAATTACAGAGAGGAAGAGACACAGAGAGAGCGATCTTCTGTCCTTGGTTCGTTCCCCAAATGACCACAACGGCCAGGACTGGGCCAGGAGCCTGAATTCCATCTGGATCTCCCACACGAATGGCAGAAGCCCAAGCACATGGCCATGTTCTGCTGCTTTCCCAGGCCACCAGCAGGGAGCTGGATGGGAATGGAGCAGCCGGGACTCCAACCGGTGCTCATATGGGATGCCAGCGTCACAGGTGGTGGTTTAACCCACTGCACCACAAGGCTGGCCCCTCTTTTACTTTATTCTTTTTTTTTTTTTTTTTTTTTTTTTTTTTTTTTTTTTTGACAGGCAGAGTGGACAGTGAGAGAGAGAGACAGAGAGAAAGGTCTTCCTTTGCCGTTGGTTCACCCTCCAATGGCCGCCGCGGCCAGCACGCTGCGGCCGGCGCACCGCGCTGATCCGATGGCAGGAGCCAGGAGCCAGGTGCTTTTCCTGGTCTCCCATGGGGTGCAGGGCCCAAGCACCTGGGCCATCCTCCACTGCACTCCCTGGCCACAGCAGAGGGCTGGCCTGGAAGAGGGGCAACCGGGACAGAATCCGGCGCCCCGACCGGGACTAGAACCTGGTGTGCCGGCGCCGCTAGGCGGAGGATTAGCCTATTGAGCCGCGGCGCCGGCTCTTTTACTTTATTCTAAGCTTTATTTGGAGAGAGATCGCCCATCTGCTGGTTCAGTCCCCCCAAATGCCTGTAATGGCCAGAGGGCCAAAGCCAAGAGGCAGGAACTAAATCTTGTCTCCCAGGTGGGTGATAGAGACCAAAAAAGCCATCCCCTGCTGCCTCCCGGGAGACAGCATTGGCAGGAAGCTGGAACGGAGAACTGACCCAGCTTGAGCTCAGGCATGTAAGATGTGGCTTATCCACTGCCCAAGCGCCCACTGCAGGTGGCTTCTGATCAGCTGATTCACACAGTTAGCCACAGCTTAGAGACCCTGCAGGCTGCTGGCCTGCGGACTTCACCTACACAGCAGCTGGAATCCACGAGCAGTGCGTGGCCTCTCAATGAGCATAAGAGACCTCCCCTCTCAGACGCTGAGGATCTCCTCATTGGCTATGACTCCTGCCAGTCTCAACATTCCCAGTCCTCTTTGGCGGTCCAATGGGATGGAAATGAAGCCCCTATGCCTTTGACACTCCTTTCACCCTGCCCCAGGCTACCCTTAGCTTGCAGTTCTATCCCCACTGTAATTGCAAGTCGACTCTTTTTAAAAATTTGTTTCTAAATATTTACTCATTTATGTGAAAATCAGAGTGAGGGGGGGGGGGGGAGAGAATCTTCCATTTGCTGATTCACTCCCCAGATGGCTACAATGGCAGCACTGGGCCAGGCTGAATCCAGAAGCCAGGAGCTTCATCCAGGTCTCCCATGTGGGTTGCAGGGGCCCAAACACTTGGGCCATCCTCTGCTGTTTTCCCAGGCCGCTAGCAGGGAGCTGGATTGGAAGTGGAGCAGCCGGGACATGAACTGGTGCCCAAATGGAACGCTACAGCACAGTGCAGGCCCCATGTTGGCTCCTTTTGAAGATTAACTCCCTAAATTAAGGGAGTACCATGGTGAGGGAGGCCAGAGTCCCACGTCCCACCTTTTACTTTCCGTCACCACCCCAGTGTCGGGCTCAGGCTTTCAGGGTTCTACAGCAGAACCATGGGAATATTCCCTGGAACCCAGAGCATCGGAAGCTCACAGGCGGGAACTGCGTGCGAGGGCCTGGGAGCGGCCCGAATCCGCAGGAGGCTGTGCGAGGCAAGGACAGCGTGCCCAGGAAATCCCGACCCGCCTATTGGACTGCAGCAGCTTCCTTGGCAGCACACGCTCCATCAATCACATGACAGCTTTCACACACTCAACTCATTTTAATCACAGCGTGCATTTCCTTTGGGATGCCCAATGGTCATAGCGTGGTCAGTGGCTTCCTTTTCCTTCCATCACTGCCTGCCTGAAATCCTGGTCTCCCATGCCAGGTCGAAACCTTCTTTGTTCCAAGACACAGAATCAGCTGCCCCCGCCCCCCACCCCGGGAGCCTGGGTTCCCTGCAGCGGGCACAGCAGAGCGGCAGCCGAGGGTGGCCGAAGCCCTGCTGTCCATCTACCTCATTTAGGGTCAGAGCTGGAAAAAGCATTACCCGGGAAGGTCGCGAGTTTCTCAGTTGAACTCTCCTGGAGTTTCCGTCCAACACCAAATCATTCAATTCCCTTCGCAGCGCTTCTGCTTAGAAAGCTGTGTGGCCGTCTCTGTTTCGGGCCTCAGCTGCCAGCTCCCACGACGCCACCCCTTCGTGCACAGCGATGCCTGCTGGCCTGGTCTGGCTGGAGCTGGCCACCTGTCCTCCTGCTGTTCACAGCGGGAAACAGTCCCTGGTGTGCACGCGCGCGCACACACAAACACCACACACCCACCCACCCACCCAGCCGCCAGCATGTTTTTCGTGTGCATGGTCCCAGGCAACCTCCCGAGAGCCAAACATCCTTCCAAACAATGCTTCCCTCCGGACTACACCCGTAACTGAGAGCTTTAGGAAACTTGTTTTTGTTATTGCTGCTGTTTTTGCTGAGTTGACACGTGCGGCCTTCAGCGCTGTTCATCGCTCTGGCAGAGTATTTTGATCTCATTGTACAAAAGCATGGTTCTTGCTTTTTCTGGTCAGAGAAGTATCACAGCAAGGAATTTTCCTCAGAAATGCTGGAAACTACAGAAACATATAAAGCTGAAAATAAGTCCCTCCAATCTCATCAACCAGAAATAACTGCTGGTAACTTTTTTTTTTAAAGATTTATTTTATTTATTTGAGAGTCAGAGTTACAGAGAGAGGTAGAGACGGAGGGAAGGATCTTCCTTCTGCTGGTTCACTCTCCAGATGGCCACAATGGCCAGGGTTGGGTCAGGTTGAAACCAGAGCCAGGAGCTTCTTCTGGATCTCCCAGGTGGGTGCCAGGGCCTGAGTACTTGGGCCATCTTCCACTGCTTTTCCAGGCCCTTAGCAGGGAGCTGGATCAGAAGTGGAGCAGCTGGGGGTGCCGGATTCTGTCCCGGTTGCCCCTCTTCCAGGCCAGCTCTCTGCTGTGGCCCGGGAGTGCAGTGGAGGATGGCCCAAGTGCTTGGGCCCTGCACCCCATGGGAGACCAGGAGAAGCACCTGGATCCTGCTTTCGGATCAGCGCGGTGCGCCGGCTGCAGCGCGCCGGCCGCGGTGGCCATTGGAGGATGAACCAACAGCAAAGGAAGACCTTTCTCTCCGTCTCTCTCTCTGTCACTGTCCACTCTGCCTGTCAAAAAAAGAAGAAGAAGAAGAAGAAGAAGGAGGAGGAGGAGGAGGAGGAGGAGGAGGAGGAGGAGGAGGAGGAGGAGGAGAAGGAGAAGGAGAAGGAGAAGGAGAAGGAGAAGGAGAAGGAGAAGGAGAAGGAGAAGGAGAAGGAGAAGGAGAAGGAGAAGGAGAAGGAGAAGGAGAAGGAGAAGGAGAAGGAGAAGGAGAAGGAGAAGGAGAAGGAGAAGGAGAAGGAGAAGGAGAAGGAGAAGGAGAAGGAGAAGGAGAAGGAGAAGGAGAAGGAGAAGGAGAAGGAGCAGCTGGGACTCGGACCGGCCACCCACATGGGAGTCACAGGAGATGGCTTAACCCACTCTGCCGCAAGGCCAGCCCTCTGTTTCCTTTATTAATCTCTAACTTACAGAGTCTTAGTGGAAAGTCATCAGGGTTGGTAGTATGTAGTTACGGGGTGGTGGGCATTCCCATTAGTGTCTCAGACACTCACATCCCGTATCGGTTGCCTGGTTTGAGTCCTGGCTCCACTTTCAATTCCAACTTCCTGCTAACGCACATTCTGGGAGACAGCAGAGGCTGGCTCACGTCCCTGGGTCCCGGCCACCCATACGAGAGACCTCCATGGAGTTCCGAACTCCTGGCTTTGACCTGGTGCACCCCCGGCTGTTGCAGGCATTTGGGAAGTGAACCAGCAGATAGAAGATCTCTGTCTACTTCTGTCTCTGTGTATCTCTCTTCTTTTCAAATAGAAATAAATATTTTTAAAGTTATTGTTTGAAAACAAAAACTCAGGGCCGGCGCCGCGGCTCACTAGGCTAATCCTCCGCCTAGCGGCGCCGGCACACCGGGTTCTAGTCCCGGTCGGGGCGCCGGATTCTGTCCCGGTTGCCCCTCTTCCAGGCCAGCCCTCTGCTGTGGCCAGGGAGTGCAGTGGAGGATGGCCCAGGTGCTTGGGCCCTGCACCCCATGGGAGACCAGGAAAAGCACCTGACTCCTGGCTCCTGCCATCGGATCAGCGCAGTGCGCCGGCCGCAGCGCGCCGGCCGCGGCGGCCATTGGAGGGTGAACCAACGGCAAAGGAAGACCTTTCTCTCTGTCTCTCTCTCTCACTGTCCACTCTGCCTGTCAAAAAAATAAAAAAATAAAAAAATAAAAAAATAAAAAAATAAAAAAAAAAAAAAAAAAGAAAACAAAAACTCAAGTGAACTTTTAGGTTCATTCTCCAAAGAAAAAGTGCTGAGAAAGCTGGGCTCTGACAATATCCAGAGGCGCCATCTGACCAGAAGCGCCAGAGGAGCCACAGAGCTGCCCTGGGCTCCCCAGGGCCCCCAGTGAGCCCCACAGCAACAACTAACCTAGCAAGGGCTGCCCCCGCCCCGCCCCGCCCCGCCCCGCAGGAGCGCCCCTCACGCCTCTCTTCCGCTCAGTCCCACATCCCAGGCGCCAGCGCTCTCCCTTCAAGTGTGTCCGAGCCGCTGTCTCCGCCCTGGGTCTGAGCCATCACCTCCTCTGCCTAGATGACAGCTTTCGCTGCTTGCTTCCTCCCATGCAGCCGTGGTGACTGTTTTTAAATGACGGTCAGACGCTGGCCCTTGTACTTAAAACCCTGCTGGAGGTGGGACTGTAACCCGCCGGGGCCATGAGGCCTGTTTGGCTCTGACCTCCTCTGAGGCCACCCTCCCTGCAGCCTGCACTCCAGCCGCCCTGGCCTCTGGCGGTCCTAGAGCAGGCCTGGGAGACTTCCTCCTTAGGGCCCCGGCACCAGCTGCTGCCCCCGCCCCCACACGCTGTCCTCAGATAGCTGCTTGCCTAAGGCCCTCATCTCTGCCAAGATCTTCCATAGCCACCCAATTTAAAATGTCAACGCCCCCTCCTCTCCCGGCTCCCACCCATGCATTCTCAACCTTCCTTCTCTTCCCTTCTACCCTTTCTTTGTTTTCTGCCTTGGCATGCATCGCCTTTGACCTCATTGCTAAGCCCTAGCTGTGGTTTGTCCCCAAGGGCTCATCACACGGTCCACAGTGTGGCAATGCTGAGAAGTGGCGCAATCGTTAAGGGGTGGGGTCTGGGGCAAAGGGGTTGGGTCACTGGGGGCCCTGAGCTGGGGATGGGGGTAAGGGCAGGCATTTGAGGAGTGAACCAGTAGATGAAGTATCTCTGTCTCTTTCTTTCTCCCTCTGCCTTTCAAATAAAAGTGAAAATATTAAAAAAAAAAAAAAAAAAAAAAAGGCAAGAACAGCAGCAGGTGTTTCAGCCCTAATTGTTCCTCAAGCTCCCTACGCAACCCCAGACCCTTCTCTCCCACGGGGGCTGTGGACCGCGTAGGAAAGAATCAAAGTCAATTCTCTAGGCTAGATACACTGGATGCTTGTGAGAAATCGTGAAGGGGGCTGGTGCTGCGGCTCCGTGAGTTAGGCCACTGCTTGCAATCTGTCATCCATCAGAGCTCCAGTTCGAGTCCCAGCTGCTCCACTTTCCATCCAGCTCCCTGCTAATGCACCTGGGAAGGCAGCAGAAGATGCCCCAAGTCCTTGGACCCCTGCAACCCATGTGGGAGACCTGGAAGAAGCTCCTGGCTCCTGACTTCAGCCTAGCCCAGTGAATAGAAGATCTCTCTCTCTCTCTCTCTCTCTGTTGCTTTTTTTTTTTTTAATTTATTTATGTATTTGAAAGAGTTACAGAAAGAGAGAGATCTTCCGTCTGCTGGTTCTCTCCCCAGATGGCTGCAATGGCCAAGAGCCAAGAGCTTCATCCGGGTCCTCCACGGCTTTTCCCAGGCCATTCACAGGGAGCTGGATCAGAAGTAGAGCAGCCGGGACTTGAAGGGTGCCCATATGGGATACCGGTGTGGCTTTACCCACTACACCACAACACCGGTCCTCGCTCTACCTCTTACATAAACCTCGTTTTAAAAAGAAAGACATAGTGAAGCAGTGGGTGTTTCGCCTAGCAATTGGGACGCCTGTATCCCTCGTGGCTATGTCTGGGTTCATTTCCTGGCTCCGGCTCCTGACTCAGGCTTCCTGCTGGTAAAACCACAGGAGGCAGCAGTATGACTCCAGTGGCTGAGGCTCCCGCCACCCACGCGGGAGATCTGGAGAGAGCTCCTGGCCTCTGGCTTCAGTTCTGGCTGCTGCAGACATGGAGGGGGCCAGCCGATGGATGGGCGTGTTCGTCTCTCCCTCTCAAATGAAAAAAAAAAAAATATATATATATATATATATATATAATAAAAAAGAAATAGTGAATGAGATAAATGTTGTGTCCATCAGGGTGTGTGATGAACTCGTCAGCGTATCTCAGCACAGAGTTTTATAAGGAGAAATTACCTTTTGACTCATCCCTGGGGGACATCTCGGGTCTAACAAAGCAAATTTGCATAGAGCAAAGGATAACAGAACTGGCCAGAAATACAGCTGCATCACTGCTGCTCTCTGTCAACAATCAGAGGGGAAAGGGCTGTAAGAAGAAGCTGACGAGCCGGCGCTGTGACACAGCAGGTAAAGTCGCTGCCTGCAGTGTCGGCCTCGCATATGGGCGCCAGTTCAAGTCCCAGCTGCTCCACTTCCCATCCAGCTCCCTGCTAAAGCGCTTGGGAAAGAGGTGGAAGATGGTCCAAGTCCTTGGGCCCCCGAACACACATGAGGCCTAGAAGAAGCTCCTGGCTCCTGGCTTTGGATTGGCCCAGCTCTGGTTGTTGCGGCCATTTGGGGAGTGAACCAAAGGATGGAAGACCTTCCTCTCTTTCTCTGTCTCTCCCTCACTCTATCTGTAACTCTGACTTTTAAATAGATAAATAAATCTTTAAAAAAAAAAAAAAAGCTGAAAAACATGAGTGAAAGATTCAGAATTTCAGGAAAGAGAGAACTTTGAGGCAACACTCAAACCTCAGCTTAAAAAAGAAAACAGAAACATGGCCTGCTGCCGTGTAGCTGTTGATGGCATTAATACAAAGGCACTGGGGCCAGTGCTGTGGCACAGTAGGTTAATCCTCCAATTGCAGCACCAGCATCCCATCTGGGCGCCAGTTCATGTCCCAGCTGCTCCACTTCCCATTCAGCTCTCTTCTATGGCCTGGGAAAGCAGTAGAAGACAGCCCAAGTGCTTGGGCCCCTGCACCCACATGGGAGACCTGGAAGAAGCTCCTGGCTCCTGGCTTCAGATCGGCCCAGCTCCAGCCTTTGTGGCCATCTGGGGAGTGAACCAGTGGATGGAAGACCTTGCTCTCTCTCTCTGTCTCTCTCTTGTTCTTTCTCTGTAACTCTTCCTCTCAAATAAATAAATTAGTTCATTTTTAAAAAATTACAAAGGCACGTGGCGGGAGCCTGGGAACCAGGAGCACCGAGCGCTGCTCTGGGCCTGCGAGAACGGTGGGGTGAGACACAGGGACTGCCAAGCACCAACTTAACCGGCAAAGGATGCAAGCGCCCTGGAAACAGAAGCGATCAGCGAGGTCCGGCAGCCCACAGCTTGTGCCTTGACCCCTGCTTGTGCCGAAGAAGCCAGTGCCTGTGCACTCCACACCTCCCGGACACTGGAGGCCTCTGTGGGCCGCTGGGGGGGGGGGGGGGGGCTGCTTCGTCTGGGTTGCGGAAGCCCGCCTCAGCCACGGGCTCACAGCACCCTCTGCTGCTAAGTCGCCAAGGACGGGGCTGGCGTGGACCCGGCTGCTCAGGGACAAGAAGTCAATTACAGAGCAGAGAAGACCACAGGTGACCTGTTCCAGAGTGTCCTGGAAACAGACGGCAGCTCAAGCCAACAACAAGCAGGCGGCTGGGTTCTCCCGCCTGTCTCTCCGTGTTTTCCGAGCTGAGTGAGTGGAAATCCCAGGTGCCGGCACTGGCGTTCCCAGAACAGAAGCATTTTCTTTTTCTATCATTTGTGAAACTCATTTAACACTGTCTCCATAGAGACCACGCCTACAATAACAGAAGCGGGGGTAGGGGGGCGGACACACAAATGGGCAGAGAACTCACTGCACAGAATCGGGTGTATCTTTCAGATCCCATAAGGACTAAGCTCCTGCCTTGTCCATTCCAAATTACAAACTGTGTCTCTGCCCTAACACAGGTAAAATTAGAAGCTCCATGGCAATGTTATTTTGGAAGGTTTTCTCTTCTATTTATAGTTTGCTTATTTGGTTGTTTTCCTTGCCAAAAACACCTGACAGCCTCAAGATCCTTAAATGCCCTGGATCCGGAAGTCCCCTGTTTTACCCTGGGGGAGAAGTGCTACTTTGTCAAGCAGAGAAGATCCTCCCAAGAAGCCACACAGCATGGTGGCTAGGTGGCTGGACCCAGGGAACACACTTCTTCAAAGATGCACAGTTAACTAGGGTGGGCACTGTGGCGGGGCAGGTAAAGCTGCTGCCTGTGATGCTGGCATCCCACATGGGCACTGGTTCAAGTCCCGGCTGCTCCACTTCTGATCCAGCTCCCTGCTCATGCACCTGGGAAAGCAGTGGAAGATGGCCCAAGTGGTTGGACCCCTGCATCCACCTGGGAGACCTGGGAGAAGCTCCTGGCTTCAGGTTGCCTCAGCCCTGGCTATTGTGGCCATTTGGATGGAGGATCTCTCTATCTCTGTCTCTCCTCTTTCTCTGTAACTCTGCCTTTCAAATAAATAAATATTTTTGTGAAAAGACGTGCCATTTACTAGCTGAGTGATTCAGGTAAGCCCCTCTGTGTGTCTCAGTGTCCTCATCTGTAAAATGGGGCTGACAGTAAGACCTATGTCATGGTGTTGTGATGAGAACTCAAGGGTTTTTTTAAAAGATTTATTTATTTATTTATTTTATAAGGCAGTTACAGACAGAGAGGGAGAGATAGAGATAAGAGAGAGACCTTCCACCCTCTTTCAGGCTAGTATGTTTTTTTCTTTTTAAGATTTTATTTATTTATTTGAGAGGTAGATTTACAGAGAGGGAGAATCTTCCATCTGCTGGTTCACTCCCCAAATGGCCCCAACTGGAGCTGGGCCAATCCGAAGCCAGGAGCCAGGAGCTTTTTCCAGGTCTCCCACGCAGGTGCAGGGGCCCAAGCACTTGGGCTATCTCCTACTACTTTCCCAGGCCATAGCAGAGAGCTGGATCAGAAGTGGAGCAGCTGGGACATGAACTGGCGCTCATATGGGATGGCAGCACCGCAGGCGCAGGATTAATCCACTACACCACAGCGCCGGCCCCAGGCTAGTGTGTCTTCGCCACCTTCTTTCTGCTGAAGTGTAACACGAGGTTTACCTTTTGCTAGTGGGGACAGAGGTCAGCCTCACGGGGTCAGAAGAGGCTCATCTGAGCGAGTGGCAGCCCAGGCAGGCTGCGTGTCAGTCTGCTGCAGCTCCTTGTAACCGCCAGGCAAGGTGCCCAATATGTACCTGATTCAGTGATGAATCCAGCAGCCCCTTCGAGACCCTGGCCACCTGTTAGTGCTGCAGACATGGACAGCTCCAGAACATCTGTGAGGAGGCTCAGGCAGGACCAGCATTGTGGCATAGCAGCTTAAGCCCATGAGTGCCAGTTCGAGTCCCGGCTGCTCCACTTCTGATCCAGCTCTCTGCTAATGTGCCTGGGAAAGCAGTGGAAGATGGCCCAAAAGTACTTGGGTCCCTGCGCCCACATAGGAAAGCTGGATGGATTTTTAAAAATCTATATTCTTAGCAATTTTTTAAAAAGATTTCCTTATTTATTTGAAAGAGTTACACAGAGAGAAGGAGAGGCAGAGAGAGAGGATCTTCCATCCACTAGTTCACTCCCCAAATGGCCACAATAGCCAGGGCTGGACCAGGCTGAAGCCAGGAGCCTGGGGCTCACCCAGGTCTTCCATGTGGGTGGCAGGGACCGAAGTCCCTGGACCACCTTCTGCTGCTTTCTCAGGCACATTAGCAGGGAGCTGGAAGGGAAGTGGAGCAGACGGGATTCAAACCGGCGCCCACACTGCAGGCAACAGCTAAACACCACAATGCCACCCTGCCCCCAGCAATTCTTAATGGAATACGTTGTTATTAATCCTAGTCCCTGAGCTGTATAATGGACTTCTTAGACTATTTGTCCCAACTGAAATGTTGTAGCCTTTGTCTAGCATCTACCCAATGCCCTACGTGGTCCTACCCAGCCTAAGCACTTGGCTTTGAGAGAGGTCTTAACAGGAAATCCACCAGCAGGCTTCGGCTCCAGGCTGCTTCCACAAGTTGTTTCTGAAAAGCCCCAGCAAACGAAGGAGAAGGCTGTCCCCGCGGGCATCCTCTGCCCTGGACGCAGGCCCAGGGACCTTCACCATGACCAGGTCGCGCTGCTTAAGAGTCTGGAGACGCGCTGTGCTGGCGGCTGTCTGCGCGGGGTGCCGACCTTTCTGGGGTGAGCGGGAGGCTCTGCCACCCCCACCCCTCCCCTCCCCTGCCCCCGTTCCCAAACAGCCCTGGTTACCCTCTGCTGAGGGCGCTTAGCTCAGAGTCTGGATCAAATTCAGGAAGGCAATGGGAGGCCGTTTCCTGCGAGGGAGCTTTTCATTAGGGCGTGCTGAGCCGTCTGCTTCCCGGCAGTACCAGGCGGGGGCCTTGGAGTTTATTTAAGTGCCCGTGAAGGAAGAGACCTGGCGTTCCAGCACGGCTTGGCCAGCTCGCTGCTTTCCACTCGGGACTCAGGGGCAGGTGAGGCCACGGGCCACGCTGGCCCCACCCCTTCCTGAGCTCACTCTGCGTCCTGCCCTGGCTCCGTCTTTCGTCGGACCTGTGCGGCTTTCATACCAACGCCTGCCCCATCTCTGGGCACACGCTCCCTCCCCAGGAGAGCCGCGTCCGCTCCGTGGAAGCCAGGGCAGCTCGCTCTGCCGCAACTTCGGGCCACTTGAGCCACAGGACTACTTTGCAGGCTACTGGGCACCTGGCACTATTTCTGTGCTGTGAAATGGGTTAGAGCTGTGTTCCAGAGCACGCTGTGCCCACACATCCACGTGTGCGTGTGTACGCCTGTGTGTGTCCAAACTCTGTTCCCACAATTAACAGCTCATTCTTTTTGTTTTCTCACAAACCTCATCAAAGACAACCCCTCAGCCCTGAACACAAAACACCTCCTCTCTCCTCTCCCCTGGGCAGTGGCTCCAGCCCCCGTGAGAGTCAAGAATGACACCATCAGTTCAGGACCTGCAGCTTCATTTTCCCTCTCAGTATACAACCTCAAACCACGCTCCTGTAACTCACTCAAGGGTTTCTTTTCTTTTTTTTTTTTTTTTTTTTTTTGGACAGGTAGAGTGGATAGTGAGAGAGAGAGACAGAGAGAAAGGTCTTCCTTTTGCCGTTGGTTCACCCTCCAATGGCTGCCGCGGCCAGTGCGCTGCGGCCGGCACACTGCGCTGATCCGATGGCAGGAGCCAGGTACTTCTCCTGGTCTCCCATGGGGTGCAGGGCCCAAGCACCTGGGCCATCCTCCTCTGCACTCCCTGGCCACAGCAAAGAGCTGGCCTGGAAGAGGGGCAACCGGGACAGAATCCGGTGCCCCGACCGGGACTAGAACCCGGTGTGCCGGTGCCGCAAGGCGGAGGATTAGCCTAGTGAGCCGCGGCGCCGGCCACTCAAGGGTTTCTATAGCTTACTTACTGTTATTTCAGAAAATTCCTTCTTTCTAGGATGCCATGTCCATGTCCTCATTTCCGGTCAAGCAGCTGAAGCTCAGGGAGTGTCTCAGCAGGGACCCCAGCCACCCTGGTCTGCCTGGCAGTCCGGGTTTGTGACGGTTGCACTGCCCTGAGGTTTGGAGCACTCTTTGCACTCTCAAAAGTGCCAGAGCTGAGAAAGTAAGTGAATCCGTCGCTGCAGAGCCCAAGTGAATGGGGAGGTCTCCAGACCCGCAGCTCTCTCATCAGAGTGCCTGAGGCCCCCTGCAAACACCACGTGGAAATTCACACCCCGGGGCACGGTGTTAGGGGGACCTCGGGTGATTGAGTCATGGTGCAGAATCCTCATGAATGGGATTATTGCTGTTGTCAAAGCAGCCCAGGGGCCAGCATAGTGGCATAGTAGGTTAAGCCTCCGCCTGTGGCACCGGCATCCCATATGGACGCTGGTTCGAGTCCTGGCTGTTCCACTTCCAATCCAGCTCTCTGCTATGGCCTGGGGAAGCAGAAGACGGCTCAAGTCCTTGGGCCTCTGCATCCACATGGGAGACCTGGAAGAAGAAGCTCCTGGCTCCTGGCTTTGGATCAGCCTAGCTCTGGCCATTGTGGCCATTTGGGGAGTGAACCAGTGGATTAAGACCTACCCCTCTCTCTCTCTTTCTCTCTCTCTGCCTCTCTATAATTCTGCCTTTCAAATAAATTAATAAATCTTTAAAAGAAGGAGGAGGAGAAGGAACAGGAACAGGAACAGGAAGAGGAACAGCAAAGACAGCCGTCTATGAAGCAGCCACAGAATCTGGCTTGGTCTGGGACTTCCCAGGCTCCAGAACTGTGAGAAATCCCTGTTGTTGATTATAAGCCACCATGTGTCACAGTAGCCACAGTGAACTCAGACACTCTACAAACGCAGGGACAGGAGCTCGCTCATTCTACACAAGACTTTTGCACCACAGCTTTCTCCAAAGCGTGCTCATTTAACTGAGAAAAGGGAGGCGCACGCTGCTGCCATTTGTTCCACAAGCAAGATGATTAAGCCCAACTACCAGAACACAGAAAACCAGCGATTGTTCCTGGAGAGGGAAGCTGTGTTGCTCAGGGACAGGACTGAAAGAACTGTTTAATACATGTAATTTTTAGTATTTAACTGCCACAGAGCTAGCTTTGTGGCACAGTGATAAGCTGCCCCTTGCGAGGCCAGCATCCCATATCAGAGTGCCAGTTTGAGTTTAGGTCCAATCCAGCTCCCTGCTAAGGTCCCTGGGAAAGCAGTCAAAGAGGGCCCAAGTACTTGGGTCCTTGCTACCCACGTGAAGGACCCAAATGGAGCATGGGACACCTGGCTTCAGCCTGGCCCAGCCCTGGCCATTGCAGCCATTTGGGGAGTGAATCGCAGATAGAAGATCTCTCTCCCCTTCAAGTAAATAAATAAATATTTAAAATAAATTGATACAATTTTTTAAAGATTTATTTATTTTTATTTGAAAGTCAGAGTTACACAGAGAGAGGAGAGGTAGAGAGAGAGAGAGTCTTCCATCCACTGGTTCACTCCCCAGATGAACGCAACAGCCAGAGCTGCGCCCATCCAAAGCCAGGAGCCTCTTCCACGTCTCCCACACAGGTGCAGGGGCCCAAGGACTTGGGCCATCTTCTACTGCTTTCCCAGGCCATAGCAGAGAGCTGGATTGGAAGTGGAGCAGCTGGGTCTCGAACCGGTGTCCATATGGGATGCCGGCACTTCTGGCCAGGGCGTTTACCCACTGTGCCACAGCCCCGGCCCCAAATTGATAAAGTTTATCACACATCTTTATGGGATACCATGCCATTATTTTGATCCATGTGTACATTATTTTAACATTCAGTCATGGTAAACTTATCTCCTCAAACATTTATCATTCCTTTATGGTGGAGACTTTAACTTTTTAAAGATTTTATTTATTTGAGAGGCAGAGATACAGACAGAGAGAGGGAGAGACAGAAAGGTCTTCCATCTGCTGGTTCACTCCCCAAATGGCTGTAACAGATCAGAGCTGGGCCTATCTGAAGCCAGGAGCCAGGAGCTTCTGGGTCTCCTATGTGTTTGCAGGGGCCCAAGCACTTGGGCCATCTTCCACTGCTTTCCCAGGCCATAGCAGATAGCTGGATCGGAAGTGGAGCAGTGGGACTCAAACTGGGACCCATACGGGATGCTGGCATTTCAGGCAGAGGCTTAGCCCACTACAACACAGAGCCAGTCTAGACTTTTTTTTAAGAGTTTTATTTATTTATTTGAAAGTCAGAGTTATACAGAGAGAGAAGAAGCAGAGAGAAACGGGGGGGGGGGGGGTCTTCCATCTGTTGGTTCATTCCCCAATTGGCCACAATGGCTGGAGCTGCGCTGGTCCAAAGCCAGGAGCCAGGAGCTTCTTCTGGGTCTCCCACGCAGGTGCAGGGACCCAAGGACTTGGGCCATCTTCTACTGCTTTCCCAGACCACAGCAGAGAGTTGCATTGGGAGTGGAGCAGCCAGGACTCGAACTGGCACCCATATGGGATTTACCCGCTATACCACAGTGCCAGCCACCAGGCTTTTTAAATCTTCAGGGGCAGAGGTTTAGCCCAGCGATTAAGATGCCCGTTGAGATGCCTGTGTCCCCAACTCCAGCTCCTGCTGGTGCCGACCCTGGGAAGCAGCAGTAATGACTCAGGCAGCTGGCACATGGGCAATCTGGACTGAGGCCCCAGCTTCCAGCTCTGGCCCAGCCCACTGACCCAGCTCAGTCCTGGCCATTGCAGGCAGTTGGGGAATGAACCAGCAGACAGGGGCTTTATTTGTCTCTAAAATAAGTTGATTTAAAGGTAAATACATTTGGGGTGTGTGTTGTGGCACGGATTAAGCCACTGCTTAAAACAACCTATATCCCATGTCAGAGTGCCAGTCTGAGTCCCCGCCACTCAGCTTCCAATCCAGCCTCTGCTCATGAATTCTGTGAGGCAGCAGATTATGGCTCAAGTACTTGAGGTCCTGATAACTAGGTGGGAGATCCAGATGGAGGTTTGGGCTCCGGCTTCAGCCTGGCCCAACACTGGCTGTTGTGGGCATTTGTGAAGTCAGTCAGTAGACGGAAGATGTTTCTTTCTCTCTCTGTTGTTCTGCCCTTTGTAGATGAAAATAAACATTTTCTAAAAAACAGAAATGGGCTGGCACCGTGGCATAATGGGCTAAGCCTCCAACTACAACGCTGGCATCCCACATGGGCACTGGTTCATGTCCCGGCTGCTGCTCTTCTGATCCAGCTCTCTGGGAAAGCAGTAGAAGGTGGCCCAAGTGCTAGGGCCCTGGCCCCTGCTTGGGAGACACAGAAGCTCCTGACTTCGGATGATGCAGCTCCAGCCTTTGTGGCCATTTGGGGAGTGAACCAGCAGAATGAAAGACCTCTTTCTCTGTCACTCCCTCTGTCTGTAACTCTACCTTTCAGATAAATAAATAAATCTTTTTAAAATAAAATAAAAAGCCTGCGCCGCGGCTCACTAGGCTAATCCTCCACCTTGCGGCGCCGGCACACCGGGTTCTAGTCTCGGTCGGGGCGCCGGATTCTGTCCCGGTTGCCCCTCTTCCAGGCCAGCTCTCTGCTGTGGCCCGGGAGTGCAGTGGAGGATGGCCCAAGTCCTTGGGCCCTACACCTGCATGGGAGACCAGGAGAAGCACCTGGCTCCTGGCTTTGGATCAGCGCGGTGCGCCGGCCGCAGCACGCCGGCCACGGCGGCCATTGGAGGGTGAACCAATGGCAAAAGGAAGACCTTTCTCTCTGTCTCTCTCTCTCTCTCTCTCACTGTCCACTCTGCCTGTCAAAAAAATAAAAATAAAATAAAAAATAAAAATAAAATAAAAAAAACTTTAAAAAAATAAAAATAAAAATAGCTACATTTTTTAACTTTCTTGGTAACACCTCTTACTCCAGGGCAGCCTACAAAACCAGCAGCAGTACTCCAAATTTTGCTTCAGAAGTTCAGGCTGAAGCTCACCTTCCCCATGGCCACCCCCCTGCAACCCTGCCCTCCACTTACCTGCCTCTGGCCTCCAGACTCCTAACCCTGCCAAGCCAGCCACCCGTGGCTTTCCATCCCAGCAGTCAGCTGTCCCAGCTTCTGCTCTGGAGAAAGCTGAACTGGATCCTACCATTCTCTCCCTAGGGGGAAGGGTCCTGCCACGTGAGGAGCAAACGATTCCCCACCAAAGGCCCTGGTCATCAGCCGCCAACTCGGGCTGCCCCTCATCAGCCAGGCGTGTGGCCCACAGCTCGCTTACTCGCACTTCCGGGGTTGGAAGAACACGGAGCCGGCAGAGCACGGCGCAGCCTCCAATCACCTCCCTCAGCACCAGTTTTCTTGTCTCTCGTTAGGCCACCTGGCTATGCCTTGGCCTACTTTGTTGCAGCTAAGGTCCGGACTGGATCCTTACTGTTTTATCACCTATGGATGCACAAAGCCAGGATTTCTCCCCGGGTGTGGAACTCCAAAGCCTCTGCCCTGACCATGCCGGGCAGTCCCTGGTGCTCGGCTCCGGAAAAGCCAGTTCACACCTCCCCTCCATTACGGATCCGGTTCTCCTCTGGGATCTGTACACGCTGCTCTCTGTATCTCAGCCTGCTGTCAGGGGCATACACAATTAAACTGTTCTTTTATCATTACATGTGCCTATTCATCTTCCACAGTGATTCTCACCTTAAAGCTGAATTTGACACTAATATTGGTTTCTGGAGCCAGCACTATGGTGCAACGGGTTAAAGCCATGACGTGCAGTGCCAGCACCCCATATGCATGTCGGTTTGAGTCCCGGCTGCTCCACTTCCAATCCAGCTCTCTGCTATGGCCTGGGAAAGCAGAAGACGGCCCAAGTCCTTGGGCCCCTGCACCCATGTGGGAGACCCAGAAGCAGCTCCTGGCTCCTGGCTTCAGATCAGCATGGCTTGGGCTATTGCGGCCATTTGGGGAGTGGACCAGCGGATGGAAGACCTCTCCCTCTCCCTCTCTCTGCCTCTTCCTCTCTAACTCTGCCTTTCAAATAAATAAATCTTTTTTTAAAAATTGCTTTCTTGGATGAGTCTTGCATGGTAGGCCTTTCTTCATCCTTTCAGTTCCTCAGTAACAGACTTAGAGAATCTTTTTTTTTTTTTTTTTAAGATTTATTTATTTGAAAAGTAGAGTTACAGAGACAGAGGGAGAGACAGAGAGGTCTTCCATCTGCTGATTCACTCCCCAAATGACTGTAACGGTTTGGGCTGGACCAGGCTGAATCCAGTAACCAGGAGCTTCTTCCTGGTCTACCATGTGGGTGCAGGGGCCCAGCACTTGGGCCATCCTCCTCTGCTTTCTTAGGCGCATTAGCATGGAGCTGGACTGGAAGTGGAGCAGCCGGGACTCGAACTGGTGCTGCAGGAGGTGGTTTAATCCACTCTGCCACACACTGGCCCCAAGCATCTTTCTACTGTATACTTTTTTAAAGAATTTATTTATTCATTTATTTATTTGAAAGGCAGTGACAGATAATCTTCTATCTACTGCTTCACACCCCCAAATGGCCTCAATGGCTGGCACAGAGACAGGCTGAAGCCAGGAGCCTGGAACTCATCCAGGTCTCCCACGTGGGTATCAGGGACCCAGGTACCTGGACCATCTTCTGCTGCCTCCCCAGGTGCACCAGCAGGGAGCTGGATCGGAAGTGGAGCAGCAGGGACCTGAACTGGCACTGCAGTAAGGAACGGCACAGCCTAACCTGCTGAAGCACCATGCCAGCCCCTGCTACCACATGCTCTGTGTTTCTCAGGATTTGCAAACTCTGTGATGCTTTTTAGTTCTGAAACACCATACTGGGAAAAGAAAAGGAGGAGATCTGAATGAGGCCAAGTCCTGGGCGGAGCCTCTGGTGGATCTGTACTCTCCTCAGGAACTCTATTTCTCCATGAAGAGAGGTCTCAGCCGGGCTTAGAAGCCAGTGCATTCCATCAACATAACGTCCACTCGTGCAGCTTAGGCCAAACAGGCCAAACTAGAAACCGGTTTATTCACCAGCAAATGCTACTCACATACGCAGTGGGAGCTCGCTGCAGAAACGAGCCACGTGAGCCTAGGCGGCAGCTCGGCCACCCACAATCACACTATTTTACTGTCCGAAAGACCGCGCAGGCTCCCGGGAGACGGCGCCTGCGTCCTCACTCCTCGGCGCTCTGCGCGCTGACGTAGTCCTGGAGAAGTGCCCGCACCTCCGCTCGCCGGCTCATTTTGGTGGCCTTGCCCTGGAAGCGGCCCTTCTTCCCTGCTCCTTTGCCTTCCAGGACCTCAGCCACCCTGGGGGACAGAGTGAGGGAGAGGTTAGGCGGAAGGTCTCTGAGGGGAAAGCCACACACTCACCCCAAGGGCAGCCCTGAGTCTCTCCCCCGCCCCGGGCCTGGGGATTTCTCCCCCACACACCTCGCCCACAGGCACACGGGCCCTGGAGAAGGAAGAACTGGAAACAACTAAGTGTCTCCCACGGGCCCGCGGCAGGGAGCAAGCTGGGTAGAAGTGAGAGCAGCAGGGAGGCCACACTGAGGGTGTCCACTGCTCGGCCCCTGGGGCAGTGGCCACGCCCAGGGCCTGCCAGAACTTACTGTTTTAATACTTGGTGATTTTAGTGTGAAAATTGCCTAATTTTAAAGCATAGTAACTAAGTTTAAAAAATTTAAAACAGTGCACAGGCCAAACCAGGCTACAGGCCACACAGGGCTGCCTGTGGGAAACATCTGTTTTCCTCCAGTGTTTTCCAATGAACTCGTGTCCGTCAGAGTCCCTCAGGACTCTGAAAACACTCAGGACAGGAATTAGAAATCTACCCATCAAACTTAGTAAGAAAATAGAAACAGGGCTGGCATTGTGGTGCAGCGGGCTCAGCCGCCACCTGGGATGCTGGCTGTTCCACTTCTGATCCGAGCTCCCTGCTGATGCCCCTGGGAAGGTGGCCCTGCCACCTACATGGGAGACCCGGATGAGGCACCTGGCTCCTCCTGGCTTTGCCCTAGCCCAGCACTGACCATTGTGGCCATTTGATCTGGAGAGATCTGGAGAGTGAACTAGCAGACAGAAGATCTCTCTGTCTCTCTCTTTCTCTGTAACTCTGCCTTTCAAATAAACAAATAAATCTTAAAAAAAAAAAAAAAAAAAAGGAGGCCGGCGCCGCGGCTCACTAGGCTAATCCTCCGCCTAGCGGCGCTGGCACACCGGGTTCTAGTCCCAGTCAGGGCACCGGATTCTGCCCGGTTGCCCCTCTTCCAGGCCAGCTCTCTGCTGTGGCCATGGAGTGCAGTGGAGGATGGCCCAGGTGCTTGGGCCCTGCACCTCATGGGAGACCAGGAAAAGCACCTGGCTCCTGGCTCCTGCCATCGGATCAGCGCAGTGCGCCGGCCGCAGCATGCTGGCCATGGCGGCCATTGGAGGGTGAACCAACGGCAAAGGAAGACCTTTCTCTGTCTCTCTCACTGTCCACTTTGCCTGTCAAAAAAAAAAAAAAAAAAAAAGGAAAAGAACAAAGAAAATATAAACACTGAGCGCAGGGTAAAGAAGTCTGTAAGGTTCTAATTTGTCCATAACTACGTTCACTGTCTTTTTTGATCTAGTCTCAAAATCCAAATTTTTCCCCCCAAAGTTTGTGCCTCTGCTTTGCTGATGCCTTAAGGACCTGCTCCAGGGGCCAGTGCTGTGGCACCGTGGGTTACGCTGCTGCTGTGATGCCAGCATCCCATTTGGGAATGGGCTCAGATTCCCAGCTGCTCCACTTCCAATCCAGCTCCCTGCTAATGACCTGGGAAAACAACAGATGGCCCCTGTACCCATGTGGGAGACCCAAAAGCAGCTCTTGGCTCCTGGCTTTGGTCTGTCCCAGCTCTGGCCATTGTGGCCACTTGAGGATGAACCAGCAGATTGAAGCTCTTTATCTCTCTCTCTCTCTCTCTCTGTATCCCTTTCTTTCTCTGTAACTCTGCCTTTCAAATAAAATAAATAAATATTTAAAATTAAAAAAAAAAGCTGCTCCATCTGACTACTGATATGATAATCTAGCACCTGCATTCATGTGTATTGTCACTTAGAAATCTAAATTTCTAAAAGGAAAAAACCTAAGCACATGAGAACTGGAGTCAGAGGACCCGGGTTCAAGCCTCAGTTCTGCCACCCTGCGAGGTCCCTCATCTGTCACACGGGGAATGATGGTGAGGAGAACCTCCTCTGCATGGCCTCGTGACTGCCCGGGATGCGAAGCAGTGAGATCGCAGGTGTGATGGGCCTCCTGTGGGCCAACAGCCGCAGCAGCAGGCTCTCCCACCCACACGAGGGCGCCCACGTGGGATTACCTGGGCCCTAGGATCTCCACGGCCTCAGCTGGCCCTGCCAGTAAGAAGAGCCCAGCACCTTTCTCATCACCAACAGTTAAGAACAGGAGGGTCTCCTAGGAGGCAAGACAAGGAGATGAGCCCTGGTACGGAGGAGGTGGGGTCAGCCCACTGAGACCCTGCGCCTTGCTCAGCCTCAAGACATTTTCTCCAGGGCTGGCGCTGCGGCCTGCAATGCTGTACCCCACAGGGTGCCAGTGGGAGTTTTGGCTGCTCCAGTTGCGATCCGGGTCCCTGCTGGTGTGCCTAGGAAGGCAGTGGAGGACGGCCCAAGAGCTTGGGCCCCTGCACCGGCGTGGGAGGCCTGGATGAAATGCCTGGCTTTAGCCTCACTGCCCCCTACTGGGGAGTGAACCAGATGAAAGATCTCTCTCTCTCTCTAACTCTGCCTTTCAAATAAAATTAAAGTAAAATAAATCTTTTTTTAAAAAAGGCATTTTCTCCTAACCCATGGAGTGATGTTCCTGACCTGGTTCTCTAGGGCCAAGGGTCTTTTTGGTTTTTTATAAGATTTATTTTACTCATCTGAAAGACAGAGTTATGGGGCAGGGCGCAGGAAGTGGAGTAGGAAGCTGGGCCAAGGCAAAGCTGGGAGCCAGAAATTCCATCCAGGTCTCCCACATGGGTGGTAGGAGCCCATTATTTGAGCCATCTTCCGCTGCTTTCCCAGATACATTAGCAGGGAGCTGGATCGGAAGCAGAGCAGCCGGGACTCGAACAGGTGTCCAGATGGGATGCTGGTGTCACAGGCATCATCAGTTTAAACCCCCGCATCCCACAATAGCTCCCTAGAAACTTTTTGAGAGTGGCTGACTCTAAGAACTTTAGGGTGGGCATCAGGATACAACAGGAGGAGCCACCAGCCTGGGATGCCCACATCCCGTATGGGAGCAGCAGTTTGCATCCTGACTGCTTTGCTTCTGATCCAGCTCCCTGCTAGTGTGCCTGGGGAAGCAGCAGAGGATGGCCCAAATACTTGAGCTCCTTCCACCCATGTGGGAGATTCCAAATAGTGGCCCAGCATATGGAAAATCGCTGGCCCTCCATATCTCCCTCTCAGTGACGCTGTCTTTCAAGTAAATCATTTTTATTTATTATTTATTTATTTGAAAGGCAGAGTTACAGTGAGGCAGAGGCAGAGAGAGGTCTTCCATCTGCTGGTTCACTCCCCAGATAGCCACAACGGCGGGAGCTGAGCTGATCCAAAGCCAGGAGCCTGGAGTTTCTTCCTGGTCTCCCAGGCAGGTGCAGGGGCCCAAGAACTTGGGCCATCTTCCACTGCTTTCCCAGGCCACAGCAGAGAGCTGGATCGGAAGAGGAGCAGCCAGGACTTGACCCGGTATCTATATGGGATGCTGGCTCTGCAAGCGGTGGCTTTACCCACTAGGCCACAGTGCCGGGTCCCCTTTCTTCTTTCTAAAGATTTATTTATTTGAGAGGCCAGTTAGAGGCCCAGTTGTTCAAATTCTGATCCAGCTCCCTGCTAATGTGTCTAGGAAAGCAGCACAAGATGGCTCAAGTCGTTGGTCCCCTGACACCCACGTGGGAGACCTAGAAGAAGCTCCTGGCTTCAGCCTGGCCCAGCCCTGCTGTGAAGCAGTCGATGGAAGACCTCTCTCTCTGTCTCTACCTTTCTCTCTGTTCTGCCTTTCAAATCAATCAATCAATCAATCAATCTTCTTAAATGCCACATTCCCAGACTGATTAATATACAGATCTAGCTTAATACCCAAGACAGAACTTGACATCCAGGTAACACCAAGAAAACATTACAGAATCGTTTCTTTTCCTAAAGAAGGACTTCATCTAAACTAAAGCCCCTCACTCTACCTCCCTGCATCTCTATGGGGGGGGGGGGGGGACTGTGCTCCTCTTACCTCTGACCCAATCTCGTTAGCAATGATATTCATGAACTCGGAATCAGCCTCCTTCCTACGGCAAAGGGCAGATGTGAGATCCAGGTTGGAGTGGCGGCTGTGAAACCGCAGGAAGCCGGTCTCTCTGCTGCCTATTTGCATGCACAAAGTTCCAGACCCTTTCACAAAGAGAGAGTACCCACTGGGGGCCGGCACGGTGCCTTCCAGCAGCAGCCATTTGTAAACAATCTCTGGGTTTGCTTCTATTCCCTTAAACGTAACTCAGCAGGCTAAGTGGGAATCTACAGGACAGAGAGGCGAGGGAAGGTGCCGAGGAAACAGGGACAGGGCGGTTAGGCCTAGTGCTCACCACGCCCGTAATGTGCCCGTGTCCCACTCTGGAGGCCTGGGTTTGACCCCTAGCTCTGGCTGCTGAGTCCAGCTTCTTGCCAAAGTGGACCCCAGGAAGCAGCAGTGGTGGCTCGAGTAATGAGCTTCCTGCCACCCACTTGGGGACCTGGACTGGGCTCTCGGCCCAGGCCATCCCAGCCTTTGCAGGTAGGTGGAGAGTGAACCAGCAGATGGGAATGCTCTCTCTCCCTCGCAAATAAATAAAAATATTTAACAAGGAACAGGGTACAGTGAGGAACTCTGATAGGTAACACATCTCTCAGGGTCTCCTCAGCCTTGAGAACACCAGTGAGCGACGCTCCTCCCACCGGGCCCAGTACACAGGGGAGATGTGGAGCCCCGAGCCCAACACGGCCCCCGCCTGGTCTCCGGCTCCTGATTCCTCACCTGTGTAACACAACCACACCTCCCCAGTCTGGGCTGTTCCGCAGGCTGTGGGCAATGTGCACAGCCAGGTCTCGGAGCAGATTCAGGTTGTTCTGAAAGGGACAGAACACTGGGTGGACAGGTGGACAGGCCCACCTTCACTCCACCTTCTCCCCACCGCCCGCTTCGATGAGCCGCACATCCGCTGAGGCCCAGAACTGCGTCTCGAGGGCCCCAGCGCAGGCACAGCCCGAGCCCTCTCCGCCCGCCCTGGAATGGATCACCTTCTGCAGGAGCTTGGTGGAGTTCTGGAGCTTCCTCACCGCTTCCACGTGATCCTCAGCTCCACACCTGTGACACAAAGTCAGTGGTGATCGCCCCGCTGCCCAGTTCCTGCCGGCACCGGGGCCTCAATCAGCAATGCTCTTCTCGCTAGGGCGCCTCCCTCCAGATGGGGACCTGGGGAACCTGGGAGGAGGCTGCTTGGGAACGAGGGGCTAAACTGTCTCCTGTGGGTCTGAGGCGCTATCCAATGCACTCTAACGTTTACACCTGCACCTCACCCCCAGGGGCAGGCGGCTATGTCTGCCTGACAGGCGGGCAGGCTAAGCCCCCAGTGTCCAGGAAGCAAGGACCGAGAGGCAACCGAGAGGGGCATACTTGAGCAGGGCGGTCAGTGCCTTCTCAGTGCCATGGCTTCTCTCCATCCAGCTCAGCACCCGGTTCCCAGCCAGGAATATCAAGTTGGTTTTGTTCTTCTTCCCCTTCTCGGTGCCCAGAATCTTAATGACCTACGAGAGTAGCACACACACACACACACACACACACACAGGTCGCAGTGGTCCTGGAACCAGAGGGCAGGTGCAACCAAGACCTCCACCTCGTCCTGCAGCAACGAGGGAGAGACTTCGTGTGGGACAGCTCAGGTGTCCCTCTCTCTGCTCCCCTGAAACCTCAGACTCCCCCACTCCACGGCCCCCACCTACCTGCAGGTCACTGAGATTGCTCACGTGGGTCCCGCAGCACATGTTGGAATCCACACCCTGGATGGTAATGACCCGGATGGGCCCGGCGTGGTCATCTGGCAAGCCCCGGCCCCGCACCTGGAAGCCGGGCAAGGGAGAAGGGCTGCGTGAACCTTGAGGAGGAGCCCAGGGACAGCCGCTCTGGGGGGCCAGCTCCCGGCTCGTCCGCACCTGCTCCACCTCAGGATCCTCCAGGCTCAGTTCTCGCACGTGCACGGGCAGCCGATCCCTGATTTTCTCATTGACGCTCTGCTCGATGGCGGCTGCTTGCTCTGCACTCACAGAGGGGCTGTCTAGCTCGATCGTGCTCCGGAGCCTCCCGAGCTCCCTGCCACGAGGAGAGGGGTCACAGGACGCCGATTGGAACAACAAGGTCACAAGAAATTCTTGTATCAGTTACCTTACTCAGTCCTCACAAGGTTGGAAGTGTCACTCCCATTTGAGGGGTGGGGTATTAAGGAACACGATCAAGGCCACGTAGCCAGTGAGTGGTGGAGCCAGGATTCGCCCCCTAGGTCTCTGGTCTCCAAATTCCATTCCTTTCATGAGCAAAAGCAGACATCTCTTCTCCTACCCCTGAGTTTACCCTTTTCCCCTCCTACCCCTCCACCCAGTACTGGGAAGAGAGCTGGCAGCCAAGGATCCAGGCCCTACCGTCAGCCTTAGGCCTCCTGCTCACCATGATGTTGTCTTCAGCCCAAACAGATGGTCAGCAACGGCTGTGATAAGATGCTGCCCTGGGCAGAGAGAGCAAGAGACAGGAGCTAAGTGAGAAGCCCAGCCACACACTCCCACAACGCCACCGTCACAGGGCCCCAGGCCCTGGCTAATATGCTTTGGATACTTCATTGGAAACCATCTTGAGAATTCTGCAAGAGGCCCTATGAGGCCATTTCACAGATGAGGAAACTAAGGGCTAGAGAAGTCAAGCAACTCGCCAAGACAACGTCAGCTCTCAGAGCAGGCCTGGAACTCAGGTGCTAACGCACGGCACCCGTCCACTCAACAAACACGAAGGTGCGTGTCGACCATGTGCAAGGCACGGGGTCTGACATCAGAGACACAGCAGGATCCCTGACCGACGACAGTGACAGGCGAGAGGAGGAAGAGCAGAAAGAAGTCAGAGGAATGAACCAGGAAGGCAGAGGAGACGTGACAGCCAAAGGCCCTGAGGAAGAAAAGGCAGGACTGTATTCAAAGAATCCAGAGAAAGGCTAGGACCCAGAGAGCAAGGTGGAAGCGCAACATGAGGCTGGAGTGGCAGATGAGGGCTGGCCAGGCGGGGCTCGGAGGCTTACACGGAAACAACAGGACCCCTCTGAAGATCTTAAAGCAAGAGAGCAAGGCAGTGACATAATCAGACTCTAAATACACACACACACACACACACACACACACACACACACTTTTTTTTTTTTGGAGAGGCAGGAGACAGAGCTTGCAACAGCTGATGTACTCCCTAAATGCCTGCAATGGCTTTAGCTCTTTGCTGAATACAGCCAGGAACTCAACCTACATCTGCCACCTGGAGGCAGGAACCTATCTTGGGCCTGAGCTACCACTGCTGCCTCCCAAGTCTTCATTAGCAGGAAGTTGGAGCCAGGACCCAGAGCCAAGCATCAAACCCAGCTACTCTCATGTGGGACACCGGTATCTTAATTGGCAGCTTAACTACCAGGCCAAAGGCCCACACCCAGATTTGCACTTTGAAAGACTCCTCTGGGGACAGCCCGTATCGGGGTGCCTGGGTCCAAGTCCCAGCTCTGCCTCCAGCTCCAGCTTCCTGCTGCCACACCCTGGGAGGCAGCAGGTGATGGCTCAGGTCCTTGGCTCCCTGCCACCCACATGGGATCCCAGACCAGGTTCCAGGCTCCTGGCTTCTACCTGATCCAGCCTTAGCTATTGTGGGCATTTGAGGAGTGAACCAGAGGACAGAAACTGCCTCTTCGCCTCTTCTTCTCTCTTTCTGCCTTTCAAAAAGATTCTTCTGGCTGCTGAATGTTGAACAAGCCACAGAGGGGCAACACGGCCGGTGGTGCCATCAGCAAGGAAGCGCCAGGGCCAGGGAAAACAGAGCCAGGACTAGGATGCCGATGGTGACAACGGCAGGAAGCGGAGAGAACCATGTAAGATAAAGCAACAGTGCCGTTTACTGGTTCCCTCCCCAAATGCTGCAACAGCAAGGGTTGGGTCAGGCCAAGGTCAGGAGCCCGGAACTCAGTCCAGGTCTCCCAAGTGGGTGGCAGGGACCCAAACACTTGAGCCATCACTGCTGTTTCCCAGGATACACATTAACAGGAAACTGACTGGAAGCAGAAGTGCTGGGATTTGAACCAGTTACTCAGGTACAGGATGGGGGCGTGTTGAGTGGCATCTTAAACACCATGTCAAACGCCTACCCCTCACTTTGTACACTGTGAGTTTAAAGCCTGAGAGATCCCCAGATGGAGACATCAAACAGGAATCAGGTAACAGCTAAACCCGGCAGGTACCCCACAGCTTCTACCCTAACTGTTGATTTACCTCCTCCGGCCTGAATCTGGGCTCACACCAGACAGGTCGGACTCTTCCAGAAGGAGCGCCCACGCCCCAGCTCCACGTGTTCCACACGCCACGGCCGCCCCGCCAGCAGCTCCCCTGTCGCCTCCTCACCTGAATGCTGCTGCATGTGGTCAAACCTTCGCTCCCAGTCCACTCGGACCTGCACCTGGCTCCCAGGGGTCAAGGCCGTCTGTGTGAAATGGTCAGCTTGCGGCCCTCGGCGGGTCACTCTGAGCACTGAGACGCCATTGATGGTGCCACGGTCATCGGGCTGGAAGTAGGAAGCAAACGAAACCGACAGTGAGGCCGGGCTCGCTCTGAGGAAGCGCGAGTGACCCAGAACCTGAGCTCCCTCTGGGAGAAGAGGACAATGCCAAGTACACTGGGCTCGTTTTGTCCACGAGAGGATTCTCTGTCCTCTTGACTCTGAACACCTATGTATTTCCTTCTACAACACAGAATAGCAGAATTAAGAGAGATTATAACCACAGCAATGAAGAATTTAGTAAAACTCAACCAACCTCCATTCTTTAAGTATCTTAACTGACCTCAATTTTTCTCCCTCTTTCCACTCCATCCTCTCCACTGCTACGAGCATCAGACTCAAAAATACTCATTCTGGGGCCGGCACTGTGGCACAGTAGGTTAATCATTCGCTTGAGGTGCCAGCAACCCACACGGGTGCCAGTTCTAGTCCCGGCAGCCCCTCTTCCAATCCAGCTCTCTGCTGTGGCCTGGGAAAGCAGCAGAAGATGGCCCAAGTGCTTGGGCCCCTGCAAGCCGTGTGGGAGACCTGGAAGAAGCACCAGGCTCATGGCCTCAGATCAGCGCAGCTCCGGCCATGGCGGCCATCTGGGGAGTGAACCAATGCATGGAAGACCTTTCTCTCTCTCTCATCCTCGCACTGTCTGTAACTCTACCTCTCAATTAAATAAATAAATAAATAATCTTTAAAAATACTCATTCAATTAAATTCACTTAAAAAAAAAAAGACCAGTGCCAACTTCTTGCAAGACACTGTGCCAGACCAAAAACATTATAAAAAGTCATGATCCCTCGTGGAACTTAAGCGTCTGGAGAGCACAGAGCTGTAAGCAGACAACTGCCATACAACTGGTAACACACTGTGCCATCAAGAAGTATACGGGAGGGGCCAGCGCTGTGGCGTAGCAGGTACAGCCACCACCTGCAGTGCCGGCATGGCATCCCACATGGGCACCAGCTCAAGCCCCGGCTGCTCCTCTTCCGTTCCAGCTCTCTGCTATGGCCTGGAAAAGCATTAGAAGATGGCCCAAGTCCTTGGGTCCCTGCACCCACGTGGGAGACCCAGAAGAAGCTCCTGGCTCCTGGCTTTGGATCAGCACAGCTCCGGCCACTGCAGCCATTTGGGGAGTGAACCAGCAGATGGAAAATCTGTCTTTCTTCCCCTCCAACTCTGCCTTTCAAGTAAATAAATAAAGTCTTAAAAAAAGAAAGAAAGAAGCTCACAGGGAAGAGACCCAACAGTCTTCGGGGAACCCGGGAAGACTTCTTGAAAGAAGAGACGTCAAATGAGACTTTCTGTGGATCCCTGAGGTCACAGGTGTCCCTCCAGCAAACCAAGACAGCTCCACGTTGGGAAACAATGACACTGCCGGCACTGATGTAAAACTGGAATTCTCAGCACCAAGTTTCCTGGGCTCGCTTTCTCGTGTCTCTGTTGCCTAAGAGCTGGCATGACCCACCACTGTTTCCTGAATGAATCCACACACCTTAACACATCCCTCAGAGCCTTCCACACCGGCCCGGCTGATCCCGACGCCATCTCCGGTCTTTCAGCAACAGCATCAACATACACCGCGGGCTCCAAGTCTATTGGGCCTGCCAAACCCTCTGAGGGCTAAATCTCTGCCAGAAAAGTCTCCCATGACGCCCGCCTTCAGTGTCATTATCGTCCTCTTCCAATGCAGCGGTACCTGGGCTCCAGCCCATCACGGTTTGGCAAAGCCTGCTCTGTGCTCTGCACCTCCGACCGCAAGCCCCTCAGGAGCACCTCTTTCAACACCTGATGAACATTCTAGGCTAATTCCTACCTCGGGGCTTTTGCACCTGCTGTGGGGAGGGAGGCGTAGCCCCCCACACACACCCCAGCACCACTAGGACGGCTCAGCTCTCCCCTCCCCACGCGCTAGGAGACCATCTCCTCACTCCTTCCCCTTACTCGGCTTTATTTTTATTTCAACACTGCATTTTTGGGCACACACTGTCTGTCTTTGGAGCCTGAGATAATACCCAGCAGCGCATGTTATGTGTAGACACGTATCTGCTGATAAGCATTTCTTAAATGAACAACAAAATGAATTGTACACGTGCACCGCTATGGCTGAGAAAAGGGGAGGGGCGCATTTCCGCCTGAGTGTAAAGGACTTAAGGGCTTTCGGGGAGAGGGTCGGGCCTGGTACCTGGCCCCCGCCCTCGGGGAAGAGCAGCGTGTCTTCCAGCACCACATGGAAACCGCTCAGCACTTCCTTCTTCCCGGCGCTGCCTTCGATCTGCAGCTCCGCGGGGCTACAGGAGACCACGGTCGTGGTGAACTGGCCGGAGGAATGAGAGAACAAGCTGAGACCCCAGTCCCTCCACACCACGACGGCAGCCTACCCCGCACTCCCCCAACACGGCGCCCTCTTCCCCAAACCGCCCCATCGACCCCACAGCAGCAGGACCGCGGCCACACAGGCCGCACCTCCCGGGCGTAGCTGTCCCGCTGACACATGAACGCCATGGCTGGGGTCTCCCGGGATGTAGGAACCTGCACACGCTGAAAACCCTGGGAGCGGACGGAAGACGAAGTGGGACAAACTTCATTAAGTTCGCGGTTCTGCGCAGAAGCCAGCGGGTAAACAACGGGGCGGGATTTGGCCAAACTTCCTCAAAACGCGAAGTGCAGCCGTTCTGCGCTGTGCAGCCAGTGTATTAAATCAGCATATCCAGAATAGTATTTCATCATGTAATGAATATTTTCAACTTCTTGAGATGGTTTACAATTTTTTTCTGTGTAGATTTTCCAAACCTGGTGTGTAGTTTTGCTTAGTGCATTTGAATTCAATGTAATCACAATTTACGCCCTCAATAACCACAGGAGATCAGTGCTGCCGAGCTGGAAGGCACAGATAGAGGTTAGCAGAAGTAAATTGGAACAGCCAGTGCCTTCAAACATGACATGGATTAAAACTAATATTGGGGCAGCACTGTGGCTTTAACCTGCTGCGTCCCAGTGCAGGCCCCCCACTTTGTCTTCTGATTCAGTGTCTTGCTAATGCATCTGGGAGGCAGCAGATGAGGGGTCAGGGGCTTTGGTTCCTGTCACCCACATGGGAAACCCAGCTCCTGGCTTCCACCTGGCCAGCCCAAGCAATTGTGGGCATTTAGGGAATGAACCGACAAGAAAGATTTCTCTATCTCTCCCTCACTGTCACTCTGCCTTTCAATTGATTAAATAAACTTTAAAAAAAAAAAAAAAGACATGGATACAGGGCCAGCGCTGTGGCACAGCGCGTTAAAGCCCTAGCCTGAAGCGCTGGCATCTCATATGGGCGCCAATTTGAGTCCTGGCTGCTCCACTTCCAATCCAGCTCTCTGCTATGCATGGGGAAAGCAGTAGAAGATGACCCAAGTCCTTGGGCCCCTGCACCCACGTGGGAGACCTGAAGAAGCTCCTGGCTCCTGGCTTCGGATCGGTGCAGCTCTAGCCATTGCGGCCATCTGGGGAGTGAACCAGCAGATGGAAGACCTCTCTCTGTCTCTACTTCTCTCTGTAACTCTATCTTTCAAATAAATAAAAAAAAATTTAAAAAAAATAAAAATAAAAAAGACATGGATAGAGCACATTAATAGAAATATGAACCATTTATTTTCAGAAAAAAATAAGATTCCAGGGGCCGGTGCCGCGGCTCACTAGGCTAATCCTCCACCTAGCGGCGCCGGCACACCGGGTTCTAGTCCCGGTCGGGGCGCCGGATTCTGTCCCGGTTGCCCCTCTTCCAGGCCAGCCCTCTGCTGTGGCCAGGGAGTGCAGTGGAGGATGGCCCAAGTCCTTGGGCCCTGCACCCACATGGGAGACCAGGAGAAGCACCTGGCTCCTGGCTCCTGCCTTCGGATCAGCGCGGTGCGCCGGCCGCAGCGCGTCAGCCGCGGCGGCCATTGGAGGGTGAACCAACGGCAAAAGGAAGACCTTTCTCTCTGTCTCTCTCTCTCTCTCACTGTCCACTCTGCCTGTCAAAAAATAAAAATAAAAAAAAATAAGGTTCCAATTTTTTTCATCAAACATCTAAAAGGTTTAAAAAAATGAAATGTTGGCTGGTGCCGCGGCTCATTAGGCTAATCCTCTGCCTGTGGCACCGGCACCCTGGGTTCTAGTCCCGGTTGGGGCGCTGGATTCTGTCCCGGTTGCCCCTCTTCCAGGCCAGCTCTCTGCTGTGGCCCGGGAGTGCAGTGGAGGATGGCCCAAGTCCTTGGGCCCTGCACCCACATGGGAGACCAGGAGAAGCACCTGGCTCCTGCCTTCGGATCGGTGCAGCACACCAGCCGTAGCAGCCATTAGGGGAGTGAACCAACAGAAGGAAAACCTTTCTCTCTGTCTCTCTCACTAACTCTGTCAAAAAAAAAATGAAATGCTGGTGGCAGTGGGAGTTTGTACATCACAGGGCAACTTGGAAGCAGCTATCAAAATGCTTAAATGTGGGCCAGCGCTGTGGCTTAGTGAGCTAAGCCTCGACCTGTATTGCCAGCATCCCAAATGGGTGCTGGTTCTAGTCCCGGCTGCTCTTCTTCTAATCCAGCTCTCTGCTATGGCCTTGGAAAGTGGTAGAAGATGACCCAAGTGCTTGGGTCCCTGCACCCGCGTGGGAGACCCAGAAGCTCCTGGCTCTTGGCTTCAGTTGGGCACAGCTCTGGCCACGTGGCCATTTGAGGAGAGAACCAGCAGATGGAAGACCTCTCTCTCTCTCTCTCTCTGTAACTCTACCTCTCAAATAAATAAATACAATCTTTAAACAAAAATAAGCAAACCTTAAAAAAATGTTTAAATGTATCTGTTCTTTGACCTAACAGCTCCACTTCTAGAAATTTACTGTATTGATATTCTTGCACAAATATGTAAAGACCTATTAGTTTTAAGTTTTGTTTTCATTTTATTTGAAAGAGAAACATAAAGCTGTCGTCTGTTGCTGGTTTACTCCTCAAATATCCTCAACGCACAGATCTGGTCCAGGCCAAAGCCAGGAACTCACAACTCAATCCGGGTCTCTCATGTGGGTGGCAGACACCAAGCACCTGTGCCCTTACCACTGTACTCAGCAGGAAGCCAGAATCGGAAGTAGAGCGAGGATTCACACTTGGGCACTCCGATAGGGTATATGGGTATCCCAAGGTTCGTAACCACTGCACCAATTGCTTACCCATATTTTCTAATGTTTTAAATGTTTATTTATTGGGAAGACAGGAGTCGATGAGAGACAAAAAGACAGAGTTCCCATCTGCTGGTTCACTCCCCAAATGCCTGCAAAGGCTGGAACTGGGCCCTGAGTCAGGAATGCAGTGCAGGTCCTGCACATGGGTGGCAGGCCCTCAGCTTGGAGCCATCATCCCGCCTCCTGGGATCCACACCAGCAGGAGCCATGAGCCCAAGCCAGGGGTGAAACCCAGGCACAGCACTGCAGGACGCAGGCAGCTTAACAGCTAGCTTTCAACACCCACCCCAAGATCTACTTGTTTTTTAAAAGATTTACTTATTAGTTTGAAAGGCAGAGTGACACACAGAGATCTAGCAGGCATCACATGGGGACTGCAGAGTGGTAGGACTCAAACTGGCACTCCGATATGCAGTTGTCCCAAGCAGTGTTCAACTTGCTGTTCCACAACCCTCGTCCCTTTAAATGCTCATCACTGTCTGAAAATTGAAACAGACGGACATCAACCTAAATATCCCTCAGAAAGGAACCAGCTAAGTTATGGAGAACGCATTCCATGGCTCCTGTAGCCATGGAAAGAATGAGTGAGGTAGAGTGTGTGTGCTGGGGCAGGCATGGTGGCACGGAGGTAGCGCTGACGCCTGGGACACGGCATCCCACACTTTACTGGAGGGCCAGGCTGAGCCCTGACTACTCTGACTCCAGTACAGCTTCCCACTGAAGCTTCCTGATGGTTCAGGCACTCGGGTTCCTGCCACCAGCACACAGCGACCCAGATGGAGTTCCTGCCCTCAGCTCCAGCCTGGCCCTGCAAGGGCTGTCACAGGTGTCTGGGGAGTGAACCAACCGACAGAATGTCTGCCATGCTGCCTTTCAAATAACTATACTTTTTAAAAAGGCTTTGCAGAATGTAATTAAGTTTGAGGTGGGCATTATAGCACAGCCAGATAAGCCTCTGCTTGGGGTGCCTGCATCCCGTATCATAGTGCTGGATTTGAGTCCTGCCTCTGTTTCCCATCCAGTTTCCTGCTCATGTGCCTGGGAGGCAGCAGGGGGTGGCGTAACTATTTGGGTCCCTTCCATCCACACACAAGATCTGGATGGAGCTCCTGGCTCCTGGCTTTAGTGTGGCCTAGTTCTGGATGTTGCAACCATTTGAAGAATGAACCAGCAAATGGAAGATCTCTACCACTTCCTCTATGTCAATCTGCCTTTCAAATAAATAGATAAGTAAACCTCATGAAGTTTATTAAAAAAAAAAAAAAAACAAGCTCTATGTGTGCTGATTTGGAAAGACCTTCAATACAAGCACATGCCACTCAGCAAAGGGGATATGTTCTGAGAAACGTGTCGTTAGGGGAGTTCTTCCTTGTGCAAACATCACACAGTGTACTTACACAAAGTAAGACGGTTATGACGGCAGTAGGCAATATCATTTATGAGACCGCCGTGGTAAATCTAGCCATGGACGGGACTGTCGTTATACAACCCATGACTGAATGCAGTGCAAACAGCACAGGCAAGACGTACGCAGACTCCAGCTGCACACACACATTCCCGCTGCTTGTATGTATCAGATTTCTGTACACTAATACATGCTACTGCATATTTATTCTCCCTATGTTCTATGTGTGATTATGTCATAACTATATAAATTATAAATATTATGGAAATTGTGGCACAGGACACTGTCATCATAGGCATGGTATTGTATTTTTTTTAAAGATTTATTTATTTATTTGAAAGCCAGAGTTACACAGAGAGAGAAGGAAAGGCAGAGAGAGAGAGAGAGGTCTTCCATCCACTGGTTCACTCCCCAATTGGTTGCAATGGCCGGAGCTGGGCTGTCCGAAGCCAGGAGCCAGGAGCTTCTTCCAGGTTGTCCACACAGGTGCAGAGGCCCAAAGACTTAGTCCATCTTCTACCACTTTCCCAGGCCATAGCAGAGAGCTGGATCAGAAGTGGAGCAGCCAGGACTAGAACCAGCACCCAAATTGGATGGTGGCACTGCAGGCGGCAGACTTAACCACTACGCCACAGCGTGGGCCCTATGATATTGTATTATAATACACTCTAGTATGTAGCAGATAAAACCGTTAACAGTTTTATCAGGTCCCAACTAAGATACTGCAAATTTTGTTTTACATTTTATATCTTTATCGTTCTTTATTTCCCTCCCTCCCTCTCTCTCTCTGGAACTCTGCCTTTCAAATAAAATAAATCTTTAAAGGAAAATGTTATACCCTTCTACATAAGTTTATTTTTTAAGCTATGTCATATCCAGCTTACGTAAGTTTCAAAGTTCACTTTTCCAGTAAATGCCAGTACTTTCCGCGCGTTCCAGAGCAGAGTCTGTGGGTACTGCATCTTGTTTAAGTCACAGTGCTTTGTACACATCAGGCACTCAAGAAATGTGGATGGGTAAAGTGGCTGTTGTAGGAGGAATAAACACGCAGACATTAAAGAAAATTATGAAGAGATTTCTGGAGCGTGCAGGAAGCCAGCTTGGGTGGTCCGAGGGATGACAGTACTAGCTACGAGAAATCAGAGCGCAGATCTGGGCGAGAGGAAGTCCCCCAGTGTGGTTACAAGTCTGTCTGCAACATCACTCTTCCTCCAGCCTCAATGGTGAAAGCTCAGACTTTTGAAACCCGCCCCCCCCCTTGAGAGGAACCCTAGAGAGGGAAAAGCCTCGCTCCCAGGAAAGACAAGTGCAGACCAGACAGACAGCTCCTGCACATTTATTATCACCCACTTGTTCCTCTGCCACACACATGCACACGAGAGATTTGTTATCATCCACCTTTCTTCTTTCTTCTTTGGCTTTTGCACAGCTGTGTACACCAAATAGTGGAACAATGGAGCAGCCCCAGCACAGAGACTCTAAGTGGATTAAGAGGAGACCAGGCGCCCACCAGCCATCCGATGCAGTGCCCAAGCCCAGTGCCTCTGAAGACAACAGGAAGTGCGAGGGGGGACCCTTGCTAAAGAGCAGCGATCCCAGAGGCCCTTGGGGTGAAGAGCTCACACAGGCCCCAACCCTGGCTTTTCAGAGCCCTCTGCTCCAGCTCTGCTGGCACACGGTCAGGTACTTGGTGCGTCGGCACTGTCAGAATCATCCTGGGGGGAGACAAAGTACACATGAGCTCTGCGAGGAGGGAAGACTCGGGTCATCCTTTCGTGATTTTCTGAACCACACAGCCTCCTAGGACGCTGATACGGGAGGGTTTCACCCTCAGACAACACACAAGGGCCCGCAGTGAGCAGTACTCCGTCATGCCTCATTTAGTCTGAGCTTCCGCTTATGCCTCTGCTCCCTACAGTAGCGAAGGCACTCAGCCGGGCCAGGCCTGCCCCAGCATGGGGAAGCAGGGGGGCGAGGGAAGCCAAGGGTCCCTTCTGCGTTTTCTAAAGCCTCTTGTGTTAAACTGAGTTAACAGGCACCGAGAACTGCTGTGCACTAAGGACCGGGGCAGGAGCTCTCCAGTGTGCTGTTTCTAAGGGTTAAAAACAAGCCAACGATGCCGGGGAGACTTTACTTACATCCAGGTCATCCATGGTGGGGGGCGCTCTCTTGGTGCTGACCTTATTCAAAAGCTAGAGGGAAGGGAAAAGAGTCAGACAGAAGCGGCTGCGGAAAGCAATCTGCATCCTGAGGGCGCAGGGGAGGTTCCCAGCTGCAGCCAGCCGGGCTACTGCTCCCATTTGCAAAGGCCCTAGGACACCACTGGAATGAATTGGAGAAAAGTCAATTAATCCCCTTCTCAAGAGGAAATTTAAACACACATCCACACAGTGCACCCTCGTCACTAATACAGACTGGGGTCTCTTAGTATTTTTGTAACGTAAATAAATCCTAGCTGAAATTCTGAAGCCAAATAACACATGACAAGGTTCAATTTATTGGGAATTGGTTACTTATTTTCTGGTACGAATTTCTTTTTTTTAATTTAAATTTATTTATTTAAAGTTCATTTATTTTTGTTTATTTTAAAGGCAAAGCAATAGAGGGAGAGAAAGAGATTTCATGCACTGGTTCACTCTCCAAATGTCCACAACCGCCTGGGATGGGTCAGGCTGAAGCCAGGAGCCAGGAACTCCACCCCAGTCCTACATTTTGGGAATCAGGACCCAACTAATTGAGCTTGACCCATCTTCTGCTGCCTTCCCAGGCACACATGAGCAGGAAGCTGGATTAGAAGCAAAGGAAGGGGCTGGTGCTGTGGCACAGCAGGTTAAAGCTCTGGCCTGCAGTGCCAGCATCCCATATGGGCGCCAGTTCAAGACCTGGCTACTCCACTTTGATCCAGCTCCCTGCTAATGCCCTGGGAAAGCAGAGAAGGATGGCCCAAGTCCTTAGGCCCCTGCATGCATGTGGGAGACCCGGAGGAAACTCCTGGCCCCTGGCTTCAGATTGGCTCATCTCTGGCCATTGCAGCTATTTGGGGAGTGAACCAGTGGATGGAAGACATCTCTCTCACTCTCTCTCTTTCTGTCTCTGTCTCTCTCTGTAACTCTGTCTTTCAAATAAATAAAATAAATATTTAAAAAAGAAGAAGCAGCAGAGGCAGGACTCAATGCCAGGCACTCTGATACCAGATGCAGGTAATCCAAATGGTGGCTCATCCCACTGTACCACAATGCCCACCCCTAGTTTTCATCTACATAAAAGGCAGAGAGACAAAGAGAGTGTGAAAGAAAGAGAGGACTCCTATCTGCTGATTCATTCCCCAAATGCCTACAATGGTCTGAGGTGGATGAGGCCAAAGCTAGGAGACAAGAACCCAATCCAGGTCTCCCATGTGGGCGTTAGGGACCCAACCACTTGAGCCATCACTGCCCCCCTCAGGGTGCACACTGGGAGGAAGCTGGAATCAGGCAGCAGGGCCAGGACTGAGACCCGGGCACTGTGGTATGGGACGCAGGCTCCTTAACTGCGCCTTAACTGCTACACCAAACACCACCCTGATGTGAATGTGAGTACTGCCTGCTGTCAACTTCCCATGCTGCTATCTGGCTTGGGAAGAAATAAGAACACAAGGAAAGCAGAAGAAAGAACAGCAATGACAGAAAAGTGGGAAAGGTTTTGTCAAACCTTTTTAGAACGTAGCTCTATGCCGTGAATAGTAAGGAAATCTAGGTATGTGAATTTCACTCCTATGCACTCCTCTCATCCCTACTGAACAAACACTACACAAAATATGGGGGAAAATATACACAGAACTGCTAGCCCGCCTGGCCCTGATGCCAGTCCTCCGGAGACACGGGGGTAGAGACAGACACAACGATCAAAATGGGCAGAAACAGCAGGTGCCCTCTCACCTACCTCTGCATAGTGTTCCACTTGCGCCAGCTCCACCTCTTCATCCCCTTCCCAGTCTCTCCAGTTATCAAAGTCTACAGAGAGCCACACTGGCTGCAGGAGGAAGCACAGGCGTCACAGCCAGGAGGAGGAGCATGGGTGTGTACATAGCGGGGTGTGGGGGGGAAGAGGGCCAGTGAGGGTGCAGTCCTCCCAACAGCACCGCTCTCATCAACCCCACCAGGCTGCCATGTCACATCGCGACCCACAAACACGAGCCAGGAACTCACTAAGTGCCAAGCACCAGGCATGGTAGGGTCTGGAAAAGCATAGAGGTTCTGCCCTCTAGGAGCAGACGTCACATGTGGAAAGGTGGATCCTAAAGCATCACACGCATCAGCCAAGCAGGGCAAAGAAGCGCCTTCCTTGGAAGCAGAGACAACCCTCTCAGGCCCATGTTCCAAAGTTCCCACATTTTTACAGACAAGACGTTATTCAGACATTCATTTAACAGATATTTTCTGATCATACGCTATGGGCCAGACTCTGAGCTTGGCATTAAGACTATCATAATGTTTATCACGCCGTCCCAGCCACCAGGAAGTAAGTGAGGAGGGAGATATTCGCTAATAAGTCATTGTACGACGGTGTGGTAGTGAGGCTATACAGAGGCCATCCTGGGGACCCAGAAGGGAGTTCCGGGAACTCAGGTTTCTTACAGCATCAGGGCCTTGACATATACACGGAGGCTAGGAGGATGACGGTAGTGGTGACGGTGGCCTAGGAAGAAGCCACAGCTTGAGCAAAGATACAGTTAGTTGGTCTGTGCAAAAGAGCTGAGCGCAGCTTGCCGTGGCTGGAATGCAAAGTTTGAGGCAAACAGCTTGCGATGAGCTTGTGTATCATGCAGTAGTGCTTGGGCTTCACCTACAGGACAGGAGTCACAAGTGCAAAAGCCGAAAAGAGCCAGGGAGGCACCGAAAAGGATCAAAGAGGGGGGAGCACATGCCCTGTGTAAAGCTTCCGCCCAGGCATCTGGGAATCTATACCATCAGGGCCAAATTCTCCCAGTTTCAAAGACCTTGAAGTCAAAAATCTAGACTCTCCGGTGAAAAGTTCACATTTTACAGTGTCAGTGACTAATCAAAAATCGTAAACGTCAGCAAACAAAGTAATTGTTAACATTGTGAAAATTGCTAAAACAAACTAGAGAGCCAGGTCCAACCAGCAGGTGGTCATTTTTCAACCTTCAGAGGAGAAAAAGTCATTGAAAGGTCTTTAAAATATATATAAGCATATATATGCATAAATATATATAAATAAGTACATATATAATTTACTTATTGATTCAAAAGGTAAAGAGACAGAGAGAGAGACGGAGAGTCAGCGAGAAAGATGATCCATCTGCTGGTTCACTCCCCAAATGCCAGCAGCAGCTGGGGCTTCTGAAGCCAAAGCCAGAAGCCTGAAAACGTATCTGGGTCTCCCACACTGATGGCAAGGACCCAAGGACTTTGGTCATCTCTTGCTACTTTCCCAGGCACATTAACGGGAAGTTGGTTTGGAAGCAGATTAACTGGGACTCAAACCAACATTCCAAAGTGGGATACAGCCATCCCAAGTGGCGGCTTGATCCACTCCGCCACACTGTCCAACCCTCACTGAAGGTGTTAAGTGGGAAAGTGACAAGGTCAAGTGCATGTTTTAGACAGAACATGCTGGGGACAACGCAGAGGAAGGATTGGGTGGGACCAACATATGAACAAACCCTCCAGCAAACCTTCGTAGGTGAGGTCTGAACTAGGAAGAAATGAAGTAATGACTCAAATATATTTGAGCGGTCACAGAAGGCTAAGCCGCTGCTTAGGTCGTCTGCATCCCACATCTGAGTGCTACTTCAAGTGACAGCTACTCTGTGCAGGGATCCTGCTCCCGGCTAACGCACCTGGAGGCAGCTGATGATGGCCCAAGTGCTTGGGTTCCTGCCACCCACCTGGCAGATCCAGATGGAGTTCCTTGCTCCTAACTGTAGCCTGGCCCAGCCCTGGCTGTTGCAGTCATTTGGTGAGTGAACCACAGGACAGAAGATATCTCTCTCTCTTCTGCCTTTCAAATACATAAATCTTTTTTTAAAGATTTAATCTAATTTATCTCATTAATTTAATTAAATTTAAATTGATTGATTAATTTGAGCCGGCGCCATGGCTCAATAGGCTAATCCTCCACCTTGCGGCGCCGGCACACTGGGTTCTAGTCCCGGTCGGGGCGCCGGATTCTGTCCCGGTTGCCCCTCTTCCTCTGCTATGGCCAGGGAGTGCAGAGGAGGATGGCCCAGGTGCTTGGGCCCTGCACCCCATGGGAGACCAGGAAAAGCACCTGGATCCTGGCTCCTGCCATCGGATCAGCGCGGTGCGCCGGCTGCAGCGGCGGCCATTGGAGGGTGAACCAACGGCAAAGGAAGACCTTTCTCTCTCTGTCTCTCTCTCACTGTCCACTCTGCCTGTCAAAAAAAAAAAAAAAAAAAAAAAAAAAAAAAAAGAAAAAAAAATTGATTGATTAATTTGATTAATTGATTTGAAAGGCAGAGTTACATACAAGCAGAGACAGAGATAGAGGTCTTTCATCCCCTGGTTCACTCCCCAATTGGCCACAAAAGCCAGAGCAGGGCCGATCTGAAGCCAGGAGCCAGGAGCCTCCTCCAGGTCTCCCACACGGGTGCAGGGGCTCAAGCACTTGGGCCATCTTCCACTGCCTTCCCAGGCCACAGCAGAGAGCTGGATCAGAAGTGGAACAGCCAGGTCTTGAACCAGTGCCCATATTGCACTGCAGGTGACGGCTTTACCTACTATGCCACAGAGCTGGCCCCCATAAATCTTTTAAAATATATATATTTAGGAAGTCAAATAGGCAAAACCTGGTGAGTTATTCAATGTTGGCTGGAGAGGAGGCAAGGGCAATCCCAGACCTAACTGGGTCCCTGGTACCTGGACCGGGAACACAGAAGGAGCAGGCCACTTCCCGACACTCACCTTGATGTCCTCCTTGGTGAGCCGGGGCCAGGCTACCTTCTCCTTCCATTTTCTCACAAAGCAAGTAATGGAGCGGCTAGAGCGCTTATCTTGGGAGTCCTGCCAGACAAACAGCCTCGCTCTGAAGAGTCTGAGTTGCAGAACCAATCTCCAGGTGCTCTGGGCAGCCTCCCACCCAGACCGCACTGTGCCGCCACCCTTACCTTGCAGTTCACCTTGGCATAGAACTCAATCTCATTGTACAACTCCACCCCGTCGGCATTCTTACAGCTGAGGAGACGGGGGAGACCGGGTGTGTGGGCAGTCGCACGAGGGGAAGGCTCAGGGGGTGCTGGAGCCTCCAGAGGGGGTTACCTGAACACAAGGCGGTGATCCTCAATGAGCACACGGACATCGGTGCTGTCCTCCACGCAAAACTCCATGAACACATACTTGGGCCTGTCGTACCACAGGGTCCGGGCATGCTGCCTGAAGAGGGGTCAGGTGGGGGCTTCAGCGGGCTGCGAGAGGGAAGTCTGGGGCAGTTGGGAAAGGTGGGGGCAGGGGACAATACAGGGACATCTGATGTCCAAGTCCGGTCAAGGTGGAGCTAACTGAGAACAGAAGGAAGTGACGGAGTGGATGTGGTGAGGCTGAACCTGGCGGGAATCAAAGTGCGAGGCTAGCGCCTGGGAGAACATTCCAGTCACAGCTCCCCGCGCGCCGTGGGGTCTGGGGCTCCCCCTGGGGCCTCACGGAGCCCGGAGGGTGCAAAGACGCACCAGACGCGGGACGGGCAGGGAATTTCCAGGGGGAAAAGGGCCGCGGAGAGTAATGCTGCCGCACACACTCACCGTGCCATGGCGGCTCCGGGGCCCTGGTGGCCTTTGGAGTCCCAGGCAGGGGCCGCTATCTTTAGATCCCGGGGACGTCCGCAGCAGCTGCCGCGCCTTATATGGTCGGGGGGAAGGATTGAGAAAGGGGAACGCGGCTCGACAGCCAAGGCATCTGCAATCGGGAGGGACTGTGGGCGTGCATGATCCTTGTAGCCCTCGGCCTCGTGGGGTCTCCAGAAACGCACAGAGCAGGAATGAACGACCCAACCGCCCAGTGCAGGCAGGCAATGGCTTGTTCCGCCCTCATTCACCACTCGGCCCAAAGAGTAGCATTCGGGGCTCCATAGACTCTCGATAAAACATTATTGGCCCGAAGTAAGGCTCGGGAGAGACCGGCCCTCAGGGACCTCTGAACGGCCGGCCCCACCCACCGCTCCGCCCGGGTTCCCTGCCCGCGCGCCGTTGCCATGGCAGCGAGGGGCGCGGCTGACGTGCAGCGGGGTTTCCGGGAAGATGGCGGCTGCCGAGGCGGCTGCGGAGCCGGTCACTGTGGTGGCGGCCGCTGGGCCGAAGGCTAAGAACGTAGAAGAGGAGGAAGAGGAGTCGCTGCCACCGTGCGAGGCGGTGCGCTGGGCCCCCGTGGGGGCGGTGGCAGAGGCTGGGCCTGGGGCGCCTGCCTTCTCGGAAGAAGCGGCGGCCGAGGAGCCTGGCGCGGCCCCGGGATCCCCGCCGGACTCGCCGGGCCGGACGCTGAGGCGGCTGCGGGCCGAGCGGCGGCGGCTGGACTCGGCACTGCTCGCGCTGTCCTCGCACTTCGCGCAGGTGCAGTTCCGCTTGCGCCAGGTGGTGCGCGGGGCGCCCGCGGAGCAGCAGCGCCTGCTGCGCGAGCTCGAAGACTTCGCCTTCCGCGGCTGCCCCCACGTCCTGGGTTACGAGGGGCCCGGAGACCCTGCCAGCGACGAGGGCGATGGGCTGCCGGGAGACCGGCCACGGCTGCGGGGCCAGGACCCGGTGAGCGGCTGGCACGGGGCCCCGAGGGATATGGGAGGCGGGGAGTTGGGATGCTGGCGCGGACGGGAGGCAGAAATAGTGAGAAGGCGTGGGTCGGAGACCAGGAGACCGGAGACGGGGACAAGGGGACAGAGCCCTGGGAACCTGAGGGTGCGCGGTGTGCCCGGAAGGTGTGCAGGAGGCGCGGGGGAGCTGTGAGCGAGCGAGGCAGCGCTGCCCCCGCCTGCTTGGCCCTGAGAGCGTACCGATCGGGCACCCCGACCCTGGGTGGGGGGGAATGGCCGGGGAAGGGACATCAGCCTGCTCGCCCATCCTGCTGGGTTCCGAGCGGTGGTCTCTGGTCTCCGTGGCGAGGTGGATTCTGTTCCCCACACACCGAGAAGCGACGCGAGCAGGTGCACCCCACACTGCGGGAAAGTTTCCATCCAGGCTTTGGCTCTGCGCGTGCCCAGCCGTCGACAGCTCGCTGGAGGAATTTAGCCGTGCTCTCTCTGCGCCCACACGTGGCCTTCTTCACGATCACGTGGGGTAGTTAGCCACGATTTACCCATAGCAGGTATCAACTCGCTTATTTACTGTTCTGCCTCTCTCCGTGTACCCACAGCTCCTACAAAGAGCAGCCGCCTCACATTGCCAGACGTAAGGACTAGAAAGGATAAGGTCCCTGTAGCCAACCGCGCCAAAGGTTCTGTGTGGATGTAGCCCTCTTCCTTGTTCGTTTACACGCTGAGGGCAGTGTACCACACGGGCCCCTGCCAAGGCACCCGCTGCGGGACTCCGAATCCAATAAACCTGTAGCAGGCTAATTTTTAAGTTGATAATTTTGTACGGCCCACGAATGATGTTATAAACACCCAAATGGCAGAAGAAGGGTTCCCCACCCCTGAAAAAAGTAGTGCTTGATCCACATAAAAGGAGCTGTAATCCTGTGTGCTTACATTGACGGGTGAACGGGGGGCACAAAGTAGGAGACATCTCTGAGCTGAATGGTTTGCTTCTCACTTCCAAAACTGTTAAACCAGTATTTTCTCCTACCTCACTTCGTACCCGAGTTTGTACCTGCCTCGCACTGGAGTTCACTGTTCTGTCCTGTGAAACTTCTAACACTACAGTCCAGCAAATAGCGTACTGTGGCTACCACGGCAAGCCAGCGTTCAGCTGACGAGGTCATGAAGGCAGACTCGGGATTTATGGCTGCCCTCTTTCTTCCTTGGCTTCCCAACATTGGGATATGATGAAAGGGGGGAAGGTGGGGGCAGGTGTTGTGGAGTTAAACCGCTGCTTGGGGCACCCACATCCCATATGGGAGCGCTGCTTAGCCCCTGTTTCCCACTCATGCCTGATAATGCATCTTAGGAGGGAAGGACTGAGGCCCAAGTGCTTGGGTCCCTGTCTCCCACATGTGAGACCCAAATGGAGTTCCAGGCTCCTGGTTTCAGTCTGTCTCAGCCCCAGCAACTGGGGAGTGAGCCAGCGGATGGAACACTTTTCTTTCTGTGTCACCTTGCCTTTCAAATTAAAAAGAAAAAAAAAAAAAAAACCTCTAAAATTTTCCCAACGTTTTCTTGTGCTAGTTCCAGAAGTTCTGTCGCAGGATCTGTTTGGATCTGCTGTTCTGTGCAACAAATGTGTCCTGAGAGCTCCCTCCATGCCAGGCAGGGAGGTGGCGTTGAGGGTTCAAAGTCCAAGCCTTATCCTGCAGGAGTCCTTATCTAGGAGAGGCAGAATCCTGCACAGTGTGACGGGAGTGTGTACCCAGTGCGAGGTGAGCCGTGCTGCCTGGGGGACCCAGCTGCAGCGCCACCTGCAGGAGAGGTGGGGAAGGCTGGGGGCCCTCTGAGGAAAGCCTTGCTTTCTGGTTGAGCCAGGCCGGAGCAAGAGTTGCTTTTCAGGTAAATGCTGGAGCCAAACGTTAATCTGTTGTTTTCATTTGTTCTCTCTCACACCTTACTTCTGGAGGGGTTGGTAAGTACTATTTTAAGGTTAAATGTAAAACCGTACAGACTTCTAGTTTAAACTGCAGCTCTACACCCTCAGGGGAGTCACTGGTTTTGCTTTTTGTTTTTGATCCTCCGGAAAGGTCAGGAGGAACCAGTGTGTGAGAACAGGCAGGCTTCCGCCTCGGGAAGGGTTTTTAATTACACGCGGAAACTCCCTGTGGCCAATGAGAAGAGCACTCGTGGTCTGGGAAAGCAAGCAGAAACATTGCGACCTCCCCTCGGCCCATCAGTTGGCTTTTGGGGTTTTTGTTTTTTGTTTTTTGTTTTTCCCACAGCCAGCAGCCTGCATTTGATTCTTCTGATTTTGCAGAAGCAGCTTGATCTGACTGGAGGGTCTTTGAACCGTAAGAAAACGCTATGAATTTGAAACTGGCTTTTCTGTACATTCTTTCACCAGCTTGGGCTGCACAAAGCATTCAAAGCTTTACTGTGGTAATTGGCTATGCGGATTGGCAGGTTTAATTCCGGGAGAATACCTTGGCTAAGTTGTCTCTACCCTTAAGTGGACCTTGAAAAAAACACAAGCAGTCTTAACAAAAGGCCCTATTGTCAAAGAGAACGCACAGTTAATAAACTGCCCCGGATGAACGATGATGCTTCCTTTTGAACCTGTCTTATGAATTGCGTGTTTCATTTGGATTATTCGGAGATACTTTATTCTATTGGTCATAGCTGGCTTGAAAGGATTTTAACACGGGCCCTGAGTTTCTCTTCTCTGAAATAGACCCCACTGTCTTCTTGTCTCAGAGTGAACAGGAGAAGCGGGATCGCCTGGAAGCCCAGCGGGAGAAGCAGAAGAAGCTGATCCTGCAGCTCAAGACCCAGCTGGATGACCTGGAGACGTTTGCCTACCAGGAGGGCAGCTACGACTCCTTGCCGCAGTCTGTGGTCCTGGAAAGACAGCGGGTGAGCGGCCTCCGGAGGGCTCCTCTGCTGCCCGGGCTCGGCCCTCCCAGCGGTCCTGGCACAGCCGCTCCCAGCTCTCCTCTCCCTCAGCCTCACCCAGAATCCCTGTGCTGGCCTCAATCAAAGGGACCCGTTCTTTATTCACACGGAAAACGCAGCTTCCAAAATTTTGTAATATGATTGAGCTCTTTCTTTTTGGCAGTTATTGTTATTAATAGAAGTAACAATATAATACCAATAATAACAATAACTTTCCTTCATTTGGTCACTAAAACAATTTATTTGTGCCCATGATACAATGTAAATTAGCTTTTTCTGCCACTCACTACCACTTGATAAATATTCCAGGAGTCCAGACCAACATTAACACTATCTATTTAAGTAAGACCTAGGTAGACAGGTGGCACTGCCAGTAGATAGAGCTGCAGCCTACCGTGTGTGTTCCTGTGATGTGGCTGTGTTTCTGAATTGGCTGCAGTTACATCACCTGGACTTCAGATTGTTCCCAGCAATGTTACTAGTTTGTTTGGGCCTTGATATTTTCTAGAAGTTTTTCTTCAGTTGGTAGAGTAGGACAACAGAGGATAAGGAGGACAAGAAGGGGCTGGTATTGTGGCACAGCAGGTTAAGCTGCCCCTCACGATGCCAGCATTCCATGTTGGAGTGCCAGTTTGAGTCCTGGCCACTCCACTTCCCATCCAGCTTCCTGCTGCTGCGCCTGGGAAGACAACCGAGGATGGCCCAAATAACTTAGGTTCCTGCCACATGTGAGAGAGACCAGGATACAGTTCCTGGCTCCTGGCTCCTGGCTCCTGGCTTTGGCCTGGCCCAGCCCCAGCTGTCGCAGCCATTTGAGGCATGAAACATGTATGGAAGGTCTGTCTCTATCTGTCCCTCTCTCTGTTGCTTTGCCTATCAATAAAATAAATCTTACTTTAAGAAATAAAAGAAAGGGGCCGGTGCTGTGGCTCAGCAGGTAAAGCTGCTACCTGCAGTATTGGCATCCCATATGGGTGCCAGTTCGAGTCCTGGCTGTTCCACTTCCAATCCAGCTCTCTGCTATGGCCTGGGAAAGAAGTGGAAGATGGCTCAGATCCTTGGGCCTCTGCACTCATGTGGGAGACCTGGAAGAAGCTCCTGGCTCCTGGCTTCAGATCAGTGCAGCTCCAGCCATTGTGGCCATCTGGGGAGCGAACCAATGGATGGAAGACCTCTCTCTCTACTTCTGGCTCTATGTAACTCTGCCTTTCAAATAAATAAATAAATCTTTAAAAAGAAAATAAAAAATATAAATTAAGAAAAATCAGTATAGGAGTATTAAGAAGTCCATGAAAAATTCACATGAATTTTTTTTTTCCACATTAACTTTTAATTCCATTTTCCACAAACTTTTTGAAATGCCTTTGTATTTCTTGGACGCCTTTTAAGGAACTAAATATGAAGCTGCTTTTTTTTTTTTTTTTTTTTTTTGACAGGCAGAGTGGACAGTGAGAGAGAGACAGACAGAAAGGTCTTCCTTTTTCTGTTGGTTCACCCCCCGATGGCCACTGCAGCCAGCATTCTGCAGCCGGCACACCACGCTGATCCGAAGCCAGGAGCTAGGTGCTTCTCCTGGTCTCCCATGTGGGTGCAGGGCCCAAGCACTTGGGCCATCCTCCACTGCACATCCTCCACAGCAGAGAGCTGGACTGGAAGAAGAGCAACCGGGACAGAATCTGGTGCCCCGACCGGGACTAGAATATGAAGCTTTTTTGTATCATCAGTCTCTGCGTGTGTATGTGTTTAAGATTTATTTATTGAAAGGTAGAGTTACAGAGAGAGACAGATCTTCCATCCACTGGTTCACTCTCCAAATGGCCACAATGACCAGAACTTTGCTGCTCTGAAGCCAGGAGCTTCTGGGTCTCCCACATGGGTAAGGGGGGCCCAGGCATCTGGGCCATCCTCCCCTGCTTTCCCAGGTGCATTAACAAGGATGGATCAGAAGTGGAGCAGCCGGGAGTTGAACCGTGTCACAGGCACGCAATGCCGGCCCCTTATCAACCTATTTGGGTTAGTCACACTGTTGGCCTCCTGACTAAAAGGTGATTCATTTAGTAAACAAAATTCACAGTGAGTGAGAGTAGCTATTTTTATCAGAGCAGACCTAGGAGTTACTACTATAGAGAAGTAGAGATACTGGATTTACCCTTGCTCAGCAGTGGCACCGTTTTCTCTCATAAATTTGGATGTGTGTGTGTTTGATTTGCATATAAGGATAGAAAATTTGTTAAGAATCTCCTTCCGGGGCCGGCGCCGCGGCTCACTAGGCTAATCCTCCGCCTAGCGGCGCCGACACACCGGGTTCTAGTCCCGGTCGAGGCGCCGGATTCTGTCCCGGTTGCCCCTCTTCCAGGCCAGCCCTCTGCTGTGGCCAGGGAGTGCAGTGGAGGATGGCCCAGGTGCTTGGGCCCTGCACCCCATGGGAGACCAGGAAAAGCACCTGGCTCCTGGCTCCAGCCGCGGCGGCCATTGGAGGGTGAACCAATGGCAAAAGGAAGACCTTTCTCTCTGTCTCTCTCTCTCACTGTCCACTCTGCCTGTCAAAAAAAAAAAAAAAAAAAAAAAAAAAAATCTCCTTCCGGTCAGTGTTGTAGCACAGCGGGTTAAGCCACGGCCTGCAACACATCGGTATCCCGTGTAGGCAGTGGTTCAAGTCCCAGCTGCTCCACTTTCAGTCCAGCTCCCTGCTAATGCTCCTGGGAAAACAATGGAAGATGACCCAAGTCCTTGGGCCCCTACACCCATGCGGGAGACCGGGATGAAGCTCCTGGCACTTGGCTTCGGCCTGGCCCAGTCTCAGCTATTGCAGCTGTGTGGGGTGTGAACCAGTAGATGGTAGATCTCTCTGCTCATATCTCCCTCTCTGTCTCTTTCTCTCCGTAACTCTGCCTTTCAATAAATAAATAAAATGGAAAGAGAAGATAAAAGCCAAAACTTAAAAAAAAAGATTCTTCTGGAGCTGGTGTGGCATAATGAGTTAAGCCTCTGCCTGCAGTGCCAGCATCGGTGCCGCTTCCAGTCCCAGCTGCTCTACTTCTGATCCGGCTCCCTGCTGATGTGGGAAGGCAGCAGAAGATAGCCCAGGTCCCTGGGCCCTTGCACCCACATGGGAGACTGGGATGAAGCTCTTGACTTTGGCCTGAGCCAGCCCTGGCCTTTGTAGGGAGTGAACTAGTAGATGGAAGATCTGTCTCTCCCCCTCTCTCTCTGCCTTTCTTTTTTTTTTTTTTTTTTTTTTTTTTTTTTTTTTTTTTTTTTTTTTTTTTTGACAGGCAGAGTGGACAGTGAGAGAGAGAGACAGAGAGAGAAAGGTCTTCCTTTTGCCGTTGGTTCACCCTCCAATGGCCGCCGCTGCAGCCGGCGCACCGCGCTGATCCTGGCAGGAGCCAGGAGCCAGGTGCTTTTTCCTGGTCTCCCATGGGGTGCAGGGCCCAAGCACCTGGGCCATCCTCCACTGCACTCCCTGGCCATAGCAGAGAGCTGGCCTGGAAGAGGGGCAACCGGGACAGAATCCGGCGCCCCAACCGGGACTAGAACCCGGTGTGCCGGCGCCGCAAGGTGGAGGATTAGCCTATTGAGCCACGGCGCCGGCTACTGCCTTTCAAATAAATAAATAAAATAGATTATCCTCCCACCTGACACGCTCCCTGAATGTCGCAAAGCGTGTGCTCATTGCAGATGATCTTAACAGGTGATCATAGATGAGCTCATAAAGAAGCTGGACATGAATCTGAATGAGGACATCAGTTCCCTGTCCATGGAAGAACTCCGTCAGCGTGTGGATGCAGCCGTGGCTCAGATCGTCAACCCAGCCCGAGTGAAAGAGCAGTTGGTTGAGCAGCTGAAAACCCAGATCCGAGACCTCGAGATGTTCATCAACTTCATTCAAGGTCAGAGGAGGAGATGGGAAGAGAAGGGTGGGCGCATACCATAGTCGCATGTTTATCCTGAGTACTAACACCTAAAGGTACCAGTTTTGATACCGTGAGAGGTTTAATTAGCTTGGTTAGCATGGCAGAATGGAAGGGATGTGGGGTTTAGAACCAGAGAGTTAAAAATCCCAGTTCTGGCGCTTACTGGCTTCCTCAAGCAGGTTAGTAACCTCTTTAGTTTAACTCTCCTCACCTTAGAATGGTCCATGCGTCATTCACTTAGCAAATATTTATTGAGCCAACTACTATATGCCGATCAGCATTTATGCAATTAAATAAGATATAAGCATTTGTAAAATTCTTGTCATGTGGCAGGCACCATTTAATATTTTCCAGGCCTGGGATTGTAGTGCAGAGGGCTAACCTGCTGCTTGGGATTCTGGAATTTCATATTAGAGTGCCAGTGCCAGCTGTTCCACTTCTAATCCAGCTCCCTGCCAATGCTCCTGGGAAAGCAGCAAAAGACGTCCCAACAAGTACTTGAGCCCTCGCCACCCACATGGGAGACCTGGGTGGAGTTCCAGGCTCCTAGCTTAGGCCATTTGGGCAGTAAACCAGGGGGTGGAAGATTCATCTCTGTCTCTACCTCTCTCTGTTAGTCTGACTTACAAATAAATACATAATTTATATTTTATTTTTATACATGCATGTAAAACTGTCCTTTAAAACTTTGCCATAAAGGAGCTAAATGAATGTCTCTTCTTTGTAACTTCTGAACACAGATGAAGTGGGAAGCCCCTTGCAAACGGGTGGTGGACAGTGCGAGTGCAAGGCCAGCGGGAAGACAGGAAATGGGTCCAGCAGGACGGGGAGCAGCAGGCTGCCTCCAGGAAACAGCAAAAGTAAGTACAGCTTCCAGGACAGGCAGATCTCGGGGCAGAAAACAGAGCCGGGACTGCCGAGGGCTCACGGAGAAACGGGATGGGAAACGCTGAAGGTGCAGTTTCTTTTGGGGGATGAGAAAAGTATTTTAAAGTTGATTGCAGTAATGGCTGCAAACTTTGAAAACACTAGCAACCACTGAATTGTGTACTTTAAATCTGCGAATTATCTGGCACGTGAATTCTGTCTCAGTACAGCCATGATTAACCAAAGGTCTAAGTCCGGCCACGCCGTAGGTAGCTCTTGCCGCCATGTGGCAGCCGTGCTGTGGCTGGCAGGCCCGGCCTGGGCTGGGCTGGGCTGGGCTGGGGTGTGTCGAGTGCGCCTGTGTGCCTTCACAGCCTCACGCTGAGGAGCCATTGTCTTTTCTCCGCAGTGAAGGCAGAAGATGTGAGGAGGGCCCGGGAGACAGGGCTGCACCTGATGCGGCGAGCGCTGGCAGTGCTGCAGATCTTTGCTGTTAGCCAGTTTGGTTGCACCGCAGGCCAGATCCCTCAATCCCTGTGGCAGAGGGGCCAGGCCGACAGAGACTATGCACCCTTGTTGAAGAGGCTGGAGGTGTCTGTGGACAGAGTGAGGCAGCTGGCCTTGAGACACCAGCCGCGCGACCACGTCATCACCTCTGCCAACCTCCAGGAGCTCTCTCTGGGAGGCAGGGATGAGCTGACCACGGCTGTCCGGAAGGAGCTGACCGTGGCTGTGAGGGACCTGCTGGCCCACGGACTGTACGCCTCCTCCCCGGGGATGAGCCTCGTCATGGCCCCCATTGCTTGTTTGCTGCCAGCCTTCTCCTCAGCCCCCGAGGCCATGCACCCCTGGGAGCTCTTTGTAAAGTACTACCATGCTAAGAACGGCCGCGCATACGTGGAATCCCCAGCCCGGAAGCTCTCCCAGTCCTTCGCCCTGCCTGTTACAGGAAGCGCTGTTGTGACCCCCAAACAGAGCCTGCTGACGGCCATCCACGTGGTGCTGACAGAGCATGACCCTTTCAAGCGCAGTGCAGACTCGGAGCTGAAGGCCCTGGTGTGCATGGCGCTGAATGAGCAGCGCCTGGTGTCCTGGATGAATCTCATCTGCAAGTCAGGCTCTCTCATTGAGCCCCACTACCAGCCATGGAGCTACATGGCCCACACCGGCTTTGAGAGTGCCCTCAACCTACTCAGTCGCCTCAGCAGCCTCAAGTTCAGCCTCCCCGTGGACCTAGCCGTGCGCCAGCTCAAGAACATCAAAGATGCCTTTTAATGAGGGTGCCCTGACTAGACCAGCACCTTGCTCAGAAGAGACAGATGCATCAGCCTTCAGGACAGGAGCAAGGGCTCAGAGGAGGGGCTAAAGACGTGCTTCCCTAGACCCTGCTGAGTGGCCAGCCAAGTAAGAGCAGAGTCTGTTTTCTCCACCAACTTAGCACCCGGGAAAGAAGTGCTGGAGACCCTGCTGTTGGAGAGGTTCTGTCCTAGTGTGTAACGATGGTTTCCACGTGGGAAACCACGTGGGAATCCACGGTATCCACATGTTGTAGGGCCTTACAGGAATCCATCATGGCACACAGCTGATGCCCCAGCTCACCATGCCACATCTGATTTTTAGAAAACCTGGGTTGGTCTAACCATTTTCTTTATGGCAGTGAGTGAGAACACGAGTGAGTTGCCCGTCAGGGAAGACACTCAGCTTTAGGCTTCTGTTAGAGTTGGGAGCCGCCATCTTTCCCTTGAAGCAGGCATAAGAGTCCTGAAGCCAGAATGAATTCCTTCTGTGTGGACTGATTCCCCTAAGCTCAGGGGGGATGCTCCATGGCTGCCTGTGAACTAGGAATATCTGGGGACAGGTTTCTAAGGGGTTAACCACAAGCCAATGGTACTAGGAGCCCCTTTTCTTGTAGACATGGGAACAGAAATCTGGCTGACAGTGCAGTGCTTTTCATACGGCACAGGCAGTGGTCTTGCTGTTCACTGGCAGTGCGAGCCCGTGCCTGGTACTGGGACCTCCGGCAAGCAGACTCTCGTGCAACTCCCAGCAAGTCTGGCGCAGTCTTGCTAGATGTGGAACGTACTCAAGAGCCGCTTATCGAGAGAATTCTTGCCACTCGCTTTGCATATGAGTCCGTGTCCTCGGCAGCTGCAGCATTGCTCCTGGGTTGTGACCGGCCAGGCACCCCTTGTTCCCGGAGGCCGAGGGGGTCTGACCTCACCATAGGTACTGCAGCTGGCCCTGGCACTGTGTCAGATCACTGTAGAGCAGGGGCGGAGTTCTCCCTCAGTATTTCAGCCTTGTTTGTTCACATTTGTCATTCAGCTTACCATAGGTACTGCTCCAGAACTGACCACAGGTGGGCAAGATACCGATTCAGCATTGGTGTCCTGTATTAAGTTGCCAGCTGCACTTTGTATCTGCACTGTTACCTGGTGCATTTTAACTTAATTCTTTTCAGGAACATGTTACTTATTTAAGATGCGTTATTGATACTTCCTTAGATTAATCTGCCTTCCCTGTGAGACAGGATGGGTGTAAAATGTTATGAGAAATGACGAATAAAATCCTGGTATTTTGGTAGTTGCTCTGCAAAGACCGTAGAGCTCCTTGGCTGCGGTTTACAAGCCTTTCGTGGTCTTACCAGCCTGTGTGGTCCGGCTCAGTCTTTCTTCAAGAGCTGACTGCGTCCTCTGTCTTCTGCCATGGAGCAAATCAAATTTGTGGTGGTAGTGTTGGGTTTTTATTTTTTGGTGTCAACAAATTCAACAAAAAAAATGCGTCCTTGGCATTACCATTGCCTCTTGCCCAGACCTAAGTCCCCTGCCTATAACAGATGCCACCACACATGCTGCTTTGAAATCGTCACTTTTAAATCCATTTGTCTGGGGCTGGTGTCATGGCATAGTGAGTGAAGGCACCCCTGGCAATACTAGACCCCATATCACAGCGCTGGTTTGAGTCCCTGGTGCTCCACTCCTGATGCAGCTCCCTGCTAAAGAGCCTGGGAATGCAGCGAAAGCCCAAGTGCTTGGGCCTCTGTCACCCATGTGGGAGACCAGGATAGAGTTCCTGGCTCCTTGCTTTAGCCTAGCCCAGCCCTGGCTGTTGAAGCTGTTTGGGGAATGAACCAGCAGATGGATGCTATCTCTGTCTATATGTATTTTTCTCTGCCTTTCAAAGAGATAATTTAAAAAAAATTTTTTGTCTGATTAGCATAGGGTGGGTATTAACTGGTATAGACATATAGCATAGTCCTGAGATCACCCCAGTATTATATTTTTTATTTTAATTTTTAGTTAGTTTTTAACAGATTCAGATTTATAGACACAAGTCTAATAACATAATGATATCCCCTTCTTCCCTCCCTTGCTATTTTTCTAATCCTCACAAAAACGAACGTGTTAAATCTTTATGTTTGCATCATAGGAAGCAATTTTTTTAATTAATTTGTTTGAGGGGCCAGTGCTGTGGCATAGCTGCAGTGCTGGCATCCCATATGGGTGCTGGTTTGAGTCTTGGCTGCTTCACTTCCGATTCAGCTCTCTGCTATGGTCTGGGAAAGCAGTGGAAGATGGCCCAAGTCCTTGGGCCCCTGCACCTGCATGGGAGACCTGGAAGAAGCTCCTAGCTCCTGACTTCAGGTCAGTTCCACTCAGGCCATTGCAGCCATTTGGGGAATGAACCAGCAGATGGAAGACTTTCTCTCTCTCTCTTCCTCTCTCCCTCTCTCCCTCTCCCCCCCCACCTTTGTAACTCTGCCTTTCAAATAAATAAATAAATCTTTTTAAAAACGTGGTTGAAAGGCAGAGTGACAGATCCTATCTGCTGGTTCACTCCTCAGATGCATGCAACAGCAGGGATCAGCCAAGTTAAAGCCAGGAACCGGGAACTCCAGGTCCCGCGCAGGTGGCCATCATCTGCCGTCTCCCAGGTGCATCAGGAAGCTGGATGGGGCGCAGAGGCGAGACCTCATCCAATGCCACACCACAACACCTGCCCCATAGGAAACATCTTATTCCAGGTCATCCTAGTTTAATTCTCATCACTTGTAATGTGGAGCAGTATTATCCTCATTTTAAAGATTTGTTTGGCTGATTGACAGGAGAGATCTTCATCCCGTCATTTACTCCTGAAATGGCTACAGCAGCAGAGCTGAGCCTGGAGCCAGGAACTCCGTCCTGGTCTTCTGGTGGGTGGCAGAGGCCCCAGTACTTGAACAGTCTCACTGCCTTCCCAGGTGCATTAGCAGGAGACAGAAGCAGAGCAGCCGGGACTTAAACTGGCACTCAGGATGGGATGCCAGCATTGCAAGTGGCGCCTTAACTGACCATGCCAGCTACAATGCTGGCTCCAAGGATCTCTGTCACTTGGCCTTTCAAATAAATAAATACTTATTTTAAAAAAAAAACTGGCCGGCCCCGCGGCTCACTAGGCTAATCCTCCGCCTTGCAGCGCCGGCACACCGGGTTCTAGTCCCGGTCGGGGCGCCGGATTCTGTCCCGGTTGCCCCTCTTCCAGGCCAGCTCTCTGCTGTGGCCCGGGAGTGCAGTGGAGGATGGCCCAAGTGCTTGGGCCCTGCACCCCATGGGAGACCAGGATAAGTACCTGACTCCTGCCATCGGATCAGCGCGGTGCGCCGGTCACAGCACGCCAGCCGCGGCGGCCATTGGAGGGTAAACCAACAGCAAAGGAAGACCTTTCTCTCTGTCTCTCTCTCTCTCTCACTGTCCACTCTGCCTGTCAAAAAAAAAAAAAAAAAAAAAAGCAAAGGTAGGGGCTGGTGCTGTGGCACAGCAGGTTAAAGCCCTGGCCTGCAGTGCCAGCATCCCATATGGGCGCCAGTTCAAGACCTGGCTACTCCACTTTGATCCAGCTCCCTTTTGGCCTGAAGCGCCAGTATCTAATATGAGCACTGGTTTTAGTACCGGCTGCTCCTCTTCCCATCCAGCTCTCTGCTGTGACCTTGGAAAGCAGTAGAAGATGGCCCAAGTCCTTGGGCCCCTGCACCCATGTGGGAGACCGAGAAGAAGCTCCTAGCTTCAGATCGGCGCAGCTCTGGCCGTTGCAGCCATCTGGGGAATGAACCAGTGGATGGAAGACCTCTGTCTCCACCTGTCTCTGTAACTTTCAAATAAATAAAATTAATTAATTAAAAATAGGGGCTGGTGCTATGGCGCAGTGGGTTAAAGTCCTGTCCTGAAGCGCCAGCATCCCATATGGGCGCTGGTTCTAGTCCCGGCTGCTCCTCTTCCCATCCAGCTCTCTGCTATGGCCTAGGAAAGCAGTAGAAGATGGCCTAAGTCCCTGGGCCCCTGCCCCTGCAATCGTGTGGGAGACCCGGAAGAAGCTCTTGGCTCCTGGCTTAGGATCAGCGCAGCTCCAGCCGTTGTGGCCATCTGGGGAATGAACCAGCAGATAGAAGATTGACCTCGCTGTCTCAACCTCTCTCTGTAACTCTTTCAACTAAATAAAATAAATCTTAAAAAAAAAAAATAAGCATCTCAAGCAGTTCCCTTACCAAAGCTCAAGGAGGGAATGGAGAAGGAACTAAGGCCAAATGAGTTAGGAGATGGGAAAGGAGAGAAAAGTCAGGGAGATTACAAGATCATAGGGCAGAACACGTAATATTTAGTTGCTAATTTGGAGAGTGTGAGCAGAATCTGAGCTGACTACAGGGATTCAGGGTTTCATTCCCATTTTTCAAAAGCAAAAGAGGTAGAAGCAGAGAAAGGGTAGTGAAGACTGGAGGTGGAGAAGCAAGGGCAGTGTGGTACAGTGGGCAGGGGGCAGGGCACTGCTCTGTGCCTGCTGTTCTGAGCTGGCCCACCTCTCATCTGTGGGCCCAGGTGGTACTGAGTTTCCTTCCAACTCTGAAATGCCATGTTTATATATACGATTTAGTTTCAAAGGCAGGCAGAGATCTGTCATCTGCTGGGTCACTCCCCAGATGGTCAGGCAGAAGCCAGGAGCCAGGAAGTCAGGCCAGTTCTCCCCTGTGGGTGGCAGGGACCTACATGCCATCACCTGCTGCCTCCCAGGGTGCACCTCAGTAGGAAGCTGAAATCAGAAGCACAACCAAGAACCCAGGTACTCTGGATGTGGGCGTCTCAAGTGGTGTCTTTACTGCTAATACAAATAGCCACCATTCAGATATTTTAATTAGGGGGCTGGTGTTGTGGTGTAATGGGTTAATCTGTTGCCTGTGGCAAAACATCGCATAGGGGCACCAGGTCAATTTCCGGCTGCTCCACTCCCTGCTAATGCACCCGGGAAAGTAGCAGAAGATGGCCCAAGTGCTTGGGTCCCTGCATCCACATGGGAGCTTCGGAAGAAGCTCCCAGCTTCGGCCTGGTGTGGCCCAGGCTGACACAGCCATTTGGAGAATGAACCAGCTGATGGAAAATCTCTCCCCATCTCTCTATTTTAAATAAATATAAATCTTAAAATATATATTTCAGTTAGGAATGCCACCGTGTAATACAGGTGATGGAAAAATTGGAATGGGATTCTGAGGGCTGCAGGGAAGTTTGCAGCCCTACAGACCCAGAGGAGGACTGATGTCACTCTGATGCGTTCCCACGTCTCACCTAAGACAGATCCTGTAGGTTCCTCAGTGTTCAGAGGAGCATGAGCCGTGAGATGCTTTCTCATTCTGACCTAAGGTGCCATCTTCTGGTGAGTGATGAGAAATAATTCTGCCTGAGAGCCCAGGGGACCTGAGTTGAGACCTGAATTTCAGTCCCATCTGTGCCACTGCCTGGGATCAACCTCAGAGGTGTAATTGGCCCTCTGTGACTGGCAGGGAAACGTTCAAGACGCAGGGCTGTGAGGATTAGGCCTAGCACCTCGCCTGGCGTAGAGCGGTGCTCAGAACGGTGACACGGTGAGTGGTACAGGCTCAGAGGTTTGGCCGCTGAGTCCGACTCCCCGTTCCATTGCTTACTCCCTGCAGACTGGGCAAATCCAACAGGCCCCCCACCCCCCCACCCCCGTTCCTTCTGTGGAATGAGGAGAAGAACGGCACCCATATCCTGGCATGGTGGAAGTCGAGAGTGGAAGGATGAGGTCCCGTACAGGTTCTGAGTTCAGTGAGGCACACACAGATAAGTGTAAGAGCAAAGGTTTATACAGGAAAAGAAAATCGAGATCGAGAATCAAAGCTCAGATTGGGGCTGCGATTTCATAGGAGCTGAAACCTCTTGGGTGAGGGGCCCTTAGAGCGGTTTTGAAGTCGCCTGCTGTGTAGGCCAGCTGGCCGTTATATTTGTATACAGCTTCTCGGTGAAGTTCTTTTTAAGCTTGCAATTTCTTTCCCAGCTTTCCCAATTAGCTCCTATTTTTTTTTTGTCCCCTCCCTCCCTCAAGGTCATGGACCATCAAAGAGTTTTGGAATTTGCTTTTCTCAGCTTCTCCAGTTAACCCTTTCCTGCCTCACTACTGTTGTTATGGGGAGCAAATCAGAAAATTTATGGAAATAGATGAATCTGGCACAGGACAAACAGCTGCTATCCGCCTCCTCACTCCCCTCCTGCTTATTTTAGTTGGTCACCATCTATGACATCACAAGGCTCTAAATGTTGGAGACGGGCCAGCACTGTGGCACCGACACTGGCATCTCATTATGGAGCACCAGTTCGAGTCCTGGCTGCTCCACTTCTGATCCAGCTCCCTGCTAAGGCACAAGCTGGCCCAAGTCTTTGGGCCCTGACACCCTCATAGGAGACCTGGGTGGATTCCTGGTTCTGGGCTTTGGCATGGCCCAGGCCTGGCTGTTGTGGTCCCTTGGGGAGTAAATCAGTGGATGGAAGACAGCGCTCGCTCGCTCTCTCTCCTTGTATGCCGCTTTACCGTTCAAATAAGTAAATAAATCTTTTTAAAAAATACATGTTGGAGGCAAGTACCCTAGTCTGGTCTTGCCCCCTCCTTTTGTTACTGGAGAAATTGCAGGGTTCTTGTCTTTGCGCAAGAAAGAATTCAGGCGTGAGACAGAGTAGTGGGAGGTAAAATAGCAAGGTTTATTAGGGAAGGGACATCCGTAAGGATGGATGGGCACCCCTCCAGACAGAGCCTGAGAGACTGGGGGGGGGGGGAGGAGCGAGGGAGGGGGAAGGAGCGAGGTTACATGATTGAGTAGAGAGATTACACCTGACCAGGCCAGGCGGACGGCTCAGCAGAGAGGCAGAGGGCTGAGCGTGCAGTCCAGTTGAGGCTGGGGGGTTTTAAGGAGATGGGTCTTTGTCTTCACACATCTCCTCCTGAAACAAAGGATTTTATGGCTGTAAATATTAAGAAGCTCCTAGCTGAGTGTTCCCTTGAAGGTATCAGACAGGAGGAAGCCTAGCTGGCGCCATCCTGGGTTCAGAGGAAGGGTGAGCATGACCCCCTGGAGAATGGGGATCCGGAGCAGGGTGTTGAAATGCAGATACTGGGCTGCACCTGGGAGACTGTGGAAGATTTGTCAGGCAGAAGGGGCAGGGACCCCCCACCTGGCAGGTTATCAGGTAGAAGGGGGCAGGGCAGGATGCGAACACTGGGCTGCCCCAGAAGCATTATCGGGATAACTTTGAGATGTAGATGCATATGCTGGACGTAGAAGTCTCCGGAGGCCTTTGTCACACACACACAAGCTCATACCTAACTTCCTGCCTAACACTTTTACCTACCAGTGCACACAATAGGCAACAATCAATATCCAATAAATATTGCCCTCTGCGTCTTCCAAAGGCAAAAAAGTAACTTTCGGGGGGCACGCGCCGCGCGGCAGTTAGCATGCCAGCGTCCCCCTGGCAGAGCCTGGGTCCCTTCAGATCCCAGCCACCTGATGACGCGCACCTTGGGAGACAGCAGCCGATGGCTTCGGCGCCTGAGCCCCTGCCGCCCCCCTGGGAGACCCGGATTGATGGAAGAGCTCTCTTCTTTTTCTGTCTCGCTCTCTCCCGCTTTCTCTCCTTTCAAGTGAATTTTTAAATAATTTTAAGTAGGTCTCAGACGGGGTCCTCCACCCAGCGGCCGAGAAGGAAACTACAGCAAAGGGGACGGCCGAGCCCGGAGCGCGCAGATGCCGCCTCCCTGCCCTTCATGGTGCCGGAAGCAGAACGCCTTTGCCTCTGTCTACTTCTGGAGCTAATAAAGTTTGATTCAAAAAAATGAGCCGTGAAGCCCTGCTTTCGCCTCAGGAGTTTCTTCCGCCCGCAACAGACCCTAAGCACCTCAAAGGCTGAGGGGGCGGGACCGGAAGTGAGGTCACCCTTCCCCGGGGTGAAAGGGTAGCGGAAGTACCCGCCCTTCCTTTCCGCTGTAGGCCCGAGTGGTTGCCGTCGGTGAGTCTGGGCTTGGGCAGGGTCTTCCAATCCGCCGCCATCTGGGGTCTGGGGGTTACGTTGCGGGGCGGCGCCGGGTGCGTTTCGTCCGCAGGTCCCTGGCGTCTTCATACCGGGTCCTGACTCGGGTCAGGGCTGCAGAGTGCGAAGTTCTCGGCCCCCGACCCGGGCTCGCGGGCAGGAGTCGGCACGGGGCTCCGGTGTCCCTGATTGCTGAGCGGCCCTTTCTCCTTGTTTCCCGCAGAAATGGGCAAGTTCATGAAACCCGGGAAAGTGGTGCTGGTCCTGGCCGGACGCTACTCGGGACGCAAAGCCGTCATCGTGAAGGTAGAGCGGCCGCGCGGGGCCCGGGGACCAGGCCGGCTGCGCAGGGCGGGCGGGCGTGGGATGTAAGGCCTGCAGCCATGAGCGGGGGCGGGGGCGTGATGCACAAGGGCCTTTGACCGAGGAAGATGCAAAATAAAGACAGCCGTGAGCTGGGATGGGGCGCTCAGTGCCTCCCAGGCGCGACCCCTGCCAGGGTGGAGATGGGTTCCGCGATTGCCCTGAGGTCCACCGGCGGGTGTGACGACAGCGAGGGTCACAGCGCATCCTAGCCCTTCCTTGGCTGCGTCCCACTTGCTGGACTCCCCGCGGGGCCCCGGCCACCCCACGGCTCCCCTTTGCTGTCGTGGGGGAGAGAGCGTGGCACGTAGCAAACGCGCCGTGAATGTTAGCTGCTGCGGCTGCTGTGAAACCCCTGGCCGGCTAGAAGCCTTCCTAGATCCGGTCCTGCTCTGGGCTCCCCGGTGGCACTGGGGGGCGTTTCTCTCCTGGGGCTGAGTGTCTTCTTGCTCAGCATAGGCCTCGGTAGGCCCTCGTTTGTAACAAATGTGATTGCTCTTCTAGAACATTGACGATGGCACCTCGGACCGCCCCTACAGCCACGCTCTGGTGGCCGGAATTGACCGCTACCCCCGGAAAGTGACAGCCGCCATGGGCAAGAAGAAAATCGCCAAGCGGTCGAAGATCAAGTCTTTTGTGAAAGTTTATAACTACAATCACCTCATGCCCACCAGGTGAGCGCTTGAGACCTGGGGAAAAAAGGTTTTGTTTCCCCTCCCTGCCCCACCGGACGGGACCCGGGCTTGCAGCCATTCCGGTGCAGGGAGGGCCGGCGCTCGGTCTGCTGCTCTTGGGTTTCTAAAGCGGCTGTGGTCTCCAGTCCTGCCTCGCGTCCCTCTTGGACCCTTGGTCCTGTCCTTTGTTCCCTGCCCTTGCTGAGCAGTGCTGAAATCTCTCAGTCTCTGTCTCACCTGAGAATGTTCCATGTGTCGGGTACGGGCATCTGCAGGCGTTTTGGGGGTGGGTGCTGAGAGTGGGTGTTGCGGCACAGCGGATGGGGTGTGCCACCTGGGACACTGCCGTCCCTACTGGAGTCCTTGGTCCTGCCTTTGTCCTGAACCAGCAGGAGGAAGCTCGCTCTCTGTAGCTCTGCCTTCCAAGTAAATGACCACTGAAGAAAAGAACTCCGGGGGGCTCCATTTTCCTGCAGGGCACATTTTTAAAGGTTGCTTTACGTGTTGGAGAGCCATCCTCTGGCCGTGGTTCACTCCCCACATGGCCCCGACGGCCAGGACTGGGCCAGGAGCTACCGTGACTGCCAGAGCCCGGCAGCGCGCTCCGTGCGAGGCCTGCACGTTTGCTGCTGGTTTGCACGCCTAAGAGGGCAGAGCTGTCAGATGCTGGGATTTTGCACAATTGAAGCAGAAGACGACCCCGTTTGTGTTGTCAGAGACTGATTTTTGCATTGGCAGAACTTGAACGGCGCTAATAAAGATGGCTCTAAATAGAGACTGGCGCTTGCCGTGGTGATGACTCTTGACAAGTAGAGTCTGGAAAATTGAAGTGTGGACTTTCAGTGGCTTGAACATGTAAATGAGTGTTAGAGTTGAGGATTTCCACAGAAGAATCAGGACTTCAGCCTGGAGATCGCTTTTTTTAAAGGAGAGTGTGCTCTGACTTCCTGGTTTACTACCCCAGACTCCCTGATGGACAGAAGTGGCCTGGGCCAAAACTGGGAGCCACACACTCAATCCAGGAGTCCCACGTGGTGGCAGGAGCCCAGTCACTCGAGCCAGCACTGCTGCCCCCCGGGGTTTGCACTGGCAGGAAGCTGGAGCCGGGTATCAAACCCAGGGGCTCTGGGTCTGGTGCTAAGGTGCCAGCATCCCATAATAGGTGCCAGTTCCAGTCCTGGGTGCTTCACGTCCCATCCAGCTCCCTGGTAATGCCTGGGAAAGCAGCAGAGAATGGCCCAAATGTTTGTGCCCCTGCACCCACATGGGAGACTTGGAAGAAGCTCCTGGCTTCAGTCTGGCCCGGCTCTGGCTGTTGCGGCCATTTGGGGAGTGAACCAACAGATGTAAGAAACTTCCCTGTCTCTAACTCTGCCTTGCAAGTAAAATTTTTAAAAAAACAAAAGCCAGGTATTCTGTTACGTGATGGGACCATCTTAGCCACGAGACTAAAATGCCTGTCCCTTAAGCACAGTTTTGATAGTTCTACAGATTTCTGATTTACTGGTTTTTGGATTTTTTTTTTTAAAGATTTACTTATTTATTTGTTTGAAAGGTAGAGTTACGGAGAGGGGGAGAGAGATCAATTTTCTATCTGCTAGTTCACTCCCACAGTGGCCAGACTGGGCCAATCTGGTCAGGAGCTTCTTCCCAGTCTCCTACGCAGGTGCAGGGTCCCAAATACTTGGGCCATCTTCTACTGCTTTCCCAGGCTATAGCAGAGAGCTGGATCAGAAGTGGAGCAGCCAGGTCTCAAACCTGCACCCATATGGGATGCTGGCACTGCAGGCAGTGGGTGAAGCTGCCTCCTGCAGTGCTGGCATTCCCACGTGGGCATCAGTTCAAGATCTGGCTGTGCCACTTCAATCCAGCTCCCTGCTAACGCGCCTGGGAAAGCAGCAGAAAATGGTCACCCCTGTACCACGTAGGAAGAAGCTCCTGGTTTCAGATCGGCCCAGCTCCACCCGTTGTGGCCTTTGGGGAGTGAACCAGCAGATGGAAGATCGATCTCTCTCTCTGCCCCTCTGTAATTCTGCTTCCCAAATAAATCTTTAAAAAGAGCTTGAGCTGTGAAAGCTCTGACAGTGTGCCGCTGACCCAGAATTTGCCATTGTCTGTAGGTACTCTGTGGATATTCCCTTGGACAAAACCGTGGTCAACAAGGATGTCTTCAGGGACCCTGCTCTTAAACGCAAGGCCCGACGAGAGGCTAAGGTCAAGTTCGAAGAGAGGTGAGTAGGCCGTAGAAGTGGATGTTGGGGCACAGTTGTATCGTTCTCCATGAAAGAACTTCATCTTCTGTTCTTTTCTGTTTCTTCATTGGTCTGCTTTGTCTTCACTTTTAGGTACAAGACCGGCAAGAACAAGTGGTTCTTTCAGAAGCTGCGGTTTTAGATATGTTTTGGTTCCACTCATTAAAAAGTTTAAAAAAAATAAACTGTGTGCTCCGTGTGCTAGCAGACTGGAGAGAGGAGAGCATTCCTAGAATGAGAGACCCCGGGTGGCGGATCAGGGGCAGAGGGCAAATCACACAAGTTCCACCTGCCTCTGGGGCTGTCCGCGGGGCTGGTGACACTCCTGTCGGGGGCTGGCTGCTCTCAGTGAGTACGTGTGACAGAAGGGCTGCTGCTGACACGTAGGTGAGGCGGCTCTGAGCAGGGTTGTTTCACACCCTCGACTGCTCATGCCACGATAACCTGAACCTTGCCCTGCCTCCTCCCCCTCCCTGATGGGAACCAGCTGCCTTGGACTGAGAACCCCCCCCCCCAGCCTTGGGGGGGGGGTGGCTCAAACCTTAGCACAGGTGGCGCTCCCCTGTGTGGCTGGTTAGTCACACCTCTCAGGTGCTGCTGGTATGGGAGCCCCCTGGAGAGCTGCCCTGTAGGATACCCGTGGTGGAAGCTTGGACCCAGAACGGGGTTCACGGGGACAAGGGAGGGCTCCCCAAATGATCTGGCAAGCAAGGTGATCCAAGCAGTTTGGGATCTCACCAAGCCTGGGTTATCTCACCAGTGGTGTAAGGAAGGTTGCTTCCCCTCCGGTACCTAAGCTGAAGTGAGTGTGCAGCTGAACTCACCTGGGCCTGACATTGACCACATCTCACCTGGGGTGGGATTGGGAAGTGAGCTGTGGACGGCCCGGGATGGATGTTAGCGTCAGGACTAAATACGTGCTCCCTCAAGTGCTCTGAGTTACATCTCCCGTGTAGTACGTGTTTGTGGAAGCACTATTCGGTAGTTTGCCTACCCAAGGTCATGGAAATGGACTTGAAATTAAACTCTAATTTGGCTAAAAATTTAGCAGTTTGCACTTTATTTCAAGTCCTAAGAGTACTTCAACAAAAGGTGGATGCGTGTTTTTCTGCTTCCTAGCAGTGTGGCCTAGGACAAGTTTCTAAATTTTTGTCTCTGTTGTCTTGTCAAATGGGAAAAGTAGAACCAGCATCATGGAGTTCTTTGGGAGAGAATTCACATAAAGCAGACTGACATTGGCATATAATAGAAGTCTCAAGTGAGCTGTAGGGGCTTTTCCGTGGGCTGTCAGTCTGTGTGTCTGAGTTGACAAATGTTGCAGTGTCCCTACCCAGCATCCTTCTGGTCTTTAGGGAAGTAGGGCAGATTCTGCTGGTGGCTGGGGCCTGAGTGAGGTCTCGCTGTGGGGTGGAGCAGACCTCAAAGACCAGGGAGGCTCCTCCCAGGGGCGGGCCAGCTTCAGAGGCAGGGACTTCCCAGAAGCGAAAGTGGAAGTAAACTGGCTTGCAGAACCTTCCCAAGTGTCTTCTGGCCAGCCCAGCTGCCGCTGGGGGAGACCGAAGTCCCTCGAGGGTTTTGGCGGTGGACCCTGCCTCTGTACCCCGCTCTGCAGCCTTGGCTGTGTCCAGATGGACCCCAGACCCGCATCAGTGAAGCTAGATGTAAGTGAGGGGCAGGGTGCTGGGGTGGTAACAAGCAGAGGGTCTTAGGTGGCAGCACCTGGCAGCCGGGATGTCCCCTACCCATCTTTTTTTTTTTTTTTTTTTTTTTTAAAGACATTTATTTGAAAGGTAGAGTGACAGGTTTTCCATTCGCTGGTTCTTTGAATGGCCAGAGCTGGGCCAGGAGCTTCATCGGGGTCTCCCACTTGGGTCCGGGGTTCCAAGCACTCAGGTTATCCCCTGCTGCTCTCCCAGACTGACTAGCAGGGAGCCGGATGGAGCAGTGAGGTCTAATGCGGCTAATCCACAACACTGCCCTCCGCCTATCTCACACCTGCTTATGGCCTGGGATTGCCTCCGCCTGAGTCCCCTGTTCCCTGTTGCATCAAAGAATTATCCAAGAACTTGCACCCTAGGAGCTCACGGGTTCCTGGGTGAACCTGAGTTTTTCTGGAGGGAGAATCTACCAGTGCCGTTGAGTTCTGTGACCCAAATAATTGTTGTAATGATGAGTGATATCCTCATCCCTGAGGTCCCCCCCCCCCCCATTTCCATCGCCACCTGGAGCTCTCTGCAGGGGCAGGAAGAAGTGTTCTCCCTCTGTCCACTCCAGCCCATGAATGCCCCTACTTGGGCTAGACCACGCTGGTGCAGCTGGCTCCTTGCTGTTCCCAGTGGCCAGCGCGGTGCCTGGAGTGCAGAAGGCACTCTGCAAACAGTCTTCTCTCCAGTGTGCTCACCCTTGTCCTCCCTGATGCTACTGCAAGTGTGAGAGGACTCCAAAACAGTTTCAAAATGGAAATAATCAGTTCAGTGCAGGAAGTTTTGAAATCCTGCATACAAGAAGGCTTCAAAAAGTTCCATTTCCCATGAACTTTTTGAGTACCTTTATATATCGATCTCTGGAAGTTTCTCGACTGCCCCTTGAGTATAGTAAGAAAAACCACAGGTCCTAGATCAACCTTCTTGGTTTGGGGGCCGGTGCTGTGGCGCAGTAGGTTAATCCTCCCCCTGCAGCGTTGGCATCCCATATGGGTGCTGGTTCTAGTCCCAGCTGCTATGCTATGGCCCGGGAAAAGCAGCGGAGGATGGCCCAAGTCCTTGGGCTTTTGCCACCCACATGGGAGACCTGGAAGAAGCTCTTGGCTCTTGGTTTCAGCCTGCTACAGCCCCAGGTATTGTGGCCATTTGGGGAGCGAAGCAGCAGATGGAAGATATCTCTCTCTGTCTCTCTAACTCTGCCTTTCAAATAAATCAATAACCCATAAAGCACACTGTAAGAACTCAGTCCACTGGCGAGCACGTACTGAGTGCTAGATCTTGACGTGCATTCCCGTGGTTAACGTCGCCGCTGCTCTCCTTCAGATCCCTGCTCCCAGCGTGGTCTGGAGTCGCCCCCGCCTCTTCCGCCTGCCAACTCTGCACTTAGATCCACCTAACAGGAAGACGTGCTCAGAAACTGCTCACCTTTTGCTGTCTAATTCCTCAGCATTTTGTGCATTAGTAGATATCCTTATGAATTAAATGTTTTAAAGTCACAGTTGTAGGGGGAGGGGAGAGAAAGAAAAACCTTCCATCTGCTGGGTTGCTCCCCAGATGGCCGCCATGGCCAGTGCCAGACCAGGCCGAAGCCAAGGGACAGGAGCTTCATCCCAGTGCCCCATGTGGGTAGCAGGGCCCCAAGCACTAGTGCATTTAATTAAAATATTTAAATCAACAGAATAGAGATCACACTTTGGTTTTTTGAAAGGTTATTTATGTATTTATTTGGAAGGCAAGGAGCGAGAGCTATTGTGTTCACTGGCTTACTCTCCAAATGGCCATAATGGCCAGGCTGAAGCCAGGAGCCAGGAGCTCCATCCTGGTCTTCCACGTGAGTGGCAGGAGGCCCAGCTCTTCAGACATCATCCACTGCCTTCCCATTAGTAGAAACTGAATCAGAAATGAAGCTGCCGGAGGCCAGCGCTGTGGCACAGTGGGTTGATGCCCTGGCCTGAAGCGCCAGCATCCCATACGGGCACCAGTTCTAGTCCTGGCTGCTCCACTTCTGATCCAGCTCTCTACTGTGGCTTGGGAAAGCAGTAGAAGATGACCCAAGTCCTTGGCCCCCTGCACCTGTGTGGGAGACCGGGAAGAAGCTCCTGGCTCCTGGTTTAGGATCGGCCCAGCTCTGGCCATTGTGACCATCTGGGGAGTGAACCAGTGGATGGAAGACCTCTCTCTGTGTCTGTACCTCTCTTTGTAACTCTGTCTTTCAAATAAATAAAATAAATCTTTAAAATTAAAAATTTTTTAAAAAAAGGAAAAAAATGAAGCAGCCAGGACTGGAACAGGCACCCTGTTATGGATGCCAGTGTCACAAGTAGTAGCTTAACCCACTATCTCAGTGCTGCCAGCCCCCTTGAATACTTTTATATTTTGCTGTTTTATATTATTATTTTTTAAGATTTATTTATTTTATTTGAAAGAGTTACAGAGAGGCAGAGAGAACCTTCTATCTGCTGGTTCGCTCCCCAATTGGCCGCAAAGGCTGGAGCTGTGCCAATCCGGAGCCAGGAGCCAGGAGCTTCTTCCAGGTCTCCCACATGGGTGTAGGGGCCCAAGGACATGGGCCATCTTCACTGCTTTCCCAGGTGCATTAGCAGGGAGCTGGATCAGAGTGGAGCAGCCAGGATTCAAACTGGCACCCGTATGAGATACCAGCACCGCAAGTGGCGGCTTTACCTGCTACACCACAGCATCAGCATCAGTCCCTAAATTTTTTTTAAAGAATTAAAAATCTTCCTTTTAAGGAAATGATCAGAAGTTAAGAGCCAGCGCTGTGTTGGGCCCCTGTACCCATGTAGGAGACCTGGAAGAAGATCCTGGCTCCTGCCTTTGGATTGGCGCAGCTCTGGTCATTGTGGCCATCTGGGGAGTGAACCAGTGCTTGGAAGATCTCTCTCTTTCTCACTCTTTCTGCCTCTGCCTCTCTGTAACCCTGCCTTTCAAATAACTAAATAAATCTTTAAAAATAAATCTTGACCTTTCTCTCTGTCTCTCTCTCTCACTGTCCACTCTGCCTGTCAAAAAATAAAAAATAAATAAATAAATTTGGCCGGCACTGCGGCTCACTAGGCTAATCCTCCGCCTGCGGCACCGGCACTCCGGGTTCTAGTCCCAGTTGGGCGCCGGTTCTCTCCCAATTGCTCCTCTTCCAGTCCAGCTCTCTGCTGTGGCCCGGGAGTGCAGTGGAGGATGGCCCAAGTGCTTGGGCCCTGCACCCCATGGGAGACCAGGAGGAAGCACCTGGCTCTTGGCTTCAGATCGGCGCAGCACGCCGGCAGTGGCAGCCATTTGAAGAGTGACCCAACAGAAGGAAGACCTTTCTCTCTGTCTCTCACACTGTCTAACTCTGCCTGTCAAAAAAATCTTTAAAACAAACATACCCCCAAAATCTGTTTGATTGAGATATATATATATATATACACACACACACACACATATTGACCAGCGCTGCGGCTCACTAGGCTAATCCTCCGCCTTGCGGCACCAGCACACCGGGTTCTAGTCCCGGTCGGGGCGCTGGATTCTGTCCCGGTTGCCCCTCTTCCAGGCCAGCCCTCTGCTGTGGCCAGGGAGTGCAGTGGAGGATGGCCCAAGTGCTTGGGCCCTGCACCCCATGTGAGACCAGGATAAGTACCTGGCTCCTGCCATCGGATCAGCGCGGTCATTGGAGGGTGAACCAACGGCAAAAGGAAGACCTTTCTCTCTGTCTCTCTCTCTCACTGTCCACTCTGCCTGTCAAAAAAAAAAAAAAATATATATATATATACATATATATGCACACATATTTTTAATTTAATTTTCTTTGAAGAGCAGAGAGACAGAGACAGAGAGATCTTCTATCTGCTGGCTCATTGTCCACATGCCTGCAACAGCTGGGGCTGGGCCAAGCCGAAGTCAGGAGCCCAGAACTCAACCCAGGTCTTTCGCATGGGTGGGAAGGACCCAAGTGCATGAGCCATCACCTGCTGCCTCCCGTGTATGCATTAGCAGAAGCACGAGGTCGGAGGGGCGCTTCATGCGAGTGCGGTCACAAGTAGCCCCTCCTCTTCCACCCAGATTCCCCCAGGGCAGCCTTCAGTCTAGTGGATCTTCTCCTGCCACGCCCTTCCTCCAGTCCAGCAGCGACTGCCCCTCCCCCTCACTGCTCCCACCTGGTCTGGCCTCTGTCATTCACCGGGCCATGGCCTCTGCTCACAGCCTTTCTGCACACCCGTTTATTCACAAAACAGCCAACTATTCCTGTTCAAACCCAAGGCCAAAGACTGGTGTTGTGGCACATCAGGCTAAGCAGCCGCCAGCAACGCCAACATCCCCAGCATCCTGTACAGGCGCCGGTTTGAGTCCTGGCTGCTGCAGTTCCGATCCAGCTCCCCATTAATGTGCCTGGGAAAGTAGCGAAAGATGGTCCAAGTCCTTAGATCCCTGCCACCCACATGGGAAACCTGGATGAAGCTCCTGGCTCCTGGCTTCAGCCTGGCCCAGCGTCAGGCGTTCCCGCCATTTGGAGAGTGAACCAGTGGATGGAAGAGCTCTGTCTCTCCTGCTCTCTGTAATTCTGTGACACCCACCTGCCATGCCCTGAGGGGAATGGGCCAAGAGCAGCCCAGAACAGGATAAAGGGTTTAGGCTGGAGTCCAGATGAGCCCACCCCTCGCCTGGGTGTGCTCACCTCGGGGCAGGTGCATCTCCGGTTGGTCCTTTCTGCTGTCGCAGGTGCTCCACGCCTTTCAGGAAGAGCAGGTCAGACTCCAGATGAGGCTGCAGGAGCTGAGAGGGAAGCTCAAGGACTCCCCCAAAGTCAAGGTAAGCTGGGAGATAGATAGGGAGTAGACTGGAGCTCTTAGTTTGAGTCGTGGCTGTGCCATTCCTTGCTGTGTGATCTTAGGTGTGTTGCTTGAACTCTCTGAATGTCAGCCCTCTCTTCTGTAAGGTGGAGCTGCCACCCTCCCAGGCTTGTATGTAGGGATGGGCGTGGCAGCATGGGGGGTTAAGCTGCTGCTTGGGATGCCTGTGCCCTGTAGCAAAGCATCTGTTTGAGTCCCACCTCTGCTTCTGGTCCAGCTTCTTGCTAATGCACCTAACAGATCACAGTCCAAAGTGCTTGGGTTCTTGCCACCCACAAGGGAGACACGGATGGAATTTGTAGCTCCTTGCTTTGACCCCAGCTGTTGTGGGCTTTTCAAATAAATAAAACGTAAAGATCTTGGGGCCAGCACAGTAGGTTAAAGCTACTGCTTACAATGCCGGCATCTGGCATCAGAGTGCGGGTTTGAATCCCAGCTGCTCTACTTCCAATCCAGCTCCTTCTTTGGGCCCCTGCTGCCTATGTGAGAGATCCACATGGAGTTCTGGGCTCCCGGCTTCAGCTGGCCCAACCCTGGCCATTGAGACCATCCTGGGAGAGTGTGTGTATCAGTCTCCCTTCTTCCACCTCCAGGTCCCATTCCCAGTGCCTGAAATCCCCCTGGTGTTCCGCGGACACACTCAGCAGGACAGAGGCGTCCCCAGAACTTTGGTTTCCAACCTACGGATCTGTTGCCCATTGCCGGGAGGCTCGGCCCTGGTCACCTTCGATGACCCCAAAGGTGAGCCCGAGAACAGCCTCAGGCAGGAGACCGGGAGGCTTCCAAGTACTGACCTGTCCTCCTGGCCACCAAGTGGCTGAGCAGGTGCTGCGACAAAGCAAGCACAGGATTGACATGGAGGACTGCCAGCTGAAGGTGCAGGTGCAGCCCGTGCAGCTACCCATGGTGACCACCATCCAGGTGACAGAACAGCCGTGGCCTGGGCACGCAAGGGGCGAGATGCACCTGGGCATGTCTGGGACCACCACCACCCCCCCGTCTCCTGCAGGTGTGCAGCGAGATGAGCGGCCAGATGGTGCTGGTCAGTGGCTTCCCCGCTGGCCTCCAGCTGGGAGAGGAGGAGCTGCTGGACAAGCTGGAGATCTTCTTTGGCAAGACCAGGAACGGGGGCGGGGACGTGGAGACCCGGGAGCTGCTGCACGGGAGTGTGGTGCTGCGCTTTGCCAAGGAGGAAGGTACAGGTCCTTGGGGCCTCCCGGTAGGGAGGTGAGGGAACCGGGTGCACAAGGCCAAAGGTCCACCCGGCCTGTTCCCCAGTGGCCCGGCGCCTCTGCCAGATCGGCGAGTTCAAAGTGCCGCTGGGCGGGAAGGAGGTCCCGCTGAGAGTCTCTCCCTACACGAGTGGGAGGATCCAGGAGGTCAAGGTAAGTGAAGAGCGGAGGCTGGGCCAGGTAGTCGGTCTGCTTCCTGCCCCAAGCCCTACTGACCAGCCTACTGCCAGCCGCTCCAGGCCCCCTGCCCCCTCCCATACCCCCACGGGGCACTGCCTGCCCCAGCTTCCGCCCCCAGCCTCTGGCTCCCCGAGCCTCTGCCATCCCCCGCCTCTTGCAGGTCACACCCCAGCCAGTGCCTCGCTCAGTGCTGGTGCTGAACATCCCGGACATCCTGGACGGCCCGGAGCTGCACGACCTCCTGGAGATCCACTTCCAGAAGCCCACGCGCGGGGGTGGGGAGGTGGAGGCCCTGATGGTCGTGCCTGCGGGACAGCAGGGCCTGGCGGTCTTCACCTCGGAGGCGCGCTAGGGGACGGCTCTCCTCCCCAGCCCCTGCTGCGGTTCTCAGAGCGCCCGGGGTCGGGCCGGTGCTAGAGATCTCCGTGCTTGCCAGCAGGGGGCAGCATCCCAGTCTGCGATGGCTGCCGCACAGTAAAAGTGCCCACACACCCTTTCTTCCTCATTTCATTCAGGAAAGGGAGGAAGCCTGAGAGGGAGGGCAGCGCCCCCGCCTTCCCGCCGTCAGCACGGGCCTTCCACAGGCTCGCCTCCCTCTCCACTCTCAGAAGCAGCAGCCAGGAGCCAGGGTTTGGCTTTTTATTGACACAAAAGCAGAAATCGCACTTTCCACGTTTGGGCCTCATGGAGACAATGCAGAGACTGAGCCCTCCCCTCCCCCCCAGCAGTGGCTGGGGGCAATGACCCTCCCCCCATCACAGCCCCCCAGGCAGGGGGAGTCCCCTCCCCAACCCCAGCAAGTCCCCACTTTGGTTCCAGTGGCCCGGGTCCTCCCTTGCTCCATCTCCACACCAGAGCTCCGGGCAAGACGGCAAAGCTGCCTCCCATCAAGGGAATGTGCTTGGATTTTCGCTCTGCTCTCGGGGGCTTTGCCTGGGAAACGCTACCCTCATCTCGCTCTCCTCACCCACAACAGAAACGGCCACAGTCAGGGCGACTGCTTCCACCCTCACCCCAAGAGGCCACCCCCCCACCACTGGCACATACACAGATTTTTGGCAGTGTTGTCGGACTGGGGAGGCGTAAAACCCCAGCTCCACCAGAACAAGGCACTGGGGAGTACAGGGGTGGAGGGGGAGGCCAGAGACAGGGCCCTTCCCCGCCCCCACACCAACGCACAGGTTTTCTGTGGCTAAGGCACTGAGAGCAAACGCAGAGGCCTCCGGGAAAAGCGGGGGTGCCCAGCATCCCGGCAGAGCTGTGACCTAGGGGAGCGCGTCTCATTCCTGCCCGTGTGCTAGGAGGCAGCCTTGGTTCAGAGTGACAGGAAACCAGTGGGTGGAATAGGCCCCTTGTGCTTACGAAGCTGGAGACAGAAGACAGGGCTGGGGACCGATCAAGCCCAGGGCTGGGCGCTGGTTGGCCCTGGCCGCAGGGACACCAGGGAGAGACAGGGACGAGCCGGACTTACACAGATTGGCCCCGTATCCTGAGCTGTTTCAATTCTTTGGGGAGGTGGTGGGGCAGGGGCAGGCGGGAAGATGAGACAGGAAGCACACAGAGCAGGACGGGGAGGGATTGGCTAACCTTGGCACAAAAGCAGCACAACAGACCCGGGGGCGGGGGGCAGGGGCAGGGACAGGAAGCAGCCGGCCTCCCTCTGACCCTCCCTGTCCCCCGGCAGGGCCTTGACATCCAAGTGGTCACTTCCCAACCTCTTCCGAGGGCAGGAAGGTGGGGGGGGGGGCAGCCCTGACCGTAGAGAAAAGAACAGGGCGGGGGGGGGGTCGCCACTGAGACCCTGGAGGAGGGGGCAGAGCACGATGACGGACGATGGCATGTGACAGTCAGGTGGTCAGGGAGCGGGGCTCACGGACGCTCCTTTCCTGGTCTCAACGTCCCGCGGCCCCTCGCCCTAGTTCGCCTTCTCCGGCCCAGGCACCAGCAGGACCTTGCCCACGTTTTTCTTCTCCTGCATCTGCTTCATGGCATCAGCCACCTGGGGAGGGGGAGGAGACCCTGCTCTCAGTGCCATCGGCCCCCAAGGCCGCCCCAGGGGGACCCCAGTCCTACCCAGGCCCCGCCCCCAGCAAGGCCAGCACGCTCACCTTCTCGAAGGGCCAGACGGAGTCGATGTGGGGTTTGATGCGGCCCTGGTTGTAGAGAGCCAGCAGGCGGGCTACCACACCACTGACCAGCTCCACCTCCCCCTCCAGGTAGCCCAGGTGGAAGCCACACACAGCCCGGTTGGCCTGCAGCAGCTGCAAGGCTGTCACGCTGAACTGGTTCCACCACGTACGGGCCAGCGCCATCAGGTTCCGCTTGGGGCCCGTCAGCAGGTTGGCCATTCCTGAGGGACAAGGTGACGCGGCCTGTGAGTGCAGGTGACAGGCGCCGCCCTGCGTGTCTGAGCCCATACTCCTCTGCCTCCTGTTTTTTTTTTTTTTAATTAAAATGCAGCTCGCCCAAGAGGCCCAGGGAGGTAGGGCAGAGGGCAGGTGGACTGGTTGGTTTACATCAGAATAATCCCCAGACAGGAGCCCCAAGAGGACACAGAACTTACGGAAGTGGCTGATACCGGGGAAGGCAGTGATCTGACCGCCATTCCCAACCCTGCCTGCTACAGAGCACAGGTGCACGGGGCCGGAACGCACCGGACCTCTCCTAACCCTGGTGCTCTCTTCAGGGTGCCCGAGTCCCTACCCCTGCTTCATGCAAAAACCCTAGGCTGCTACCTCCCAGCCCTCAGACCCGCCCTCCTGCCCCTGACATGTTCTCTCCGTCCCTCCCCACCAACTCACCGTAGGTGATGACTTTACCCATGGGCTTGAGGAGGTTGTAGCCCTTGGCAGTATCTGACCCACCCAGAGGGTCCATGACGATGTCCACTCCTGTCACGGAGTAGGAGACCCAGGATCAGGATTCGGGCCCGGAAATCCATGTCCCCCACCCACCCAGCCCACCTGGCCCCGCCCCCCACCTCGGGGGGAGATCTTCTTGATCTCATCCACATAGTCGGCCGTGTGGTAGTCGATGGCATGTGTGACTCCGTTCTCCTGCAGTGCCTTGTGCTTGCTGGCCGAGGCTGTCCCGAACACCGTCACATTCTCCACTGTGCGACACAGCTGCACGGCCGCCATGCCCACGCCCCCTGCAGCAAGGGGATAGGGAGTCTCCTAGCAACCACTCGCCCCCAAAGGACTTGGCCCATCAGCTTCCCTGCACCTAGGCTCATCTCCCGGGACTGCAGAGGAGGAGGTGCCAGCCAAGGACACGTTGCTGACGGCACACCAGGCCGCACTGGTGCCTGAGCGTTACCTTGGCAACCACCCTGCACAGGTCTCTGGGCAGCACAGACCAGGCAGCCTGGAGTTGCCATGACAACAAGCCACACAGGCCACAGGGAAGGAGCCTGGATGGAAATCTAGGTGGGGTGAGGCAGAGGGGTGGGGGAGGGGACTTCGGCAGGCTTTGTGGTGCTGCGCGTGGAGCCACTGCTTGGGGAACCCACATCCCACTTCAGAGTGCTTCCCTGCTTCTGAGTCAGCTTCCTGCTAATACCCCTGGGAGGCAGCAGATGACCCAGCAGTCGGTGGGCCCCTGTCGTCCGAGTGGGAGACCCAGATGGAGTTCCTGGCTCCGGACTGGCCAAGCCCTGGCTGCTGCACTCACTGGGGTACTGAACCAGTGGATGGGAGATCTCTCTCTCTCTCTGTGCTTCTGCCTTTCAAATATAAAAAAAGGAAGGGACCTGTCACCTGCTGCCATGTGTACCAAGACGCTGTGGCCAGGCCGCAGGTTGCCAAAGTCGAAGAGGACCATGTAGGCTGTGATGTAATTGACCAACAGAGCAGCAGCTTCCTCGAAGGTCATGGCCTCGGGCATCAGGAAGGTCTGGGCCGAGGGCACTGTCACCTCCTCTTGCCACATCCCTGACCGGTTCAGCACCATCACACGGTCCCCTGTCTTGAGAAACGGAAGACAACCATTCAGTCACCCATTCACGCGCCCAGGAGACCTGCTGGCTGCGGGACCCCCTAGAGAAGCGGCGGCTGTCATGACGTCCAGCTGTGCTACTCTCAGCAGCTGTCACCTCTGTCTATGCTCCCGGAGGGCCCGGTCCTACTCCAAGTGCTTTCCCATCACTGCTCAATGCTCACACCGGTCCTCTGAGGTGGACACTGCCCTTAGCTCCACCGGACAGACCTGAGATTATGGGACACCCCTGGGGGTGAGGAGTTTGCACTAAATGACATCTAACTGCTTCCATTACAAAAATGGCTCCACTCTTCACTCACAGAGTGACCCTCGGCAAGTACAAATTCTTTTTTTTTTTTTTTTTTTTTTTTTTTTTTTGACAGGCAGAGTGGACAGTGAGAGAGAGAGACAGAGAGAAAGGTCTTCCTTTTGCCGTTGGTTCACCCTCCAATGGCCGCCGCGGCCGGCGCACTGCGGCCGGCGCACCGCGCTGATCCGATGGCAGGAGCCAGGAGCCTTTCCTGGTCTCCCAGGGGGTGCAGGGCCCAAGCACCTGGGCCATCCTCCACTGCACTCCCTGGCCACAGCAGAGGGCTGGCCTGGAAGAGGGGCAACCAGGACAGAATCCGGCGCCCCGACTGGGACTAGAACCTGGTGTGCCGGCGCCGCTAGGCGGAGGATTAGCCTAGTGAGCCGCGGCGCCGGCCAAGTACAAATTCTTAATCTTTTCAAAATTTCATCATTTATCACTACTGGGCCATTCACATCCCATATAAGAGTGCCTGCCCTGGCTACTCTGTCCTTCCAATCCAGCCCCTTTTAACACACGTGGGAAGCATCAAGTACTTGGGTTCCTGCCACCCCCGTGGGAGACACAGAGAGAGAGGTTCCTGGCTCCTGGCTTCAGCCTGGCCTAGCCCCAGGTGTTGCAGATGTTTGGGCAGTAAACCAGCAAACGGACAATCTCTCTCCCTGTCAGTCTGCCTTTCAAATAAATAGATAGACCTTAAAATCTGTACGTAGGGCTGGCGTTGTGGTGCAGCTGATCAAACTGCCATTTGCTGTACCCACAATTCCATAGGGGAGTGTCGCTTTGAGTCTCAGCTACTCTGATGTGTCACCTGGGAGGCAGCAGCTGCTTCAGCCCATGTGCTTCAGTCCCTGCTGCCTGTGAGGGAGGCTGGGATGCAGTTCGAGGCTCCTGGCTGTGAAGTAGCCCAGCCCCAGCCATTGCAAGTATTTGGGGAATGAACCAGTGGATGTAAGATGTGTGTGTGTGTGTAAATGTGTGTATTCTGCCTTTCAACTAGATAAAAACAAAATGAAAGTGACACCTCCATCCACCGGTTCACCTGGTTCACTCCCCAGATGGCCGCAGTGGCCTTGGGAAGTGACACCGGGATCTGGAATGCACTCCAGGCTCCCCACACGGGGGGCAGGAGCTCAGTCACTTGAGCATCGCTGCTGCCTCCCCAGGTCTGCATTAGCAGGAATCTGAAGTCTGAAAGGAGAGGCAGGCACCTTAACACCTGTGCTAAACATCTGCCCTGTTTAACCCTTTTGAGTTCCAGTTTTCCTATCTGGAAATTAGGGCAATTAAAGAGGATTAAATGGAGGGGGGGGATCGCTCACTGATTTTTATCACGGTGTCTGGCGCACAGAAAGCGCTGGGTAATGCTGGCCAGCAGCCATGATAACGGCAGCAACAGGCAGGAGTGGGAAGTTGCACCGTCATGGGGTAAGGGCCCCACGTGCACACAGGCTCTGAGCCGTCAGGGCTGGGTGTGACCCCCTCAGGAGAAGCTGCATTTGAGCCGGCACCAGGAGCCCAGAGACGGTGCAGGAGGGGCCGAGGACACCCCCCCACCACACACACACACACACACACACACACACACGCCAGGGAGAGCCTTTCCCTACTCTCTGCCGCCTGCAGGTGGGAACCAGGGCTGAGATGAGCGCTCCCTCCAGGACCGCAGCGGCCAGGCTCAGGGAAGCAGCAGCACACAGACAGGTGTGAGCGCCGTGCCCACAGACAGGTGTGAGCGCCGTGCCCACAGACAGGTGTGAGTGCTGTGCCCACAGACAGGTGTGCGTGCCGTGCCCACAGACAGGTGTGAGTGCCGTGCCCACAGACAGGTGTGCGTGCCGTGCCGGGGCAATCTGGGTCTGTCTTGGTCCCGGCCAGGAATGACAGGAATGTTGTGGATTCACGGGACAGGATGGTGAGGGAGAGGTTAGCACCTCCATGCAGGCTGGGCATGTCCTCAAGCCCCCACACTCCACGGAGGGGGAGGTCTGCGGTGGGCTGGGACCTTTCCCGGACGGTTCTGTCCAGGATGAGACCTGGGGACCACTGGGAATGTCCCACCCCGGAACACAGGAGGACCCATTCGCAGGAACAGCCCTGGAGAACTGGGAAGACTGGTCAGGTGGAGCCCATTGGAGGTCACCACCATGTCAGGAGGGAGAACCCTGCCCACAGAATCCAGGTTCTCACGTGAGGTTGCTCAGGGAAGGATATCCTGTATTTATCAGGCGGAAAGCATGGGGAGAGGTTAGGTAGGAGGCTTTCAGCAGTAACACAAACTGCAAATATCTGTGCCCCCCCCCTCCATTCCTTCTAGCACCTTCTCGGGAGTGGGATCTCTGTACTGAGAGGTCAGTGCAAGGGTGGGGCCACAGCCGATGCAGGGAGCAGCTGTTTGCGGCAGGATAAATCCAACAAATCCAGGAAGGCAGCTTCCCAGGAGCCTCTCTTGCAAGGGGCCCGATTTGAAAAGAACCCCCCGAGGACGTGCAGAGAGGCCTGGCCCCAGGTCTCCCACAAAAGTCGGTCATTAGGAATCGTCCCCTGTCCGGGGATGCGGCGAGGACTGCGGAAACAGACCGGCCGGGCCGGGCTAACCTGCTCTCGGTGCCACACCTTCGCGCACCCCTGGCTGCGCCGGCACTGCTCGGGTTTCCGAGGCGGGGGGTCCTCCGCCCGGCCGGGCAGAGGCTGTTCAGCCCGGAAGTTCCCAAGGGCAGCGCCGGGGTCGCGGCCCGATGGCTGAGTCACGGGAGGAGGAGACACTCGGTCCCGGGAGCCAAGAGCCCGAGACAAAGATCCGGAACCCCGAGGCCAAACTGGCAGCGGCGGCCGCAGCGGTGCGCGGCTCCGTCTTCCCCGGGATGGGCGTGGCCCCCCTCTCGGGCTCCGCCGGGGGAGGGGCCGCCTCTCGCCCCCGCAGACCACGGGGCTGCATGTGACTGGGGCTCTGGCACGGTCCCCGCGCCCCCGCCCAGGCCCGCCGCAGAGCTGCTGAGCGCCCTCGGCGAAGGGGGCCCCAATCGTCACGCGAGGGTCACAGACCCTCACCATCACCCGAAGGCTGTAGAGGGGGCAGGGGTACAGGTGAGGTCTCACTGGGGGAGTGGTACGGGATTGGGGGGGTAGAGGTCATCGCGCGCATGCGCAGGGCGCCTCATTGTTCCCCCCACCACCGCTTCTGGGCGGCGGCCACGAGCGAAATGGTTGGGGAAGGGGCTGACAACGCCATCCAAGCACACACATGCACACACACACACCCCGAACAAAGCTTGCTCTCCTCTCCGGAGGTCTCAAAGCCCAAGTTCCGTTCCTACGCCTTCCGTGCCGTCCTCGGGGTTCGTGCCCGCTCCCTGGGCGCTGCCACACCCCCGGCCCCCGCCCACTCCGGCCCCCACGGCCCTGCCCGCTCACCTTGCGGTCGGTGACTCCCTCGCCCACCGCAATCACCTCGCCCGCGCCCTCCATGCCGGGGGTGAGGGGCGGCGGCGGCAGCCGGTCGTACAGCCCCTGCCGAGCCATCAGGTCGGCGAAGTTGAGCCCGCAGGCCCGGACGCGCAGCGTCAGCTGTCCGGGCCCGGGGGCCGGAGGCGCGGCCGGCCGGCTCTGCAGCTTCACCTTGTCGTAGCCACCGAAGCCCGTGAGCACCAGGCAGCGCAGCGGCGGCGGCGGGGCTGCAGCCTCCCCTTCGGAGGCCACGGGCGGCTGGGGGTCGCTCGCCGCCTCGGCTTTCGGGGGCTGAGAAGTAGTGTCTTCCCCGGCCCCTGCCTCGGCCGCCGCCACCACGGCGGCCGCCTCGGCCACCTCTCTCTCGGCAGACATGGCTGGGACTCCCGACGTGCGCGCACAGCTGGACCGAGAGTGCACAGCTGGGGAGGGCGGGGCGCGCGGCGGGAGGAGCCGCGGCTGCGGGCTGAGGGCTGCGGGTAGCGGGGCGGGGCCGGGGGCGGGAGGAGCCACGGCTGCGGGTAGCGGGGCGGGGCCGGGGGCGGGAGGAGCCACGGCTGCGCGCAGCGGGGCGGGGCTAGGGCGGGGACTCGCGCGCCGACTTTAAGGGCCAAGGCCAAGGCCGCGAGCGCTCCGGGGGCAGGCGGTTGACTTATGCGGGCGGACGCACGAGGGGACATCCTTGGGGTCGTGCAACACCGCGACTCGACTGATTTATTCATAGTAAGCCTTACGTCAATTTAAAGCTATCAACCCCAAATCCTGAGCGTGCACCAGATTTGGGGAGCCAGCCACCTGTGGACGAGAACCCTGTGACTCAGGCCCTGGCTCTACTCCTAAGTAACCCAGACAGGGATCACTCGCTGTGATCTTACAGTGCTGAAGTAGGAGCAAGGAGGCCAAACATTCAAGGCGTTCTGACCTGGTTGATGCTGGGTCTCGTTTTCCCTTCTGCAACATGGTTACAATGCTGGTGCCGTGCCCCAGTTTTCTCTACAGGGTTATGTAGGAGAAGACAAAATTAAATCAAGTATCTTCCACTTCAGGATGCACTTTTCAAAGGTGGGGCCGGCGCTGTGGCGTAGCAGGTAAAGCTGTCGCTGTCGATGCCAGCATCCTATATGGGCACCGGTTCGAGTCTCGGCTGCTCCACTTCCAATGCAGCCCACGTGGGAGACCCAGAAGAAGCTCCTGACTCCTGGTTTCGGCCTTGCCCAGCCCTGGCCGGAATGGTCATCTGTGGAGTGAACCAGGGGATGGGAGATCTCTCTCTAACTTTGCCTTTTAATTAATGCAATAGATCTTTTTAAAAAGGGTAAATGATGCCATGCAAATGGGAAACAGTGGCTTGATTATTGGTCCCTGAATCGAGCCTGAAAGTGACTTTGGCTCTTGTCTCTGGCTCCCGCAGAGCTGTCAGCTCTCACTGTCCCTATCTCCCGGAGCATCCGCCAGAGGACGCAGCTCTCCCGAAACTGGAGGAGCCCGGTGCAGGCTTCCCGCTGGCCCAGGCCTGCCGTCGTCACCCCGCACTCGGACCCGACCGCACATCGTCACGGGAACGCAAAGCCACCGAGTTAGCGCCTTTTTTACGGAAGTGTTGGAGTCCGTACCCGCGTGTCATCGGGACCCCGGCCAGGACGTGAGCGTGGAGGCGGGAGCCAAAGCCGAAACGACTCGCTCCTCCCTTTGCCATCTCACGCCCCCCTGTGTTCAGGAAGTGGATGGCCGTCACCGCGCGTGTCCGCACTAACACACCTGCGTGCACGCAGGGCCACCCCGAAGGCCCGAGCCCCGCGCGTGTGCTGCTCCCACCCCGCCCCTCGGAACTTCACCCATACTCGGCCCCCCGACCCCATCCCCAAGGAAGCCAAACCCGGCGCTGCCTGCGTCAACCCAGCAGGGGCCCCTGACCCCTGAGAGTCCCAGAGCTCGCCGCAACCCGGCTCCCGCCCTGCGCTCCCCAAGCTCCGCCCACATCTCCTGGGCCCCGCCCCCGGCTGCGCGGGTGGGAGGCGGGGCCGGGGGCGCGGCCGCCGGGCTGGGGGCGGGGCGTGGGGGGGCCGCGGCCCCGGGCGGGGGCTCGGCGCGGGCCCGCGAGATGCCGGTGTCGGCGGCCCGAGCGGCTGCAGCTGCAGCGGCGGGGGAGGCGGCGGCGCAGGCGGCGGCGGGGCCCGGGAGGGGGGCGACGTGGGGGGCCGGCGAGTAGCCGGGACTATGGAGGGGCAGAGCGGCCGTTGCAAGATCGTGGTGGTGGGGGACGCAGAGTGCGGCAAGACGGCGCTGCTGCAGGTGTTCGCCAAGGACGCCTACCCCGGGGTGAGGGGCCCGCGCCGTGGGAGGGGGGCGCTGGGGCTGCCGGAGGAGGGGGTGACGGGAGCCCGAGGATGAAAGGAAACCGATGCCGGGGTTACCGGGGGCGAGAGAGCGCGGAACTCGGAGGATGGGGGAGGCGTTGGGGGCTTCGGGAGCACTGCGGAGGACTGGGGTGGGAGGACTCAGGAGCAGAGTGCGGTGGACTGGGCTGGCGAGACGCGGAGGGTCTGGGAGGGAGCGCCTGGGCGACGCTGGAGGTCCTGGGCCGGGAACAGCGGACGAACTAGGGGCCGAGCGGCCGGGAGGGGCCTGGGAGCCTGGCGCGGATTCCGCGGCGGCGGCAGCTCCCAGGATCTCCCCTTCACCCACCCCCAGAGCAACTTGGGGTTGCAGGGACGGGGCTGGATCGGGTGTGGGCGTGAGGAGGGCATTGGTCTGGGGAGTCTCATCTTGACCCCTGCGTGTCTGCAGAGTTATGTCCCCACCGTGTTTGAGAACTACACCGCCAGCTTCGAGATCGACCAGCGCCGCATTGAGCTCAACATGTGGGACACTTCAGGTAGCCAGGTCCCTCGGGGTCACCCTGACTTCCAAGGGCCCCTACCTTAGATTTCGGGTCGCCCCACCCCACCCCACCCATCCAATTGCAGGAGGAAGGAAAACCGAGTTTGTTTAAAGTTAGGGAAACTGAGGCAGGACTTGCTGAGCCTGGCAGAAGCCCAGTCCTGAGGGAGAAAGCCCCTTGGCTGGGTTCCACCTCCCTGGAAGAGCTGGGAAGGAGGGGCTTCTGTCTGGGGACGGTGTTTCTTAGAGGACAGGACCCAGTGTAGAAAAGACACTGATTTTCTTGGTGGGGGTAGGTGGCGTCTAGTTTGAACTAGAGAAATCTGCGATCAAGTCCCAGAGGGAGGGAGAGCACTTGCCCGCCCCTGCTCCTTGCCCCCCCCCCCGTGTGGAGGGGTTTCTGTTTCCATGCACTCCCCGGGGAGGGGGGCTTCAGAAGATGCCCCGCAAAGCCTCGGAAAGTGCATGCGGAATGTTGCCGGAATATTCGTGGCTTTCATGAGCTTTGTCAAGGGGCCCCAAACTCAGGGAAGATGGAGAGTGATTACTTTTCGAGACCTGTAGGGAAGCAGAGCGGTTCCCTGCCTGGATCGAGTCCCCCCTGCTCTGCTGCTCTCCAGCCCGCAGAAACCACAGCCTCCCTGGCAGGTCCTAACACTTCTGCTTTCCATTCTCTGCTCCCGCACCCTGGATCAGGACTTCTAGGGCCCCCGATCCCCTCCCATGCCCCCCATCCACTCAGCCCCCTGTCTGTTCCTTCACTCCCCGTCTTCTCTCAGGTTCTTCGTACTACGATAATGTCCGGCCTCTGGCCTATCCTGACTCGGACGCCGTGCTCATCTGCTTCGACATTAGCCGGCCAGAAACACTGGACAGTGTCCTCAAGAAGGTGGGAGCCCGGGGGAGCAGGACAGCCGGACAGGGGCACTGGACACCGTGGTCCTGACCAACATGAGTCAGGACGAGGGTGAGGGCTGGGGCACGGCCATCAGCCTGAGAGTGGGGGAAGCACTCACCCTGCCTCGCCCCTGCCTCCCACTCCTCCTGTCCTTCTCTTGACCTCTTGACCCCTGACCCCAGCTGGGAGCTCAGAGCTGGTTACCAAATGCAGCCAGGGGAGATGGGGAGATGCGGAGAGCCAGAGGTGTACTCAATGATGGCTCTTGTGCTCCCCCAACTCCCTGGGTGTGGGAACCCCAGATGGAGGGGCTTAGGAAAGCCCTGTGGCCTCCTCTAGGCCCCTATTTCCATGAGAAAGGCCCATGGTGAATGGACAGAAGTCAGGGAGGGCAGCCCCAGCTCCCAGCGGGGAGGGAGGATTGGTCTGTTCCCAGAGGAGTGATGGGAAAAGGGAGCGGGCATGGGAGGTCGCACACTGGCAGACCCTTCATGGTCACTGACGGAGAAAGAGGGTCCCCCCAGCCCCACCCGAATCCTCCCTCTCTCCCCACCCCCTGGTACCTCCTGCCCCACATGGGAGGGTCCCAAGGGGTACTGGGTTTTGCGTGACTTGAGGAAGGAAGGGCTTCCTCTTGGGCCTCCCTCTAACCCTCCACCATTCTGTTTTCTTCCCCCGAACAGTGGCAGGGGGAGGCTCAGGAGTTCTGCCCCAACGCCAAGGTTGTGCTTGTTGGCTGCAAACTGGACATGAGGACCGACCTGGCCACGCTGAGGGAGCTGTCCAAGCAGAGGCTTATCCCCGTTACCCATGAGCAGGTGGGACCCTTGACCTTTGCCTAACCCAGCCGAGGCCTCTCACCGTGGCCCCTCTCAGTCTCCCTACCTGGCCCCGGGCCTCTGTCCTCCAGGCCCCTCCCCTGCAGCTGGCTGAACCCCTTCTCTTCTCCCATGTGCTTCGTCCCCAGGGCACTGTTCTGGCCAAGCAGGTGGGGGCCGTGTCCTACGTTGAGTGCTCTTCCCGGTCCTCTGAGCGCAGCGTCAGGGATGTCTTCCACGTGGCCACAGTGGCCTCCCTTGGCCGTGGCCACAGGCAGCTGCGCCGTACTGACTCACGCAGGGGACTGCAGCGATCAGCCCAGCTGTCAGGGCGGCCAGACAGAGGGAGCGAGGGCGAGATGCACAAGGATCGAGCCAAGAGCTGCAACCTCATGTGAGGGGCTGGGGAGGGGCGGCCGGGCAACAGGTTCCTCCTGACCTGACCCCAGCTGGGAGGCCAGGGGCAGCAGAATCCATTCTCCTGAGCAGGGGGGTTGGAGGGCAGAGAGGTGTCCCCAGTCCCTACAGTCACCCCTCTGTCTCCACTGGAAATCGAGGGGGCTAACGGGGAGCAGGCATCAGGTGCATGAGCTGGGGTGTGGCTTATGGGGGCTAGGAGATCTGGCAACAGCAGTGACCTTGACTGAGTCTTGTATTTGAAGGGTACCTTTCCTCCCCGTAGCCTGGCTGGCTTCCTTCCCTTGGGAAAGTGTCCATCCCACGATTTTCTCTTCCGCTCCTCTCACTTCTACAGCTGTTCTCACACCTCCTAACCTCCAGGCCACATGCACTACATTAAAATGCAAGAAGCCCCACCCCACCCCACCAGTCCCAGCTCCCTGTCCCCTCCACCCCTAGTCCCCCAATAAAGCCCATGTCCATGGAAAACGGCTGTGGCTTTAGTTTTATTGCTTGCTTTTTTTTTTTTTTTTTTTTTACCAAACTACCAGCCTCTAGCAGGAGGAGAAGCTAGACCTGAGGGTGTTTCCTGTCCATGCCCACAGAAGGAGCAGAGGAAGAGCCGGGTTTGGATCAGAGGAGTCCTTTCTTAGCCAGAGGGGGGCGAACTGCCGAGTCTTGGCACCGTTCACCTCCTTAACGAGGGGGACAATCCTCAGGCCACTGGGGGGTGGTCTTAGAGTGGCAGAGGCGCAGTTGGTCAGTCCAGGGTGGGGGCAGGAGTCTCCACTAGCCAGGGAGGGTCCTGGTTCTTCGTCTGTCTCCACCCATGGCTTGCAGCCTGCAGGTGCCCTGGGGCAGGGGGGGGCATCGCAAGCGTCCACATCACAGGAGCTGGGCTTTCCCCATGGGGCAGCTCGATGCTGGGGTCTCCTCCCATTACATCCTGCGCTCCTTGAGGATTCGGGGGCATCAGCTGGGTGCCTAGGGTCACCCCCCCTCCTCTAGAGAAGGAAAGCCGTGGAGGGGCCGGCCGGGGCGCTGCTTGTCAGGCAGGACAGTGCTGGTCTGTGTTCTCGGGAGTCTGGTTTCAGACTGTCCTGTATTCCCTGCCTGGCTCTGGTCCCACTGGCCTCTTTTCGGTGACATTCTCCCCCAGGAACCGTCCCTCGCTGTCCCCTCCCCCAGCCCCAGCCCGGTGAGGGAACACAGACCTTACCCCCCCACAGATGACTGCCCCCCCCCAATCCACAGCCCATTCCGCCCTCATTCAGCAGATCTGAGCTGAGCACCTGCTGTGTGCCACTCACTGTCTTGGGTTCCCCAGCTGGGGCCCACCCCGTGGGACAGGGACGAGAAGTTTCCCGGGTGTGAGGGAGTCTGGGATGTCTACACAGGTAGGGGCTGCTTGGGGCACCATATAAGGAGGAGGAGGTGGCCTGGGAGCCAGGCCCCCCCTGGAGGGCTGAAAAGGAGCTTGCCAGGCAGGGGAGGGGTTGGAAGGAAAGGAGCTCTGGGCAGAGGGTACAGAATGTGCGAACACGTGGAGGTGAGAAGGAGCGGGCAGGATCAGGGCTCCGCGGGCAGAGAGAGCAGCAAACAAGGATGGAAGGTGTTGAGGCTCCTGCGGGGCCCACAGGGAACCCGGACTTCATTCTCAGGGTACGCGGGGCCCCCAGAAAGCTCGAAGGGTGGAGTGATCACATTTGGATTTGGGCTGGATGCTTATCTGGATGAGGAGTCCGATACTGGAGGATTCGGCTCTGAGATGCGTCCTTTCACATTGCTCCTTTCCCTACGGCAGCACCCAGTCCTGGGACAAGGAATCTACCCATTCCCTGGCTTGTCAGGCCTGCCCCCACCCCGGGAAGTCAGCCTCAAGGATTCTAGGATAACTTCAAGGGCACTGGGCATCCCACCTCCTCAAACTGAGACCTGATTTGGGGGCTGAAGCTGAGGCTTCCCCCTCTACCCCCACCTCAAGGACCTAGGGTTCTGGCCTGAGGGTGCAGGAGGAGAGGGCTGGGTGAGTCTCTGGCTGTGCTGTCAAAACCGATTTGGGATTTGGGGCCCACTGCTTCTCATTCTCTTCGGCCTCCTCCTGGGCTCAAGGCGGCAGCCAGCAGAGTGTGGGGTGCTGTGCCCCCTTTTCTCTCAACTTCCCTCTCCTGCCACTCGCACTCAGGGAATGCAAACGCATCTCAACATCCACCTCAAGCAAACATAATTAGGAAGATAAATCAGCTGCAGGAACCCCCAAAGTTTAATCCATTTCCAAAGCGCCGGGAACAGATTCAGGTCCCTTCGGCAGGGCTGAGTTGCCAGACGTTGTATTTCCAGGGAAGGGGCTCCCGAAGGGTGGGAGCAGGGAGTGGGGCTGCTCCTTGGTCTCAGGGGCCCCTGCAGGCTGGAGGGAGGGGACCCTGCTCCCGCCCCCAGCCCAGATGCCAAGTCAGACCCAACTTCCTCCTCTGCACTGTTTCCCCCACAAATTAGACACCCATTTGGGAAACAATGTAGCCTCGTTAATCATTTAATGAAATAAACAACTAATCATGCTGTGATGCTGCCAGTGTTTCTTAACCTCTGCAATCAGCCTGCCTATGAGGGGGGTGGGGGCACCGTGGGGAGGAAGGGGACTCCCTCTAACCCCCGAAACTCTGACAGCGGCTTCTCCCTGGTGTCTCCAGTCCCCTCAGGAGAGACAGCCCTGGGAAGGGCATGACATTCGCAGGCAAGTCTCAGGGCCTGGGTCCAGCCCTGTCACTTCCTCCCTGGGGAGCCAACATCTGTCTGAACCTCAGTTCTTTCACCTAGAGAAGGGGCTGGATCACCATGTGTGTTGTTGAGGAAGAATTGGAAGAGGGAACATCTTAGAAAAGCTGCTTGGCCCTTTTTTTTTTGTTCACTCCGCAAATGGCTGCAACAGCTGGGGCCAAGGTAGGTGGAAGCCAGGAGCTTTCTCTGGGTCTCTCACATGGGTAACAGGGGCCCAAACACATGGGCCATCCTCCACTGCTTTCCCAGGCTATAGCAGAGAGCTGGATCAGAAGTGGAGCAGCCGGGACTCGAACCGGTGTCCACATGGGATGCCGGCGTCGCAGGGGGCAGCCTCACCCACCATGCCACTACCTTTGGAAGGGCCTGAGCTGCTGTCTGCCTCTATTCTCTAACCAAGATTTGCAGGCTTGAGTGCTTCTGAGCTGAGGGAATCAGGAAAGACTTCTTGGGGCAGGGGGTGTTTTGTGCTGGGATCTCAAAGCTGGAGGAGAGCCAGGAGGGGAGGTGGCTGCATCTTCCCACACCTCTCCGGGGGGTTGGGGGGGGGAGCGCCAGTGACTCCTCCACAGGCTGAGGTCCTCTGAGCTCCCTTATTACTTTTCCTGAAGTCTCTGGGTGAGAACCCCATGTTGCCATAGTAACCCCACCCCAGATACACTCAGCTTAGTCCGGTGGGCTGAGGAAGGTGGGGAGGGCGGGGGGAAGGAGTCAGGTCCTTAAGTCATGTTCTTCATTTCCCACCCCACACTCTCTTCCCCAGAAGGGGCTCAGTGCTTTGTTCTAAGAGTTCTACCCAAGGTGGCTCCTCTCCTGCCTCCCTGCTCCTCTCCTGCCTCCCTCCTTCCAGCTGGGTTCCCAGGTATTTTCTCTCTTCCAGGTGAGGGTCAGAGTGGGGAGGGGGGCTCCCAGGCTGCTACCCCCCAGCAGCTGGAGGGACAAGAGAGACCTGTATATAAGTGCCCCTCCCCCAAGAAAATGCCTCTGCTGTTGACTCCTAAATAACAGATGTCTGTCTGCATATTAATGAGATTGGACGAATAATTGGTGAGTTTTTCATTCAGTGTCAGAATGAACCCAGAGGCCTTATGTTCGTGCACACAGACACCCACTCGCCCCCACCCCAGCTCTCCCTCCCCCCAGTGCACAATGGAACAGAGCCGGCAGGCTTGACCCACAGAGGGGAGGGGCAGATGGGAACTGGGCAGGGGTGTCAGCAGGAGGGAGACCCCCGTGGTCTGTGTGTGTAGGGTCTCTGGATCACTGCCTTCCCATCCATGCCAGGGGCAAAGCTGGCGTCGGTGAGACAGCAGCACCCCGCAGGAGGGACCAAGGCGCAGGTAGGAGAGGGTTCTGGGGGAGGAAGTGGCCTCCTTCAAGGAGGCTGAGTCTGGATTGCACGAGCCCCTTATCTGTGTCACACCCTGTGCCAGGCTGTGAGGTGTAGAACGGAGGTTTCGGAATCAGCTGGGTGCCCTTGTGCAAGTTACCCAGCCTCTCTGAGCCTCGCAGAACGTGCAGATTCGCAAGACTGAAAGGAGCTGTGTGCCTCAAGTGTTCTGTCAGCGCCTGGGTCACGTGGGCCCCAGCACCCCCTGCCAGACCCACCTTTGTTAGGGCAGGGGTTAAGCAGAAGGTTCCTAAATTGTCCTACATGTGCAGATACTGAGGGGGCAGGCAAAGGGAAAGAGGTCAGACAGGCAGGTGGGAGGGGTGGGGGCCGAGGCAGGGGAGGGAGACTGCACTGCAGGGCAGTGACCGGAGCCGGGAGCCTGGAGTTTCCAAGGCCCAGTTCTGCCACGGATTTGCCGTTTGACCTGAACGGGTCTCGTGTCCGCTTAGCACCTCTGCCAAATGGGGGGTGGGGCGGGCTGCTCTCTAAGACCCCTTCTCATTGTGTGAGGACAAGAGTGCCAGCGTCCCGAGGAGCCCAGGGGAGGGGGGGAGGCGGCTGCCCACCCCCCAGCGCGATCGTCCATCAGTCACTTGTGCTCTGTCTGCGCTCTCCCCGGGTAAATGGATCTGCTGCGCCAGCAAACAACTGTCCATTGTGTCCTAATGAGGGACGAGCAGGGAAAACCAATCACTTAGGATGCAAATGAGCCTCCTCGAACTCACTGAGTGCCTCTCTTCTGCCCAGAGCAGGGCGCCGCCCCAGTTGGGCCTCTCTCCGAGGCCCAGTTCCCATCTGGTCCCGCAGGAGGAGGAGGGGAGGCTGGACTGGCCACTCCCGGCTCCTCTCCCTGTGCTGGCTGCATTTTGTTGTTTTCTAGAAAGTGAGTGAAAAATCATGTCACATGTAATTGCCCCTTTACAATATATTTATTTATATTTGAAAGTCAGAGAGAGAGCGCTCCCACCTGTTCCACCCATGCCAACAGCCAGATTGGGCAGGGCCCTCGCGAGTGGCGGGAACCCAGTGGCTGGAGCCATCCATCGCCTGGCATCGTGTGCATTCACTGTGCAGAGCACCCAGCACGCTTCAGAGGGGAAGGAATGATGGCGCTGGCATGGGTGAGGGGAGAGGCCCAGAGCGGGGCTGGGGGAAGAGGGTTAGCCCCACAGCTCAGGATGGCGCCCAAAGGCTTGGCCTTGGTGGGAGGGAGATGGCTGCCTCAGGCAGCGGCGCCCTCGGGGGCCCGCGGCCTCTCCTGTAGGAAGGGACCAGCTGAGCTCTGGGGGGCTCCTCAACTATTTCTTGGGCAGAGGCGACTCTTGCACAGATCTTGGTCTCCATGGCTTTCAGAGCCCCCCACCCCACTGGCTTGGGGGTGATCCCACCAACAGGCTTCCCACCTTTGCCTTCAGGGAAAACCTCGCCTCACCGGGCTCCGGGGGCAGGGAGGCACACCAGCTTGTTCAGGGCCCAGCCTCTCCACCACCTCCACCGTAACCTGAGTTTCTCTTGCGCAGTGTACCTTGCTGTTTGGGTTTATGTGGTTTCGAAGAGGAAATGACAAACATCTGCTCAGCTGTGTGTCTGTGCTACCTTTGGATTCACCCTCTCCCCTCCCTCATCTAGGACACGCGGTGATGCTTAAACAAACACATACACACACACACATACAAACCCCAGACCCAGGTGGGATGAACCAGTGCCAAGTGCTGCAGCATTGCGGAAAAAACCCACGGGCTTTACAGGGTCACAGCTTTCTTTCATCTTCTTCCCCAACCCTACCCCGTGTCCACGGGAGCCCACACTCCCTCCAGACGTGGCCCAGACACCATAATGAGGGCATTTCCTTCAGTGGCCTAATGAATGGGGACTCCGGGCTGGTCATTTTCAGGTCTGCCAGCAGCTCACTGAGTGCGCAAGGCCTTGGGCCTCAGTTTTCTCACCTGTAAAGTGGGGTTAGTAATCTTTAGAGAGAAGAGACGGATAATGGCTGTGCCAGTGCTTTGAACTCGCAAAGCGATTATCACAAACACCCTAATTATACCCCCAGTGATGGCAGCAGCAGGCTCTCTGTCTGCCCTGAGTTCAGCCTGGAGAAGGCCTCCCTGATGGACAGGGAATCTGATGCTGTCTGGGTGGGAGAGCTGGTTGATTAATCACAGATGGGAGGCTTTGTAACAGGCAAAAGAATCAAAGAGGAAATCCGTAGGTGCAGGTTTAGAAGAGGAAGCCCCGTTGGAGCCCTTACATTGTTTTTGGAGCAGATCAGGGTCCCAGGGTGGGAAGGATTGAAGGGAACAGCACTCCCAGCGGCAGAATGTGGCTGGTTCCCAAGAGTTCTTGATGACTGGGAGGTCCTTTAGTTCACTGAGCCTTTTCGTTCATCCTGTAGCTCACTTAGCAAATACTCATTGGGTGCCTACCAAAAATAAAATGATTCTAATCGGGGCCAGTGCTGTGGCCTAGCAGGTTAAGCCACCACCTGTGTTGCCAGCATCCCATACAGGCTCCAGTTCAATTCCTGGCTCTTCCATTTCTGATCCAGCTCCCTGCTATGGCCTGGGAAAGCAATGGAACATGGTCCAGGTACTTTGGGCTCCTGCCCCGACGTGGGAGATCTGGATCAAGCTCCTGGTTCATGGCTTGTGGCCATTTAGGAAGTGAACCAGCAGATGGAAGATCTCTCTCCCTCTGTAACTTTCAAATAAATTAATTTTTAAAAATGACACTAATAGTGCCATAAGGAATTATACAGGCCTTCTAATTAAATAGAGAAGCTAGAGTATGCCCATGCACAACTTGATGGAAGAAAGCATAAATAAAGCAAAACTCCTGGGGTATCTAAAAATTTGTTTATTTACTTGAAAGGCAGAATGATGGAGATCTTCCATTTGCTGGTTCACTCATCAAATGCCCACAACAGCTGGGGCTGGGTCAGGCGAAAGCCAGGACCGTGGAATTCCATCTGGGGCTCCCACATGCAGTTGGGCCATCACCTGCAGCCATGCTAAGTGCACTAGCAGGAAGCTGGATCCCAAGTGGAGAAGCTGGGAGTCAAACTAGCTCTCAGGTATAAGAGGTTGGCATCCCCAGCAGTGGCTCACACACCATACCACTCGTGTTGTTCTCAGTGGGGAGAGATTTTTGTCCTGGAAAACCTGGAGGGGGCTCCGTGGAGGGGCGGGGTATGGTCCTGTGGGGATGGCGATCAGAACTCACCAGGGGGAACACAAGGTTTGGACAAAATCTATTTTTGGAGGCCAGGGTGCCTAAAGCAGCATTGGAAAGCTTGCGTTTGGACGTGGAATGGAAGGTCGGGGTGGCTGAGAGGGGGCAAGGGTCGGGGCAACGCAGCCTCACGAGCCCTCCCATCACCCTCCTCCCCCAGTCTGGTGCTCCTTCCGCCAAGTCTGGCAGCTGGCAGCCCTGTGGAGCCTCCAGGCTCCCTCTTCACTTGGCCAATTCCTCCCCGGCACAGCGACCGTCCTTCCCCCACCGCCCCCAAACAGCCTCGGAACTGGAGTTCCATGAGGGTCTCCTGTGGTTTCCTTTCTCACCCGCTGAAGGCCAGAAGTGGATTTTTTTTTTTAAGATTTATTTATTTATTTGAAAGTCAAAGTAAGAGAGAGAGGTAGAGAGAGAGAGGTCTTCTAACCGCTGGTTCACTCCCCAGAAGGCTGCAATGGCCAGAGCTGTGCCAATCTGAAGCCAGGAGCTTTTTCCTGGTCTCCCATGTGGGTGCAGGGGCCCAAGGACTTAGGTCATCTTTTACTGCTTTCCCAGGCCATAGCAGAGAGCTGGATCGGAAGTGGAGCAGCTGAGTCTTGAACCAGCGCCCATATGGGATGCCGGTGCTTCAGGCCAGGGCATTAACCCACTGCACCACAACACTGGCCCCTGTTGTCCCTTTCACATCGCCACACACCAGGCTACCAGAGAACTGGGCATTAGTCCCTGGATCACCCAATTTCCTGTTACTCACTGCCTCCCAGGACAGGTAAGCAGCTAAGGCATTGCAAAGAGAGGTCTCCCAGCATCTGTTTCAGTTTGGGTTCTGCCCCTTCCGTTGTCTGACCTTGGGCAAGTTGCTCGACCCCTCAAGGCTTCATTGTCTTCGTTGGTACTGGGGAGCAATGCAGGGCTCTGCAGCAAGGACAGTCATCAGCTGCTACTGCCGTGGCTCCTAGGGGCCGGGCCACAGGACCTACGACTGGGTTTCCATTTCCCTCTCTCTTGATTTGGTGTCCTCCTCCTGTCTGTCCTCCGTGGTTTGTCCTGTCACCAGTCCACGGGTCTGCCTGCCTGCTTGTCTCCCTCCAGGCCCACACACGGTGTCTGCTCCCCGTCACAGAGCTGGGCTGTTGCTCACTCTCACAGGGTATGGGGTTGCTCTCGCCTTGCTTGCCATCAGTCAATAAAGATAAATTACAAAATCATTTGTTTTATTTGTTCTTGTTACCTTGAGGGCTGTCTGAAATTGCCTCGCTTGTGAAAGCCACATTTGCATATCTCTATGCTGGAGTCAAAGGCTGCAGCTGTGGTTTCACTGCATTTAAATATTAATAAAACCTCCTCAACCTCTAGCTGCTGTTTTTTTTTTTTTTTTTTTTTTTTTTCCCCAAGCAGTCTGGCCCTTCTGCTCCTAGGTTGCTAATATAATCTAATCTTTGTCCTTTGCTTTGTATTTGCTTAAAGGGCCATTTTGGAGTTAACTGAAGCCAGCTGCTGCAACCCTGCAGATAAGAACCACTTACCAGCCCACAAACCTTATTTATCCTTAACAGGTCCAAGATTTACCTCTCCTGGAGACAAAAGAATAGGCTGTAGCTAACATTTTACACCAATTAGCAGCCCCTTAACACTCAGCCAGTGGTTCTCAAACTTGAGCTTGTTGCTGGTTTCTAATTCTGGGTCTGGGTGAGGCCCAAGGATGTGCAGTCTGGTAGGCTCCTAGATGATGCTGTTGCCTGCCCACACTCCCATGCCGCGAGAGCTGCTGCACTGGGCCCCGCGTTATACTGCCCTGTCACTCTGGGTCCTCAACACTCATGTTCCGCAGCCCACGTAACATCGGGGGTCTCTCCAGATCTTGATACCTTAGCAGCTCCAGCTGTTCCTGACTGCCCATTCCAATCAGCTCTGCCTACACCTCCCCAGTCCTCGCTCTCTGTAGGAGCCGGCTGTTTCCAGTTCTTTCCTATTTGTCCAGATTCACTTCTTTAATTTTCCCCTTGTTACGGGCAGACTCCCAGGCTATGTGAAGGAGCTAAGCATCACGGGAGCACGGTGAAGAGGCCTCCGGCTCAGCCATTTTGCTGCTGTTGATAAGTGAGCTTCCACGTTCCCTGGGCAGCAGGCCTCATTTTCTCTCGGGTTTGGTTCTGGGTGGATCTGCAGTCCCCCATACCCTGCCCGTCGCTCTGTGCCGCCTGCCTTGGGGCTTGCCTTTATCTGCTGCTTGCAGCCTTCACAGGATACACTCTGGGCAGCTCGCTTCCTTCCGCTCCAACCACCTCAACATTGACGCCTTTTTCTCCTTCATGTCTGAGCCGAAACTTTGTTGGTTCCAGGGCATTTTTTAGGAAGGAGATAATCGGCGGGAGTTCTCCAGGCCCCCCCCCCCCCCTCACTGCACTTGCACGATAACCCTCCTTCTCCTGCCTTTCCAGTTTTTTTATTTTTTTCCAGAAGTCCATTTTGTGCAGTGAGATAAAGGCAGTACAGGAAGGAGTGTGCAAGCGCCGCTGTGCCCACAGAGAGCTGGGGAATGCGGAGTGGGAAAGTAGGAGCACTTCTTCAGGTCAGAGGTCACAGGAGTGATTTACTTCGTCATCAGACACGACTCAAACCAGAGCTTGGAACACATGGGGCATACACTTGTTAAGCAGCCTTGAGACAATCACAGAAAACGCTTTGTTGTTAAAGGTTTTATTTATTTGAAGGGCAGAGTTACAGAGGGAGAGATTCGCCATCTGCTGCTTCACTCCCCAAATGGTTTCAACGGCCAAGGCTGGGACAGGCCAAAGCCAGGAGCCAGGAACTTCATCCGGGTCTTCCACTTGAGTACGGGGGTCATCTTTTGGGCCATCTTTTGCTGCTTTCCCAGGCGCATTAGCAGGGAGCTGATTCAGCTCAGAGCAGCTGGGACTCCGACAAGCACTCACGGATGCAGCATCACAGGCAGCACCTTAACCCACCGCACCACAGTGTCAGCCCTACAGAACGTTCATTGTGTTGGTTCATCGCTACTTTTACCCAGGATTCCCGGAAAGGCAGGAACGTACTGGACGGATGTTGCTCATTAGCCCTCAGTGACGGGGGCAGCAGGTATGGGCCTGGCTCTCCAAGGTCTGTAAATCATGACCGGAATCATCACTGGAAATGAGACGCTGTGAAACTGAAGACTGTGCCAACAGCACTTGTTTTAAATGGAGGGGTGGTGGTGGTGGTTTAAAAATTATTTGAGGGCCAGCGCCGTGGCTCAATAGGCTAATCCTCTGCCTGTGGCGCCGGCACACTGGGTTCTAGTCCCGGTTGGGGCGCCAGATTCTGTCCATAGCGGCCACTTGGGGGGGTGGTGGTGAACCAACGGAAAAGGAAGATCTTTCTCTCTCTCTCTCTAACTCTGCCTGTCAAATAAAAAAAATAAAAAAAGATTTGAGACCGGCACCGCAGCTCAATAGGCTAATCCTCTGCCTGTGGCACCAGCACACTGGGTTCTAGTCCCGGTCAGGGCGCTGGATTCTGTCCTGGTTGCTCCTCTTCCAGGCCAGCTCTCTGCTGTGGCCCGGGAGTGCAGTGGAGGATGGCCTAAGTCCTTGGGCTCTGCACCCGCATGGGAGACCAGAAGCAACTGGCTCCTGGCTTCAGATCAGCGTGGTGTGGCGGCCGCAGTGGCCATTGTGGGGGTGAACCAATGGAAAAGGAAGACCTTTCTCTGTCTCTTTCTGTCCACTCTGCCTGTCAAAAAAAAGATTTATTTATTTGAAAGAAATGGGGTGGGGGGTGTCTTCCATCTGCTGGTTGATGCCCCAAATCCCTGCATTTGGCTGAGCCATGCTGAAATCAGGAACTTCTTCCAGGTCTCCCACATGGGTGGCAGGGGCCCAGGGACTTGGGCCATCTTCCTCTGCTATCCCAGGTGCCTTAGCAGGGAGCTGGATTGGAAGCGGAACAACTGGGACATGAACTGTTGGCCATGTGAGATGCTGGCGTCACAGGTGGGTGCTTAGCCCGCTACACCGCAACGCCGGCCCCCCAGTAGCACTCTTGCTTGCTTCCTGCCTGCCTCTCCTAACACTGAGACCCATCGGTTCCCTGGCAGGTTACAGGGCCAAGTGTTACAGGTGAGGCTGTGAACTGGAAGGCTCTTACAACTGGGAGGTTGGGTAGGAGTGGAAGCAGTGGCCATGACTCGACCTCCTCAGTCTCTCTGCCTGACATGGGGCTGTTTTTACCATCTCCCATCCTGGGCCATAAAGGAACTGAGTGCTAGCTCCTGCACAACCCACCCCTCTCCCAAAATTCTCTTTAAGATGCGATCAGAGCCTTATGCCCCAGGTTAGTGACGGATGCAAGTGGTAGGATAAAAAGGCAGGTTCAGGTTCCCATGCAACCATGTCCTAGCTGCGCAAACTCTTGCTGCACTGCCCAAGACTGCGATAAAGATGGAGGTAAAATATAGTAATGACCATTAGCTCCATTTTCTCTACTCTTCCCTCACCACCCCTTCCCTTAAGAATATAGTAGTACTGACTGTGTGATGGTTCCAGAGGACTCCAGTCTCTGAGCAGTTGTGAGGCTCAGCGAGTGTTGTACAGTGTCACCTGTGGATTTAGCATGCTGACAGGGACAGGCAGATGTCCCCCTCTGATCGCAGTCCCCTAGTTATTTGATCTAATACTAATCTAGGGACGCCTGTGAAGGGACTTTGTGGCTATAATTAAGGTTATGGACCCTGAAGGTCAGGAGGTCACCTTGGATTACCTGTTGGGTGCGATCTAATCTTGAGGCTTTAAAAACAGTGAATGTCTCTGGCAGGAGTTGCAGAGACGGAGCAGTCAGGGAGATTCCATGTGAGAAAAACCTGGCCAGCGCTCGCTGGTTTTGAAGGAGGCGGGAGGGGGGCCAGGAGCCTGGGGATGGAGGTGGTCTCTAGAAGCCGAGAGGGACCGCTGGCCAAGAGCCAGCAGGGAAACAGTGACCCCAGTCCTCCATCTGCAAGGAGCAATTCAGCCAACAACGGGCATGAGCTTGGAAGCAGATTCATCCCCAGAGCCTCCAGAAAGGTGCACGGCCCTGCCAACACCTTGATTTCAGCCTCAGGAAACCCGAAACAAACCAGCTGAGCCACCGAGACTTCTGGCTTACAGAGCTGTGAGGTAAGAAGTTGCTGCACTCTGGACAGTTTGCGATGGCAGCAACAGAAAACACCGACCCCAAGAAGCAGACGCGACTGTCCCCCAGCGCGGGAGCAGTGGGGAGGCTGTAGGAGGCGGGCGGCTGTCCCTAGAACACTCATTCTTGGCGGAAGCGTTTGCTACCAAGTTTATTTTATTTTAATAGCACAACAGTTACAGAACATACTTCGCGGAATCGCGTCTGCACTGCCCTTCCACACTGGGGGGCAAGAAAAGACCCAGTCCTTCCAACAGCTATAAACAGTCCTGGGCAATGAGTTTATGAACAACACTTTCTTCCTTCAGCAAGTGAAATTATTTATGAGGTTGTACAGTTCAGCAGTAGGGAGCAAAGGGAGAAGAATTACCTCAAAGAAAGCGACAGCTCCTCTCCTGGTGGGATCCTTCATTTTACAGACATGAAATATTCATATCAGAGCCCTTATTTTTAAGAGGAATGAGTTACACACTGGCGCTACAACAATAACCATCTTACTTATTACCGGTTAGAAGCCCCTCTGGACAGTGGTTCTGAGACGTGTTCTGCTGTTTCAGAGCACGGTCTTTAGAAACGAGTGGCCTCTAGTTAACCCTCTGGTTTCCCGTGCAGATCCTGTGCCTGCCTCTTGGCTTCCTCCCCAGAGCTCCACTCCAGCATCTCAGGGCTGCCCCAGGACCTTTCTGATTTCAGTCTCGTCCCAGGTCCCAGGCACTCTCCTTCCACTGAAGGGTCTGGTTCTTGGTCTTCAGGAACCCAAGGCTTTAGCCCAATGAGCTGGGGGAAGCTGGCTGTTGTCTTGAGGCCAAGCCACTCTGTGCCTCCAGCCCCGTTCCAGCAGCCCCTGTAGTAGGAGTCAGGCTGATAAATAATGCATCAGCATCTTGCTGAATTGGTGGGGTTTAAATGGTTTTATATTCCTCTCAGGTGAAAAATTACCACAGATTTGTGCTCACGGCAGATTTCAAAGGGAGATTGGAAGCAGAAAATCTTTAAGAGACCCTTGCACAGCCAGAAGTTTTTTTCAGGCTAATGTACATAAAATATTTAGGAACCGCGACTATGGGAGGACTGAAGAGTGAGGAGGGCTCTCGGGCCCGGAGAGGCTACTTCTTCAGCTTCGCCTTGGGGTCCTGCGGCTCTAGACACGTGGCCGGCTGTGCTCAGCAGCTGCTGCGGGGCTCTGTGGTATCAGGTAGGGGTCCAGCTCCTGGCACTGATACAGGGCTATGCTGTCCAACACCCACTCTCTGCTCACCACGGATGCCGCACACATCTGTCCAATCCCTGGGGACAGGGAACACAAGCAGAGTTTAGTGTCAATTCATACTTTCCCAGACCAGACTCTAATCAATGTACTCCAGGGACCTGGTTATATGGGTTCTTAGGGTTAACCAGGTAGGAGCCAAATTCTGGCTCGTAAACAGTGCTTCAGGGTGCAGGACCTTACTCAGAACCCTAAGAAGTGAGTGCTGATGAAAGCCCACAGCCTTTGGCAATGGTATTAACACGGACTTCAATCTGTTAAAGGAAGAGCCACCAGAGAGTGAAACAGCATGGCAATTAATGATGTGGAAAAAGGAGAACAGTAGGATGAGCATGATGACATCCGTGTAAAATACACGTGTGCATATATATACTTACACACGTGCACAAATGCCTGGGGGAATTTTATGGTGATGATCTCTAAGTGGTGGGATAACTCGGGTTGTTTTATTGTTTTTGTGGTTTATCTTTTCTGTAATGAATATTTATATTTAATACTCTCCATAGAAAAAACTCATGCACTACTTTTATAAAGTAAACAATAAAAACATTTTTAAAAAGACAATTTAGCCATTCATTCATGCGGTAAATATTCACAAGGTGCTGAGAACTGCACTGCTCAAGCACTGAGAAACGAGTGGTGAACCAAGCCCACTCGACAGGAGTCCCTGTGACACAGGTCCACGCTGCTTCTTACCATGGAAGCCACCGTCCTCCGTCCAGGCATCTGGCTGCACGACCACAATCGGGTGAACTCCCTGTATCCCCAGAAGAAAGGAGCGTTGAGGATGTCAGGGCAGGACTTTGGAAGTCACTGCAAACATTTCTTGATGACTGGCTGCAGCAGACTGCTCTGGGGGCAGCCACAGGAAGGAGAGGGAATGGCATTTGGCAAGAAGGGTTAGCGGGAGACGGCCTTCTCTCAGTACGTTAAATACCTGGAGTTGCCATGTCTTACTCATGCCTCACAGATGGAGTCTCCTGGCCCAGGTATGTGGTCTGAAAAGGCTGCCGAGACTACATTAGGGGAGTCCCAGGGACAGGTGAGTGCCAGCCTTGTTCAATCGTGCCCTCCCTCCCCGGCAGGGCATGACAGACTTACTGTGCCACGGGTGAATGACGAAAGCTCCCTCACCACGGAGGCGCCACAGAGCTGTACCATCCACTCCAGTTGATCTAAAGGGGACATTAAGACCTAAAATCACCACGGCAATTTGCACACTTAACCTGAGCCCTCTATCCCATCCCATACTCCACTGGGTGAAAGCTCACAGCAAGACTTCTCAGTGGGAGACTCCCTGCCTCTCTACGCCAAAGGACAGAAAGGCCTTAAAGCAGAATTCAGACCAGGGTATGGGTTCCAAGTCAATGTGCTTACCACTGATGTGCAGCCTCCTGTACAATTATCAGTCTCCATGAGGCCACTTGGTAGATAAGGTTTGACAGTCTCTCAAATAAAACACTTAAAAACTCTAATTTCCATCAAGTGGCTAAATTGCTGGCTAAGATATTGTGTGAAAAAAATGCCTGCCTTCCCTCTCTGCATCCTGATTCTGTGTTGGTCACCGATTGTCGTGGCCAGTGAAAGCCCTGTACTTGGTGGTAATCACAGGAAGTGTCAAGTGATGGGGAGATAACTTATCCAGTCAAAAAAACACACATCATGCTGGTCAGCCCAGCACGTCCGTGGGGAAGGGGCTGCATGCGGCTGGGATCAGCGCCAAGGGAGCAGGCATCAGGAGACTGTAGATATGTTCCACCTGCACCTGGGAAACCAGAGGTGACCAGCGACATCCTCTGGGCCCCTGTGTACGTTGCTCTTTGCCAGCAGCCCACTTCGAGGTGCCGCGGAGGTGCTCCTCTGCCTGGCTGCACTGAGGTGGACTGACTCGCCCCTCAGACGACACCCGCTAGAGACTCCAGTGTGAACACACTGTGAGACAGCCTCTGGGCAACACTGGGAAATGCCATGAAATCCAATCAGTACCCAATAAGGAAGACAAGCAAAACTCCATGGCCACGCTGTCCTGCTGCCACTCATGTGCCTGTGAGCAGAAGAGCTAAGGCCTGCCTTTGAGGAGGAAGAGAGCTGAGTCCCTGGGGCAGAAGGGAGGCCCAGGAGCAGAGGGAGAAGGCCTTTCTCTTGAAAACAGTAAAGCAAATCTCTGCACACAGCCCAGGGCCTTGGCGCTGTGCACCTCCCAAGCTGGGACCCATAGCAATCCTAGACACAATATCACACTCAATGTCAAATTTAACTAGAAAATGCTCATCAAGAGTCTTCTGCTCTGGGCCCGAGGGGAGCTCCAGACCCATGGGGCTTATGCTGCTGCCGCACTTTCTCTCCGTTAGACAGATGGTTCAGCGAGAGTAAACCACTTGCTTGGCATTTACACACCCCTAATTTATTAGCCCTCCTATCTTGGGCAATACAGGAGTTCTACCCTGTCTGAGCAGAGAACATTTTGGGTCCTAGAACCTAACTCATCACTGCCCTCATGCTCATGAGAAGCACAATCTAGCCTTTTGCCACCAGATAACTTCTGGCTGCGATTCTGTCTGGGAGAGCAGTAAAGAAACAGAGCGATGTCTGGAAAATCTCACCCCTCTGAGGAAGACCCATAAGGTGATCGCACCTGTGACATTCCGCTATGTGAGAGAAAGGCAGGTGCTGGAACCCTGCAGCTCTCCCAGGCTCTTACCTGTGGGCATGTTGGTAAAGGGCCCATAGCAACAGATTTCTAAGCCCCTGAAGATCTAGAAGAGTGGAAGAGAAATGGGGATGGGGAAAGAAACACTAGTTATCAGTGATTATGGAATTTCACCAAAAATACAGAGAAACTCCCCAAAAGGAGTAACTTTTCTTTACCACCTTTTCTTTACTACCATTTCCACTATTTCCCGGAGAGAGAGACACTGATGGATTTCAGACTTTTCTGGAGGGCGCATGGAAGTGATCGACACTCTGTTGTCCTGTTATTCAAGGGCTGAGCACCCCACTTTGTCAAGCCAGTCAGGCCCTGGCCCTTCCCTGACAACCTTTGCGGTGATTTCACTTCTTTGGAAGAAAAACTGATCCTTTTTTGTTTAATTAAAGGTGTCAGTGTGGTTTAGTGGGTAAAGCCACTGCCTGCAGTGTCAGCATCCCATGTGGGCACCAGTTTGAATCCCTGCTGCTCCACTTCTGATCCAGCTCTCTGCTATGGCCTGGGAAAGCAGTAGAAGATGGCCCAAGTCCTTGGGCTCCTGCACCCGAATGGGAGACCCAGAAGCTCCTGGCTCCTGGCTTCAGATCGGCCCAGCTCTGGCTGTTGTGGCCAATTGGGGAGTGAACCAGCAGATGGAAGACTTCTCTCTCTTCTGTGAAACTCCGACTTTCAAATAAATAAATCTTAAAAAAAATTAAAATTAAAAAAAATTAAAGGTGACAAGAAACTCAAAGCTACTGGCTGAAGTGTGATGTTTATCCAGACTAGGAACACCAACATTCAACATGCGCTCAGTTGGCAGAGCAGTCTATGGCTGCTCACGCTGCTCTGAGAATGGTCACTGCGTCTTTAGACGCCTAAGCAGTTTTTAATGCAGAAGAGAAACCTGGTTTGGCCGCCTGTCCATTGAACGCATTTCAGTGCCTGGTGTCTTGAAGTCCCAGATCACACTGCACCTCCCAGAGGCCTTCCCACTCCCAGTGGAAAGAACTTTCTGCGACGACGGAAATGTCCTGCATCTACATTAATAAGGCAGCCTGGAGTCATATGTCGTTGTTGTACACTTGAAATGCAGTTAAGGTGAGTGAGGATTGAATTTCATATTTTAGTTACTTTTTGAAAGATTATTTATTTGAAAGGTAAAGCAATGGAGAGGGAGAGATCTTCTATCTGCTGCTTCACTCCTCCAGTGCCTGCAACAGCCTAGGCTGGGTTACACTAAGTCCAGGAGTCTGGAACTCTGCTGGGTCTCCCACATGGGTGACAGGAACCCAGTACTTACACCACCATCTGCTGTCCCTCAGGGTGTGCATTAGAAGGCAGCTAGATAGGGACCGGCGCCGCAGCTCACTAGGCTAATCCTCCGCCTAGCGGCACCGGCACACCGGGTTCTAGTCCCGGTTGGGACGCCGGATTCTGTCCCGGTTGCCCCTCTTCCAGGCCAGCCCTCTGCTGTGGCCAGGGAGTGCAGTGGAGGATGGCCCAGGTGCTTGGGCCCTGCACCCCATGGGAGACCAGGAAAAGCACCTGGCTCCTGGCTCCTGCCATCGGATCAGCGCAGTGCGCCGGCCGCGGCGGCCATTGGAGGGTGAACCAACGGCAAAAGGAAGACCTTTCTCTCTGTCTCTCTCTCTCACTGTCCACTCTGCCTGTCAAAAAAAAAAAAAAAAAAAAAGTTAAAAAAAAAAAAAAGAAAAAGAAAAAAGAAGGCAGCTAGATAGGAAGAAGAGATGGGACTCGATCCCAGGCGATGCAGACACCTCAAATGGCAGATTAACTCACTGTGCCACGATACCCACCTGTCATTTTTTAAACAAAATATTTATTTGAAAGAGTTACAGAGAGGGAGAGACAGATCTTCCACCCATTGGTTCATTTCCCAGATGGCCACAATGGCCAATGCTGGGCCAGGTTGAAGCCAGGAGCTTCACCTGGGTCTCCCACATGAGTGGCAGGGGCCGAAATACTCAGGCTGTCTTCCACTGCCTTTCCCAAGTCATTAGCAGGGAGCTGGATTGGAAGTGGTACAGCTGGGACACAAATTGGTGCCCATATGGGATGCTGGCATTCCAGATGGCGGCTTTACCTGCCACGCCACAACTCTGGCCCCCTGCCTGTCACGTTTAAATTTTAAAAATTAAATCTAAATCACTATTATATAGCTGGAGGCAACTCTGTTGGACAGTGCCAATGCTTATGCACACATTGGCAGAGGTTTTTAGGAAAGGACTTGGCTATCATCTAAAAGAAACCTTCGTTCTGGGAGTAGAAGTTTAGCCTAGCAGTTGATATGCCCATGTCCCACACTGGAGTACTTCGGTTTGATTCCTGGATCTGGCTCCTAACTCGTTTCCTGCTAAAACAGATCTTGGGAAGCAGCTATGATAGCGAAAGCAGCTGAGTCCCTGGCACCCATGTGGGAGACCTGGATGGAGTTCCTGCTCCCAGAGGTGGCCCTAGCCTTCGTGGGCACTTGAGTGAACAGGTAAGGGCTCTGTCTCCCCAACCACTTTCTAGCCAGAGGAAATGGAAAGGACAGTTGGACCAGCCTGCTCCTGTTTTAAGTGAGAGCCTGACCCAGGTCACTCACTCTGTGTACGTATACGGCAACCCCCAACCCGTTGACAGGACTCCAGTGCTCATTATGCTAAAAGTTCTCCAAAGGTAGCCAGGTGCAGCCAAAGCTGCATGAAAGGTATTAGGCACTTTTATATCCAGGCTGACACTCACTGATGAGATAAGAAGTTTGAGGTTTTACCTCTACAGATACATTTCTCTTCCAGAGCAAAATACTACGGTGGCATTTATTTTATTTATCTTTTAAGGATTTATTTATTTATTTATTTATCTGAAAGTCAGAATTGCAGAGAGAGGGAGAGACAGAGTTCTTCTTTCCGTTCACTACTCAAATGGCCTCAATGGCCAGGACTGGGTCAGGCCAAAGTCAGGAGTCTGGAGCCTCACCCGGGTCTCCCACACGGGTACAGGGGCTCAAGTACTTGAACCATCTTCTGCTACTTTTCTTTTTCTTTCTATTTGACAGAGTTAGAGAGAGAGAGAGAGAGAGAGAGAGAGACAGAGACAGAAAGGTCTTCCTTCCGTTGGTTCACCCCTCAAATGGCTGCTACGGCCAGAGCTACGCCAATCCAAAGCCAGGAGTCAGGTACTTCCTCCTGGTCTCCCATGAGGGCGCAGCGGTCCAAGCACTTGGGCCATCTTCCACTGTCTTCCTGGGCCACAGCAGAGAGCTGGACTGGAAGAGGAGCAACTGGGACTCAAACTGGCGCCCATATGGGATGCTGGCACTATAGGCAGTGGCTCTACCTGCTACGCCACAGCACCAGTTCCTTCTGTAACTTTTCCAGAAACCACGGTACCGTCATTAAGACTTGGGGGTGGAAGTTTGGTGCAGTGGTTAACGCGCCACTTGAACACCTGCATCTCATGTTACAGTGTGTGGAGTCCTGCTTCCTCTACTACTGATCCAGGTTCTTGTTAATGTGGACCTTGGGAGATAGCAGGTGACGGCTCAAGTACTTGGGTCCCTGCCACCCACAAGGGAGACCCAGACTGAGTTCTGGGTGCCTGGCTTTAGTCTGGCTTAGCCCTGGCTGCTGTAGGCATTTGTGGAGTGAACCAGCAGATAGAGGTGAGTCTTCTCTCTTCTGTTTTACCATCTTTCAAATAAAAGGAAAAGAAATCAAAATTTAGAGTTTAGACTTGGCGTTAGACTGTATGGATTTAACTTCTAGTTCTATCACTCACAAACTGTGGGACTCTGCGCAACTTAACCTGTATCTTAATTCTCTCATCTGGAAAATGTGCTTACAGTAAACTGCATAGGGTAAAATTGTCTATGGTTGAGTGCTTAGAGCAGTCCCTGGCATATAGTGGACATTAGATAATTGGTAGCTATTGATTATTAAATAATTTTTTTTATCCTTTCAGACAGCACTGTGCATACCACACGCACAGCACTTACCACACTCCTTTAGAGAAAGACATCATGGTGAGGTAGAAAGAGCAAGGCTTTAGATTCACATGTTTAGAATTCCAGCTCTGGGATGGGTGCTTGGCACAGTGTCTTAGGTTCCACTCATGATACCGGTATCCCTTATCAGAGTACTGGGTTCAAGTCCCAGCTACTTGGCTTACAGATCTAGATTCCTGCTAATATGTACCAAGGGGATAGCAGGTGATGACTCAGGTAGGTGGGCCCCTGCTGCCCACTTGGGAGACCCAGACTAACCTCCTGTCTCCTGTCTCAGCCTGGCCCAGCTCTGGCTGTTGTGGGTATTTGGGGAGTAAACCAGTGGATTGGAGAGACTGGTCTTCCAAACAAACAAACAGAAATAAATAAAAAATAAAATCCTAGCTCTGCCACTGATCATCTGAGAGTCGAATCCCAGAGTGGAATCTAAATTACAAACCTTCTCTAAACCTCCAAGTCCCCTCATTCATAAAACAAAGACAGTATTTACTTACCTGGTTTGGATAGGCTTGGAGAAATGAAAAACAAACAAACAGAAAAACCCCAGTCTCTGTGGAAGTGCCTAGCTCACGCTAGGTGTGGTGAGCCTTAGATGATGAAAGTCAAAGACCATCTCTGGGAATGGGGTTGGGATGCAAAGCAGTGTTTGTTGTCCCCCCCCACCCCCGCTACCCCACAGGAGGAGGGGAAAGTCACCTTTCTGTCCTGGGATTCTCTCGCTCGCTTTGGACCCTGGTGGTTTCTTCCGTTGACGACATCACCTCTGACTTCAAAATCATGCTGAAAGAGACCACAGTCAAACCACGGGGTCAGAGAGAAGCCTCCTTCAATGGAAATGGAGCAGACGTGTTATATTTAAGGCACTTAGAATCACTGGACAGAATTTTGACTGAAAGTAAATAAAATCATTCTTTTTGGTGGGACTGGGTGAAATGACCAGGATTGAATCTGCGGAAGTCAATTCACTGGAGCATGGGGCGCATCTCTGTGTGCAGAAATTAGCAACGGGCTTTCACCTCACTGGGACTCCGTGTATTTTAGTTTTCAACATCTATCTCCTCTCAAAACATTCACTTAGCATTTAGATTAAACTGCTAATCCTGTGCTGTTATAGAGATAACTGGAGAATTCCCGATCTCTTAAATCAATTGTATATTACCATCTAAAGAAATAAGGGCTTTTCAGATTTCCATTGAGAGATTCACACAGTTAATGAAGCCAGAATGATAAAATATACATTTAATACACCGAAGAAAGTTAGAGGTTTTTCATAATCATTATTTTTGACTGATCAAGGTCAAGAGAATAAAGAATAATGGGACTGGGGAGGTTAGGGTTTTCAGGAGAAATCTGAAAAAGAATGCTTTTTTTAAAAAATTTGACAGGTAGAGTTACAGACAGTGAGAGAGAGAGAGAGAGACAGAAAGAAAGCTCTTCCTTCTGTTGGTTCACTCCAAAATGGCCGCTACGGCCGGCGCTGTGTTGATCCGAAGCCAGGAGCCAGGAGCTTCTTCCTGGTGTCCCATGTGGGTGCAGGGCCCAAGCACTTGGGCCATCCTCCACTGCCTTCCCGGGCCACAGCAGAGAGCTGGCCTGGAAGAGGGGCAACCGGGACTAGAACCCGGCGCCCATATGGGCTGCCGGCGCTGCAGGCAGAGGATTAACCTAGTGAGCCATGCACCGGCCCTAGGAAGAATGCTTACAAATAATTCTGACTGAAACTTAGCTTGTAGAGAAGACTGCATGTACCGCCAAGAGTATTATGAAGAGGAATTAAAAGCAAGAACGTACCCACAGCCCGTGACTAAGGGAAACAACACTTAGCATTCTCTAGTCACCTGCAGGAAGAGTCTAGTGATAAGGTCATCACTTATTTGAAGATGACTCTCACCCCTCCCCGCCCTCCCTCCTCCTAACACGTTCTTCCTCCCCATCCTCTCCACTCATTCACTATTACTAACACCCTCCCGTAGTTCAGCCCAAAAGCCCAGGAGTCATCTCTCGATTTTCTCTCCTTACTTCAGCCTCCAACCTCCTGTCTAGACCCCGCCCCCACAGCTGCCACTCTCCAGCTACACTGGTCTACTTTCTTTACCAAACCAAACTCATTCCAACCGTAAGACCTGCATGCTTGCTGTTCTCCCTCTAGTAACACTTGTTCCCACATGTCTCAAGAACTCTTTCTTGGCCGGCGCTGCGGCTCACTAGGCTAATCCTCCACCTAGTGGCACCGGCACACCGGGTTCTAGTCCCGGTCGGGGCGCCGGATTCTATCCCGGTTGCTCCTCTTCCAGGCCAGCTCTCTGCTGTGGCCCGGGAATGCAGTGGAGGATGGCCCAAGTGCTTGGGCCCTGCACCCCATGGGAGACCAGGAGAAGTGCTTGGCTCCTGCCTTTGGATCAGCTCAGTGCGCCAGCCGCAGCGCGCCAGCCGTGGTGGCCATTGGAGGGTGAACCAACGGAAAAAGGAAGACCTTTCTCTCTGTCTCTCTCTCTCCCTGTCCACTCTGCCTGTCAAAAAAAAAAGAAGAAAAAAAAAAACTCTTTCTTATCACTTAGATTTCAGCTCATTATTTCCCAAAAGGCCTTTCCTGCATTCCTTAACTAAAGCAGTAGATCTCTGGGGCCAGCACCGTGGCCTAGTGGGTAAAGCCGCTACCTGCAGTGCTGGCAGGCATACCATATGGGCGCCAGTTCAACTCCCAGCTGCTCCACTTCCGATCCAGCTCTCTGCTGTGGCCTGGGAAAGCAGTGGAGGATGGCCCAAGTCCTTGGGTCCCTGTACCCACGTGGGAGACCTGGGAGAAACTCCTGGCTCCTGGTTTCAGATTGGTGCAGCTCCAGCTGTTGTGGCCAATTGGGGAGTGAACCAGCGGATGGAAGACCTCTCTCTCTCTGCCTCTCTGTACCTCTGACTTTCAAATAAATTAATAAACCTTTAAAAAAAAATAGTCAATCTCAGTTCTCTACCAGTTGCTAACCTGTTATCTTGTGTATTTCTTTATAGCATTCATTAATATCCTAAATTTTTCTGTATTTTTTGTGTATCACTTCTCAGTAGAACATGAATCCCACTAGAGTTGGGGTTGTTTACTGTACTGTCAATTCCTAATGCACATAGTAGGTTCTTCCAAATAGTCAATAAATGAAAGTGAAACCAACAAAAATGTCATTTAATTCAAAATACTGAAGAACGTGTAACAGTTTAAAACTGCTTTCGCTAATTTTATGTTGTCTACCTCTTGTTACCAGCAGCTCTTGGATGGCTGTTCTAAAATTATTCCTCCTCCTACACTCTTATTTACCTCTCACTGTTCTCAGTAGCATAAAGAGCAACATCTCTTCGAAGGAATCTGATTTCTGGACAGATACACATGCATATCCATATGAAAGATTTCTCCTCAACAATGCCTGTTTTTTGTCCTGGTGAATCCTTTCCCTCTGCTCGATAAACTCCTTTCCTTGCCTTTTTTTTTTCTTCTTTTTTTACTATGTGTCTCAGTGGCATCAGGTCTCTCTGATTCGGCTGTAACATCAAGTACCTACCTCATCCAGTATCTTTCTTTCTTTAATTGACTGGGTCACCCCTAAAGAGACCACATAAAAGACAGGTCACAAAGAGCAGAAGCACAAACTCTTCTTACAGGGCTGGAGTTCAGCAAATCACTAAGGGAGTGTGGGAATAACCTCAGGTCTTCTCCCTCTAAAGCCACAGCTCTTTTAATATGGCTGTGCCAGAGATTCAATACTTTATTTAAACATTATAAAACTGCCTGCTGCACACGAATCTCTTCCCACTATTAAATAATCCCCTAGTTCATATGCTAACATTGCTAGGGGCAGATTAGGTCCTATTAGTTATAAAAGAAATCCATTTCCCAACATCACCAGCTTATCTGAACAAAGTGATGTGCATTAAAGATAAGCTAGTTTTGTGTTACTATTAAAGACCTTTTGGTATTTCAGAATCAGGAACAGAGAAAACTTCAGGTGTTAAAATGTTAGGTGTAAAACTAATTCCGAAGTGTTAAAGGAAGAGGGGAGAAACTGTACTGTACTTACAGAAATAGCTAACTACCCACTTTCCTCCTGCAATCCCCAGAAAATATTTCAGTGTCCGTTCACACACAAATTCAGCATCTGTAGAATGAAAAACATCCAAAGGATTAGAAGAAGAAAACAAAACCAGGAAGTGCTTTCGTAAGAACCTAAATAACCCAACCTCTTTTTGCTCTCAAGATCAATCTGGATGGATGACTCTGACACTCCTGGTGACAGAATCAGAGGCTGGAAGCACCACTAACTATAAGAAGCAGGTGTGGATCTTTGGAAGCCTGGAAGAGGCAAATATAAACTTAGGGTCAGAGGAAGAGTCTGCCCATCTTCTAGATGCCAACACAAGCTTAAGATGTCCATTGTCACGTCTGAGGATTTATCCATGTCAGTTGCACTGATTCATAAGGATGGAGAACATCTACTTTTTGGGATGGTTGATATGTCAAAGAAGAAAATAGTATTGTAGAAATCCTAAATCTGAAATGTCAATGTAAGTGACAAATTTTCATCCCGAGAAATCCTAACCCTCCAATATTCTCGAGAGGGACAGGAAAAATACGAAGTAGTTTCATGGATTTTCTCTCCTACATAAATATTTCAGAAACTAGTAGCTGAAAAATCACTTCTGTTTGTTTCCTAGTGTTTCAAAGGCCCTTTTGAAGAACTAAGCAAACTGAGAAAGGGCCATTTAGTTTTAAACAGGAGAAATGTATTTAAATCCTAAACACAGCAGGCTGTCTGCAAGTGTAGCAGCAGCCATTCTCCCTTAGAATTCCTCATAATTTCTGAAGGTTTTTGTTTAACTGATGCAAAAGCGGATTTAATAGCATGCTTAAACTTAGAAATTTTATCTCATTTTTATTTCCAAAGTAGTGAATGTTGTATTGTCTTTGAGTTTAAATATTGAACTACTTTAGGTTTAATTTGCATTTGAAAGCTTTCGTTTCACCTTTCATCAGCTTTGACCCAAACCTACAGCTTAAGATATATTAAATGTTAATGACATTCATCTCTAAAGTAGTAATTAGTTTGTGGTTCCTTGTTCTGACACCTGATTCCAACGAGTCCCACTTTCTGACCCTGTGATGCTGTGGAAACCTAAGACTTCAGAGGTTTTAATGAAACGTGCACAAGGGGTTTGGAGTCTCTGCTGGAGCACCTGCAGCTCTGTAGGCAGACATCCCGATGTAGGCACAGTGTGCTCAGAGAACCTGTTTTGTAGAAAGGTTTTGGAGCTGAGCCATGGTAAACATCTCCTGCATCCTCCATGGTCTTTGTCTCCTTTCTGGAGCCCCATGAGTGTATAACTCTTCTTTCAGGTAACAATTCTTTAACTATCTGAGAACAGTTGTCAGCTGTCTTATTCTCTAAAGTCTTTTCATTCCTTCATTTTCTCTTTGAATGAAATTGAGTTCTTTCCCCCATCTTCGCCTGGATACATTCTCCAGTTTGTCAGTGATTGTCTTAACCCATTATGTACAATCACCCTGTTAGGGCACCTATAAAGACTTACCATTTATAGTAACTTTGAAATAAATATTATGTCATTGAAATATTTGCAGAATTGGTGGCCAGAGTTATGCTGCAGCCAGTTAAGCTGCTGCCTGCAATGCCAGCACCCATATGAGAGCTGGTTCATGTCCCAGCTGCTCCATTTCAGATCCAGCTCCCTGCTAATGGGCCTGGGAAAGCAGAAGATGATCCAAGTCCTTGGACCCCTGCATCCATGTGGGAGACCTGGAAGGAGCTCCAGGCTCCTGGCTTTGCCTGACCCAGCCCCAGCCTTGGCAGCTATTGGGGGAATGAACCAAAGGGTAGATCTCTGTCTCCGTCTCATTCTCTGTAACTTTGCCTTCCAAATAAATAAATGAATCTTTCAGTTTGCAGAATTGAAAACTTGGGAGTTAAGTAAAAAGACAGCCCAGGGCTCAGAGCAGAGGACAGTTTCGTTCAGGCATCCCTCTGGTAGAAAGCCAGGAGCCAAGAATTTCATTCGAGTCTCCCACATGGGTGGCAGGGGTTCAAGGACTTGGGCCATCTTCCACTGCTTTCCCAGGTACTTTAGTAGGAAGCTGGATTGGAAGTGGAGCAGCAGGAAATCAAATGGGCACTCTTATGAAATGCCAGCATCATCGGCAGCGGCTTAACCTGCTCACCACAATGCTGGCCCCAGGCATTCAGTAGCCCTGAATGTTTACTCAGATTTAGGTTATATCAACTAAAAATTCCCAGAGGTCTCTTTTATCACACAAACCACAATTAAGATTTAAAAAGTGGGAGGGGGAGGGACGGCGGCACTGTGGCGTAGTTGGTAAAGCCGCTGCCTGCAGCGCCAGCATCCCATATAGATGCCGGTTTGAGTCTCAGCTGCTCTACTTCTGATCCAGCTCTGTGCGATGGCCTGGGAAAGCAGTACAAGATGGCCCAAGTCCTTGGGCCCCTGAACCATGTGGGAGACCTGGAGGAAGCTCCTGGCTCCTGGCTTCAGATGGGTGCAGCTCCAGCTGTTGCAGCCAATTGGGGAGTGAACCAGCAGGGATGGAAGACCTTTCTCTCTTTCTCTGCCTCTCCTTCTCTCTCTGTGTAACTCTTTCAAATAAATACATCTTTAAAAAAAAAAAAAAAAAGATGAAGGAAGAGATAGGTGTTTGGCTTAGCAGATAAGCCACCCACATGGGTTTGAGTCCCTGCGTTTGACACCTGCTTCCAGCTCCTGACTACAGCTTCCTGCTAATACAGACCCATGAGCAGCAGTGACAGCTCAATTGGGCTCCTACCACACACGGGGGACCTGGATTTTCTCGGCTCCCAGCTTTGTCCTCAGTCCAGCCCTGACTGACCCTAGCATTTGGAGAATGAATCAGCATATGAGAGTTCTCACCGTTTCTATTTCTCAAATAAATAATTAAGTAGGGTATTGTGGTGCAGTGGGTTAAGCCATCACTTGGGATGGATGAATCCCATATGGAAGTGCCTGAGATTGAGTCTTGCCTCTACCTCTGCTTTGGATCCAGCTTTCTGTTAATGTGCTTGGGAGGCAGCAGATGGAGTTCCTGGCTCCTGGCTTTGGCTTGGCCGAGCCCCAGCTGTTGTGGGCATTTGAGGAGTAAACCAGCAGATGGAAAACCCCTCCCCTTGTCACTCTGCCTTTCAAATAAAAATGAACGAATAAACATGTTTTTACATGGTAGGGCTGTTTCAGAGCTACTGAAGTGTCTTCCTGAAAAACTCTCAACAGCACTTTAACCGTGTGGTACATGGAGCTAGGGTCTCCAGATTTGAGTGAAGATTCACTTCTGCCCCATTCCCTCTTGCCTCAGTTGTTCTTCTAGGACTTAGGCCCTGGCTCATCAGAAAGGCTTTCAGTCAGTGCAGTCCAGGCAGGAAGACAGGAAGTGGCTCATTGTTCTGGTTCAACATGCCAAATCTTAAGCTAAAGCAAAAGGGTGGAGGAGGTAGTAAAAACGCATTTGTTTTTCATAAAGTAGTAACTGATGGGTTACTGGGAGACTATCACTCATGCTGTGCTTAACAAACATAGGTTGAGTATCCCTTTCCAAGATGCTTGGGACCAGACTGTTTCAGATTTTGGAATATTTGCATATTCAATATACAAGCTATCTTGGTGATGGAATCCAAATCTAAACATGAAATTCATTTAGGTTTGATACATACCTTATACACATAACCTGAAGGTAATTTTATAAAATATTTTGGATTTTCAGATTAGGGATGCTCAATCTATGTTCCTATTTTTTTAATGTGGTTTTATGCAGCAGATGTAACATATTCTATAAAGGTTCTTGGTATACCTGTTTTCATAATGACATGAGTAGTCTCTTCAGTAATTACATTAGTTAAAGTGATGTGGTATTTTCTGGCAAACTTGTGCACAAGCATCTGAAATCAAATAAAATACTGCATTATAAGAAAGTAACTCCAGTACACATCTTAAAGTATTAGTTATCCTTGTTTTGAATTTCCATTTTTCTAAGATATGCCTTTTTTTATTACACCATGAGTCAAGTCTCAACGTGAATAATTTAATAAAAATTATGTACAAATCAGAGGAAGATACTGTAATATAGTCTCTGCTAGCAAACAAGGAACTACAACCCAGGATTCAAAATATTAATTTTGCCTTTAATAGCAGATATCATTTGATTTTCTAAAACAGTGTCATTGTATAGGGACACTCTAGCACAACTTAGATTTATCAGCTTACACTTTATAAGCCTGCATAAAAAGCTATGTTATAGATCTATGTAGCTTAAAATGAAGATTCAAGTGCTGCTGTCGTGGCATGGTGGTTAGGTTGCTGCTTGCAAGGCCAATTAGAGTCCTGGCTGCTGTATTTTTGATCCAGCTTCCTGCCTGGGAAAGCAGTGGTTGACCACTCAAGTACTTGGGTCCCTGCCACCCATGTGGAAGACCCAGATGGAATTCTGAGCTCTTGCCGTCAGCCTGGCCCACCTCTAACTATTGCTGGCATTTGAGGAGTGAACCAGCAGGTAGAAATCGCTCTCTCTTTTTGTCATTCTGCCTTTTGAATAAATAAATAAATCTTTTAAAAAGAAAAAAAAAAAAAGCTGGTTCAACTCTGATAGTTACAAAATGGTCAAGTGAAGATGCTCCTACAGGTAAGGACAAAAACTACCAATTCTCTCTCAAGGAATGAGAGACTCGTATTCTTCCCAAAATAAATCTGAAGTCCTCTAGTTATTATCTATCAACCAAATGAAAATCAATGAGCACAGCTGGCATAACTGGTAGCTACTCTTTGGTAAATAACTTTATCAAGAGCCATCCTTTCCTAGCCATGGCCACTCACATCCATATTTATGTGCTGCACAGCATTGCAATGGAGGTCACCCATCTTTCTTCATGCTGCCTTACTCCATACTGACATGGGGCACTGAGAAAAAGCAGGCTGGAGCTAACGACATCCTCCTCCTTTTGCCAATGCCCTCTGCCAGGATCATTAGCAATTCTGAACTGATTAATTACTGAAATCCCAGCCTTGAGACAGTGCTCAGTTAGAAGAGCAACTGCTGAAAAGATCATCTTAATATGGACTTTGGAATTAATCATGTGTAATACAGTCAGTAGCTTTCATCATAAATTTACCACACTTCAGCAGGTCTGAATAGAGCTCAAAGTTTTCCTTGCTGCTTGTTTAAAGACAACACATACCCAAGCCCCTTGTAGTCCAATCTGTAACTCAGAATTGCCCATGGCAAGAAAGATTAGACCATTTTAGTCACCTTTGAGATGCTGAACCCGCAGAACAAAGGAATAAGGAAAGCTAATTTTCAGTGAATAAATGGGAGTTCTAGCTATGCAGAGAACTGATCAAGAGCCATTTAAACGGACACAGGTTCAGAATTTTTAGAGCAAATTGCTGGTGTAGGCATGGAACTGTAAGCTGAGAATGTTAACAGCCGTGTATCTCCCAGGGTGGACACAGCTCACTTTACCCTTTCTACAGAGGGATACACCTAGTCATAGAGAACATTAAGCTGAGTCACCTCTGAGGGAGAACTGAGGATGAGAAGTTGTTCTTAACCTAAGAATGATGTATTAGTAAAAATATTTCAGAATTACTCAGTTACCTCTCAGCGTGCAAGACACAGCACCCATTATTGAATCCATCTGACAGTCTTGGGTGTTAACATGTTTTAAAGAAATATTCACTCAACTATTTTGTTATTAAGTGACATGAATGGCAATTAATTACAGGGAAAGCAAATTTCCTAGGATGTCTGAAATCTGTAAGCAGCTCAAGCAGAAATAAGGTTTCAGTGGTCTTAATATTTCAATGGTTATTTTTCCATGTATTAAACAATTCCCATTTCTGGCATGAAATTCCCATTTTGGCCCACGAAATGCCAAAATCCTAATAGCAAAAGGTGCTGTAGGGTAGAAACGACAGGGCAGGCTATTGAATAACTTGTCTTACAAGCCAGGATAAAGACAAACACACACTGGAGACATGCCAGTGTCTGGCAGTATGCGTGGAACCAGTCTGGATTTTGTTAAACATGCTGGTAAGTTTACTCAGTTGTGAACCAAAGGAGGAAAAAGATGCCTACTTGCTTCAGTAGACAAAAGAAATTCAAATTCAAAAGCTCATGGGGCGGTGTGGTGTAGCAGGTAAAGCTGCTGCGTGCTACACCAGTGTCCCATTTGGGCACTGGTTATAGTCCCAGTTGTTCCACTTCCCATCCAACTCCCTGCTAATGGCTTGAGAAGGCAGTGGAGGGATGGGCCAAGTGCTTGGGTCCCTGCACCCATGTGGGAGACACAGAAGAAGCTCCTGACTCCTGGCTTCAGCCCAGCCCAGCCCAGCCCTGGCTATTGAGGCCATCTGGGGAGTGAATGAGCAGATGGAAAATCTCTCTCTCTCTCTCTCTGTAACTCTGATTTTCAAATAAATAAATAATTTTTTAAAAGACTTTTTTATCCATTTGAAAGTCAGAGTTACACAGAGAAGGAGAGGCAGAGAGAGAGAGAGAGAGAGATGTCTTCCATCTGCTGGTTCACTCCCCAACTGGCTGCAACAGCCAGAGCTGAGCTGATCCGAAGCCATAAGCCAGAAGCTTCCTTTGGATCTCCCACTTGGGTGCAGGGACCCAAGGACTTGGGCCATCTTCTACTGCTTTCCCAGGCCATAGCAGAATCGGAAGTGGAGCACCCGAGTCTTGACTTACCACCCATATGGGATACTGACACCACAGGCGGTAACTTAACCAGCTACGCCACAGTGCTGGCCCCAGTACATGAATCTTAAAAAAAAAAAAAAGCTCTATATTAGACCCCAAAGTAAAGTATACCTTTTTGTTAATATTTAATAATTATTTTCTCAAGTAATAGGAAAAACAATCCATACTATAGTCTTACCTAGATGCAAATTTTCATAATTTAGTAATGGAAATTAAATTACATAGAATTGTGCTTGTTTCCCAGATTTCTTCCCTTATTCATTTTTCACACCCCACACAAAACTATCTGCAGCACATAACATTAAATATTACAGGGAAATATATGGATACACTCACAAATTCTTTTGGGGTCAAGCCTGATACCACCATGGATATTCCCTTGTTGATCCTTTCTGTTGAGGATATTGATTCTGGCTTATCCAAGCTTAAACTTTCTTCCTTGGAACTGCATCCAGCACTATCGTTAGCTGGACTCTGGACAGATTCTGCAACCTGAAATTGGGGTAACTTCAGTGTAGATCGTGAATCTGGTGAGCTGCACACAGGAGCTGGCCCGGGGGCTCTGTCCTCAGCAGGAGCAGATTCAGGGTCAGAGAAGAGGCTGATTCCAGATTCCAAGTAAGGGGTGCCCTCTGAAAGGAACGGAAAAAGGAGGTTAATCTACGTGACAATGAATCTTGAATCACAACTGTCCTGTCTCTGCAAAGAAGTCAAACGACCAATGAAGTTAGGGTAAAAGGAAAGGAATGCACTGATACACTGCTGGTGGGACTGCGCCTTACCTTTTCTGAAGGACACTGCTGTTACCCAGCAAAACCCTTACCAGGTGTTTATACTTCTAGTCAACAATTCCCGTTTTAGAAGCATACAGAATTATAAGGAAATGAAGGATGTTTGCAAAGGTTTAGTTATAGGAATGTTCATTGTAACACTGTATAATAGTAATTTTAGAATAACCCAGATATCCCATAATAGGATATTAAACAAACTGTGATGCATCTATTTCAATGGAGTTTTCCTTGCTCATTATAGTTTATTTATTTATTTATTTATTTTTTGACAGGCAGAGTGGACAGTGAGAGAGAGAGACAGAGAGAAAGGTCTTCCTTTGCCGTTGGTTCACCCTCCAATGGCCGCCGCGGCCAGCGCGCTGCGGCCGGCGCACCGCGCTGATCCGATGGCAGGAGCCAGGAGCCAGGTGCTTCTCCTGGTCTTCCATGGGGTGCAGGGCCCAAGCACTTGGGCCATCCTCCACTGCACTCCCTGGCCACAGCAGAGAGCTGGCCTGGAAGAGGGGCAACTGGGACAGAATCCGGCGCCCCGACCGGGACTAGAACCTGGTGTGCCGGCGCCGCTAGGCGGAGGATTAGCCTAGTGAGCCGCGGCGCCGGCCCGCTCATTATAGTTTAAACACTGATGTACAATAAGACAGAGTAATGTTCCTAATATATTGAAGATGAAAAATATTATCCTGGTAATATTTTAAAATCTAAAGCATAACTAAAACGACTAAAGAGGCACAGTGAGCCAAGCAGCTGCCTGTGAGGCATGCATCCCAGGTAGAGTGCCGTTTCGAGTCCCAGATGCTCCACTTCTTTTTTCTTTTTAAGCTTTAATTTTTTAAAAAATATTTATTTATTTATTGGAAAGGCAAAGTTACAGAGAGAGGGGGAGAGAGAGATCAGTTGATCTCCCATCTGCTGGTTCACTCCCCAAATGGCTGCAGTGGTCAGGGCTGGGCCAGGCCGAAGTCAGGGATGCTCTACTTCTGATCCAGCTCCCTACTAATTGTGCCTGGGAAAGCAGCAGGGGACGGCCCACGCACCCACATGGGTAGGATGCTACCCACCTGGGAGACCTGGATGGAGTTCCAGCGTGCTGGCTTTGGCCTGGACAAGCCCCGGCTTTGCACCCTTTGGGGGCTGCCAGCAGAAGGAGCTCGCTCTCTCTCCCTGTCATTGCTCCTTTCAAAGAAGTAATAAATCTTTTTGAAAAATAACTAAAGAAAGATAGTAATATCTTGCTGTTAACTGATATACTTGAGCTATTTTCTGTTGCTTTCCCAGGTACATGAGAGGGGAGCTGGATGCAGAGTGGTGGAGCAGCTGGGATTTGAATCAGTGCTCATATGGGATGCCAGCCACAGCTGCACAATGCCAGTCCCTGTATGAGATTCTTAAAATGCCCCTAATGAACATGACCAGATACCACATTTGAGGTCAGATAGCACCTTTTATGATAATGTATTTTTGAGAATTAATTTAAAGCTTTCATTACTGATTAAAACTTTGATTTACAAGCCATAAACCACACTACTCATTAAAGTGATTTTTTTTTATTAACATTTTTTATTTTATTTTTGACAGGCAGAGTAGACAGTGAGAGAGAGAGACAGAGAGAGAAAGGTCTTCCTTTGCCGTTGGTTCACCCTCCAATGGCCGCCGCTGCAGCCGGCGCACCGCGCTGATCCGATGGCAGGAGCCAGGATCCAGGTGCTTTTCCTGGTCTCCCATGGGGTGCAGGGCCCAAGCACCTGGGCCATCCTCCACTGCACTCCCTGGCCATAGCAGAGAGCTGGCCTGGAAGAGGGGCAACTGGGACAGAATCCGGTGCCCCGACCGGGACTAGAACCCGGTGTGCCGGCGCCGCAAGGTGGAGGATTAGCCTATTGAGCCACGGCGCCGGCTTAAAAGTGATTTATAAGGCATAAAACATATAGTAATTTATATCCATTAATACATAAAAAAGAGCTTGCTTCAATTTTCGACTCATTTGTCAATAAAGGACAGGCCTTAAACTTTATATTGTAGAGCCTCAGCACCCTGGTCCAACATGTGAAGAGTACACTGGTGTACTTCCATCCTCCAGATTGTTAGTTAAACTAACACAGACAAATTAACAGCTGTGGTAATTTTCAAGTAAGCTTAGATTACCATTCGTGGTTTCAATACAGCAGAAGTATCCGTGATATACTAATGTATCAGAAAGTTGATTAGCCAGAATATCTTCACATAGGATTCCGAGAAGATGAAAGTGTCACCTCCATTACAGCAGATGAAACATTACCTGTATCTTGTGTTGGCAAATAAGACTCTGACACTGAATCTTGCGGCTCAGAGTCTTCCAGCTGCCGCTGCTCCAAACCAACTTCCTTAACGGACTCCTCTTGAGGTGGGCAGCTTTTGTTCCGAAGAGCGCTCGAATGGCTGTGCGTGTACCATCTATTCCCGAACAACTGGGATTCAGAAGGGGAAGTCCTAGAAGATGGATGAAAGGAGAAAGACCATTATTGACCATTATCACCAATTCTAAAAGGACAAATCATACTTCTCAGGTAAGCCAAAGCTCAGGTGAAACAGTACATGGTCAGATCAGGAATAACTTGCAAAAGAGCCAGGTGACGGTCTAGATTCACATTCCTATCAACATGTCAGGGCTGACATATCTCCCCTTAGGGGCTGGATATCTCTTAGCTGCTTAAAAGCATGTCAGAAAATCTGACCAAATTATCTACTGCTATGTACTCAAATTCTATACATTATTCAACCTAAGTTCAAATTAATATGTAAAAAATCAGCTCTCCTATGACATAGAAAATTGATTAATGTTGACATACTTGCTCTTTCTCTATGTAACTCTGACTTTCAAATAAATAAAATAAATTCTTTTTTTTTAAAGATTTATTTATTTATTTGAAAGTCAGAGTTACACAGAGAGAGAAGGAGAGGCAGAGAGAGAGGTCTTCCATCCGCTGGTTCACTCCCCAATTTGCCACAATGGCCAGAGATGCGCCGATCCGAAGCCAGGAGCCAGGAGCTTCTTCCAGGTCTCCCATGTGGGTGCCAGAGGCCCGAGCACATCTTCTACTGCTTCCCCAGGCCATAGCAGAGAGCTGGATCGGAAGTGGAGCAGCCGGGACTCAAATTGGCGCCCATATGGGATGCCGGCACTGCAGGCAGCAGCTTTACCTGCTACACCACAGTGCCAGCCCCTAAAATATATTCTTAGAAAAAAAAAAAAAAAAAAAAAGAATAGCTAGGCCCCTTGAAGATGAGCAAAACCTGAACTGCTGCTCTCAAGCACTCTAGTAGGAGAGGAAGTTCAATCAATGTGCGGATTCTATGATAGAAGACTATAGATTACCTGTTGGAGGAAGAGCAGCAGAAATTTTTAGTTTGAATAGTAAACAGACAGTTCACCTGGTTAAAACATGCTGGTGAAGCCATTCTTTCTAAACTTGGCCACATCTTCTCACTCTGCCAGTCAAAATGCCAGCACCCTAGACTCACAACTATCCTCAATCTAAGGGGCTCGTAAAAGATGGTGTGATTAGATTATTGGCCAAATGTGCCCATTCCCAGGAAGATAAGCATATATATGCAGTAGAGATTTGATAAACACGAATTTATCTTCCTTTCTAGAATGGTGTGATGTGTGACCCTAACAGTTCTGCATCTCTTTCTGAGCTATCCAATGGAAATAATAGTCCTGAACTTGTCCTTTTATTTTTATTTATTTATTTATTTATTTTTTTGACAGGCAGAGTGGACAGTGAGAGAGAGAGACAGAGAGAAAGGTCCTCCCTTGCCGTTGGTTTACCCTCCAATGGCCGCCGCGGCTGGCGCGCTGCGACCGGCGCACCGCACTGATCCGATGGCAGGAGCCAGGTACTTCTCCTGGTCTCCCATGGGGTGCAGGGCCCAAGCACTTGGGCCATCCTCCACTGCCTTCCCGGGCCACAGCAGAGAGCTGGCCTGGAAGAGGGGCAACTGGGACAGAATCCGGCGCTCCGACCAGGACTAGAACCTGGTGTGCCGGTGCCGCAAGGCGGAGGATTAGCCTAGTGAGCCGCGGCGCCGGCCTGTCCTTTTATTTTGACAATTGTGTTACAAAGACCAAATGAAGGGCTGGTGTTATGGCACAGCAGGTTAAGTTACCACCTGATATATCACCATCCCATGAGTGCTGGTTCAAGTCCTGGCTGCTCCACTTCCAATCCAACTCCCTGCCAATGCCCCTGGGAAAGCAGCAGAAGATAGCCCCTGCCACTCACATGGGAGACCCAAAAGGAGTTCCAGTCTCCTGGCACAGCTCCAGCCACTGCAGCCATTTGGAGAATGAACCAGTGGATAGATCTCTCTCTCTCTCTGTCTCTTCTTCCCCCTTCTTTTTGTAACTCTGCCTTTCAAATAATAGTAATTTTTAAAAAAGATCAAATGAGGGAGTAGATAGCATTTTTTTAAAAAATATTTATTTTATTTATTTGAAAGGGAGAGTTACAGAGAGAGAGATTCAGATCTTTCATCATCCGATGGTTCACTCTTCAAATGGCTGCAAAGAGGGAGTCTAGGCCAGGCTGAAGCCAGGAGCCAAAATCTTCTTTTGGGTCTCCCACATGGATGTAGGGCTCAAGCACTTAAGCCATCTTCCACTTCCCAGGTACATTAGCAGGGAGCTGGACTGGAAATGGAACAGCTGGGACTCAAACTGGCACCCATATGGGATGCCAGAGCTGCAGGCTGTGGTTTTAACACACTGAGCCACAGTGCTGGCCCCCAGATGAACATTTTTTTTTTTTTTTTTTTTTGACAGGCAGAGTGGACAGTGAGAGAGAGAGACAGAGAGAAAGGTCTTCCTTTGCCGTTGGTTCACCCTCCAATGGCCGCAGTGGCCAGCGTGCTGCGCTGATCCGATGGCAGGAGCCAGGTGCTTTTCCTGGTCTCCCATGGGGTGCAGGGCCCAAGCACTTGGGCCATCCTCCACTGCCTTCCCTGGCCACAGCAGAGAGCTGGCCTGGAAGAGGGGCAACTGGGACAGAATCCGGCACCCTGACCAGGACTAGAACCTGGTGTGCCGGCGCCGCAAGGCAGAGGATTAGCCTAGTGAGCTGCGGCACCGGCTCCAGATGAACATTTTTAAAAATGTTTATTTATGGAGCTGGCACTATGACGTAGCGGGTAAAGCCACCACCTATAGTGCTGGCATCCTATATGGGAGCCAGTTCAAGACCCGGCTGTTCCACTTCTGATCCAGCTCTCTGCTATTTGCCTGGGAAAGCAGCAGAAGATGGCCTAAGTCCTTGGAGCCCTGCACCCATGTGGGAGACCCGGAAGAAGCTCCTGGCTTCAGATCGGACTAGCTCCAGCCATTGTGGCCATCTGGGAGCGAACCAGCAGATGGAATGCCTCTCTCTCTCTCTGCCTGCCCCACAGATAAAGTATTTTTGAAAACAGAAAGTGCTATAGAGTCTTATATCAACAGTGATTTGAAAATATACCCTAGAGAGATCTTCTGAATATTTCTTGAGATAAATAACATCCAAATTTTTCTTAGATTCTAGACAGAAATTTCAGTTAGGGCAAATGCTGCCTTGGAGAAGTCTACCATCAGCTCCCAGGATTGTTCAGGTTTTAGTTACTGTTTTTCTTTGTTGTATTTTTTGTTGTTAATCTTTTATTGATTATTTTCATTTTATATGAAAGGCAGAGAAACAGAGAGAGACAGAGATCTCCCACCTGCTTGTTTCCTCCACAATGTCCACAACAGCTACAGCTGGGCCAGGTTGAAGCCAGGAGTCCAGACTCAGTCTGGTAGCAGGGACCCAAGTATTTGGGCCATCATCTGTTGCCCCCTAGTACATCAGCAGGAAGCTGTGTTGGAAGCAGAGGAACTGGGACATGAACCAGGCACTGTGATATGGGATGCAGGTGTCCCTAGCAGTGACTTAACTGCCACACCAAATGCACACTTCAGGTTTTGTTTCTATATTTCACTGTGACTTTCAGAAGGAGCACATCTATCTAACTGCACACTTCTCCTATTGTAGCTTATGTCTGGTATAGGGCCAAAAAGCTTATTCCCAGTAAAATAAAATAAGCATCCTGGAACAATAAAGGGTCATAAACATTTGTGAACAATAACAACAACAACAACAAAAAAACAGAGAATATGGGGGAAAAAATTAAGCTAAGAGTTCAGTGGGCAGGTGTTTGGCTGGTGAAGATGCCTGCATCCGTATCAGAGTGCCTGGGTTTGACCCCTGGCATTGGTTCCCAACAATTCCACCTTCCCGCCAGTGCAGACGCTAGCAGGCAGCAGATGACAGCTCAAGCAGTTATGTCCCTGCCACTCACTTGGGAGTCCTGGATTGAGTTCCTGGCTGCTGGCTTCAGGATGGTCAATTCCTGTCTGCAGCAGGCATTTGGAAAATGATTTCATGGATGGGACCTTGGGCTGTCTCTGTATAAGTTAAGACATCATGCAGAGGGTCCAGCGCTGTGGCACAGTAGGTTAATCCTCCACTTGTGCACTGGCATCCCATATGGGCACCGGTTCTAGTTCCGTCTGCTCCTCTTCTGATCCAGCTCTCTGCTATGGCCTGGGAAAGCAGTGGAAGATGGCCCAGAGCCTTGGGCCGCGGCACCCTCGTGGGAGACCGGGAAGAAGCTCTTGACTCCTGGCTTCGGAATAGGCTCTGCTCTGGTCGTTATGGCCATTTGGGGAGTGAACCAGCGGACGGAAGACCTTTCTCCCTATCTCTCCCTCTCACTATCTATAACAAATAAATAAATAAAATAAAAATAAATGCAACTTCACAGAAGTTTCTTAAAAAAAAAAAAGACATCATGCAGGCACCACATTTGACATTTCTTACCTTCCTGCTCCTGGTTCTTTATTTTTACTGTTGGAATGATGTGGAGATTCCCGGAACTTGTCAACAGAAAGGCTTTTTGGATTCCGGCTGATAGGATATTCACTACTTTTCTCTGAAGTTAATACTCCTTTAAATAGAATGAGAAAACAAAGAAATCTACTTTTTTTTTTCCTGATGGTGATAATTCAGGTGAGAACATCAATTTTTCCAAAAGCAGCAATCTGTGACAATCAAATTGGTTTTTAAACAAGTATTCAGATAAAATTCTACAAACACAAGTGATGCAACAGACGGATGCTAGCACTGAATGGAACGAAATGATTAATAAATAATGATAATAAAAAGTGCACCCTAAAACTAGGTAAATAAAGACACTCAGCTGAGACAAGACTGAAAAAATATATTTGCCTTTCGCCCTGAATGATAAGGAAACAAGAATAAGCAACAAGTTTTTATCTTTGCAGCAAACTGAATTATACCCAAGTCCCCTTAGATAGCAAAGAAAAAGGTTCTGGAAGCACAAGACGTGTTCCCTTTCTTATCCCCACAGCCTCCATGGCAAAGATCACATGGGATGAGGGTTGAGCTTTGTGCCTGTGTGAGGAAGCAAGAGGAGGGAAGTCAGATGAGAAAGAAAAAAAAAAAAAAAAAAAAAAAAAAGGTGACATTTTGCTTCACATTTTCAATTACTGAGGAAAAACAAACAGAACTAAAAAATCAACACAAGATGCTGGTTTATAAGGAACCTTGAAATAATACATGGAACTAATGATGAAATGGCCCAAGAAGGGGGAGAAAAAAAAAAAAAAAAACACCACAAAACAGACCCAAGGCAAAGTTCTAGAATGCCAGCATACCCTATTTATTAATTCCTTCAAATGAATTATTGTGCCACTGCCTCCTAGGAAGTGGCTTAAAGGCAGAAATATTTAAAATGCAAAAGCAAACAGATAAAAATCACAAATTTCCCGACCATTAAAAAATTGCCGATGACTGTAATTCATTTCAAGCTTTTATTAGAAAAGCTAAAATCCATAAATCAAGGTAGAACATTTAAACAAAGGTTTGTATTAATTTAGCTGTTTTTTTAAGATACTGGGTAGCCTGGGGGAAAATAATCATTGATTTTCTAAGTTAATTTTCAAATATATTATATATAAGTTCCTTTATACTCATCTTTCTGGACCTGTGAATTTCTAGGAACACAAGGACTCTGCCTGAAGCCACCAGCTGCTGAAGGTGGGCAGGGTTTAACCTTAAATACTGGTATCAGGGCTGGCACTGGGGCATAATGAATTTAGCTGCCACCTGTGACACTGGCATTCCAGACGGGCGCTGGTTGGAGTTCTGGCTGCTCCACTTCCGATCTAGCTTCCTGCTAATAAGCTTGGGAAAGCAGTGGAAAACGGCTCATGGTCCTTTAGCTCCTACACCCACATACGAGACTTAGAAAGAAGCTCCTGGCTCCAGCTTTATCTAGCCCTGGTTGTTGCGGCCATCTGGGGAGTGAACCAGCAGATGGGAGATCTCTCTATATTTCTTTCTCTCTCGCTTTAACTGTCTTCCAAATAAATAAAATAACTAAAAAAAAATACAGGTATTATTCTTCCCTCCACAAAAATTCAGGATGATAACTGAAAAATAGTGATGTGCAGCTTCTGAGGAACCAGACCAAACAGAATTAACCACTGGAAAGGGTTTAAAAAAGAAAGAAAGAAAAAAAAAAAGTGAAAGGCAAGGGTAGCCTGATACCGACATAGCTATTAAAAATAAGGAGCCGGGGCCGACGCTGTGGCACAGTGGGCCACAGCCTGCAAATGCCAGCATCCCATGTGGGTGCCGGTTTGAGTCCCAGCTGCTCCATTTCTGATCCAGCTCTCTGCTATGGCCTGGGAAAGCAGTAGAAGATGATCCAAGTCCTTGGGTCCCTGCACCCACGTGGGAAACCCAGAAGAAGCTCCTGGCTCCTAGCTTCGGATCAGCTCAGCTCTGGCCATTGCGGTCATTTGGGGAGTGAATCAGCAGCGGATGGAAGACCTCTCTCTCTGGCTCTACCTCTCTCTGTAACTCTTTCAAATAAATAAAATAAATAAATCTTCAAAAAAAATAAAGAAGGAGCCATGCTCCTAATTCTGTATATATGAAATAACATGAAATTCATTCACTTTATATATAAAATGTTTTTTTAAAAAAGCCATACTACCACCAGCACACATCAGCATATGAATTTCTTCTCACTACAATGGACCTCAAGCTATGGAGAAAACAAGCTAACCTGACTTGGGAATTAATAATGCAATAGAACATAAGAAATAGCATAGAACTTTTCTGCTCTTTTTTTTTTTTTTTCCCTTAACCTGCATTACATTCTCTGAATAACAAGCCCAATTCAGGCCTTGTGCTATGATCTACTTGTTGGTTGGTTCAGGAAAGTATAAATGTGGGGAGTCAGAGCCCACATTTCAGAACAGTACCATAGTCCCTCTGAAATCATTCTCTCCTTTGGGTGTCTTACCTTTCTTCATGGGTAGGGAATATGGGTCAGACCAAACACTTAATAATAAATTTACTGATTGCCTACTATGTGCAAGCATTATGTAAAATATTAGGAAAAACTAGGAAAAGATTTGGTGGAAGAAAGAAAAGGATGGGGGCCGGTGCTGTGGCACAGTGGGTTAAAGCCCTGGCCTGCAGTGCCAGCATCCCACATGGGTGCTGGTTCGAGTTCCGGCTGCTTCTCTTCCACTCCAGCTCTCTGCTCTGGCCTGGGAAAGCAGTAGAAGATGATCCAAATCCTTGGGCCCCTGCACTTATGTGGGAGACCCAGAAGATCCTGGCTCCTGGCTTTGGATCAGCTCAGCTCTGGCCATTGTGGTCATTTGGGGAGTGAACCAGCAGATGGAAGACCTTTCTCTCTGGCTCTACCTCTTTCTGTAACTCTTTCAAATAAATTAAAAAAAAAAAAAGAAAAGAAAGAAGGAAAGAAAGGAGAAAGAGAAAAGAAAGAAGGATATTAAATGATAAAACTATAAAAATGTAGAATTTATAATGAAAAAGTTTAAGAAGTATATAATCTACTAAGCCCAAGTGATTGTGTATTTCCAGGGGAGGAACATAGTTTATTTAATTTTTTTTAAAGATTTGTTTATTTATTTGAAAGGCAGAGTTACAGAGAGGCAGAAAGAGAAAGAGAGAGAGAGAGGTCTTCCATCCACTGGTTCACTCCCCAAATGGCCGCAATGGCTGGAGTTGGGCCAATCCAGAGCTAGGAGCCAGGAGTTTCTTCCAGGTCTCCCACACGGGTGCAGGGGTCCAAGGACTTGGGTTACCTTCTATTGCTTTCCCAGGCCATAACAGAGAGCTGGATTGGAAGTGGAGCAGCCGGGACTCCAACCAGCTACCAAATGGGATGCCGGAACTGCAGGTGGCAGCTTTACCCCCTGTGCCACATTGCCAGTCCCTGAATTTGGGATCTTCAAAAACTTACTTAAAAAGTATGTCATGAGTAAAACAGAAAACAAATAATACTTGTTCCTAAATTAAGAAATTTAGTTGGATCTCCGTTAGGCTCATATCAACTTAAAGGGAGAAAAAGGTCCAAATCTCGAGTTGGTACTGATAATCAAAATGTCTCTCTCAGAAATGAAGTAAAAAAGAAACATTTTGTCTACAGATCTTCAGGAAAAAACAAACATACCATAGTAGATTTCCACAGATATTTAAAGCCACACAATAACATTTTCTGTCTTGTGCTACAGAGTTAGAAGTCTGATCTATTTTTAGACTGAAGATGGTAAAAGCACCCCAAAGAGAAGAATTGTACTGGGGACTGGACTCTGGGTTTCATTCTCCGGGAGAGGAACGATATGAAGACACAGTTACAAAGAAAACATTTAGGGAAATACATTTTGAAGCAGTGCCATAGCAACAAATTTCTAGTTTCTCATGCAGGAGTCACTGTTTCTTCCAGATCACAAAAACACTGCAAGGCACACTTGGGAAACAAGGCCACTTTTCTGAATAATGAATAGATTTGAATTCCAGAAAGACTCAAAGGGAAGGCCTTCAGGCCTCTCCTAGGACCATGGAAGGGGTGTGAGGAACGAACCCAGATGCTGAGTTAGGCAGGAATCACAGAGAACAGGGCAGAACACTTTGGGCGGGCTCATCACCCTGCCTGCTCCCAAGCACCAAGCTCCCCCAGTGGACCCATGCCTAATTTGTCTTTTACACATCTCTCTCTGTTTGCCCTTATTTAAAAACCTGCCTAACATGCTCTTTCTCCAATTAAAAACAAATTTATCTCACTTTCCTTCATTTACACATTATTTCTCTGTTCAGTATTCACTTTCTGTATAGCTAATTTTTTTTTCTGTATAGCTAATTAATCCCACCTCCCTGCTTTTTCCAATGGTCTCCTCTCAGAGGTGCATTGGCCTTGTTGATAACTATAGCATTATAAAGTACGCAACTCGGCTGCATAATTGGGCTTTCTGCAGACCAAAGTGCATTTCCTGAAGTATAGGATGTTTCTTTTTATAAATTAGAAAGCACATTAACTAGGTCTTTGTGATCTGGCACCAGTTTTTCACATTTCTCTGAAATTATCAGGTTACCTATTGCTGATTTCCCATTACACTCTGCTTCCTAACAGTAACTATATCGTCACATCCTGTGGGCTCCCCATAGCATCTTCCCCATGTAGGTACTCAATGACATGAATGCCTATTTTGGGTCCCCATGAACAGTAACTTAGTCATAAGTAGGGACTAGAATCAAGGCTCCCAAAGATTACTCATGGAGTGACTCAGTAAATACGTGCTGAGCAAAGATCATAAAATGTTGGAGCTTGGGCTTCACTTTTCAGAAGTGATAAGCCAGGCTTAAGGAGAGAATTTTGATGGTTTTTGATGAATGGCCAATATTACAAACCTTTTTCTGGTGTGTTCTGTTGTAGATTTAGCGGGTCCTCCGAGGCACATGGGTCAGGCAGGGGGGAAGGGGGTCTGTAAGAGGGCTGGCTCCCATTCTGCTCTAACACAGCTTCCAGCTGAGCCATTTCCTCCTGGAGTTTTAGAAGGTTATCTTGCATGGTGTCCCTCTGCTGAAAAATGAGAAATATCACCAAGAAAATTATATTTTAAGAAACTTGCCATACAGTGAAAATAAGCCACACCAATTAATTTTACACCGAAAATTGAAACTATCTAGTATGGGATTAAGAGTTTTAGCTGAACACGTTTTAATCTAACCATATTCATATAGTTAATACCCATGAAATTATTTCAGAATGATGTTAAAAGGTGAAAAAAATCCTCAAACACCCCAGTAGAACTGCTTTATTGTGATGTCATTTAAACATTGGTTATTTTCTTTGAAAGCTAGGGAGTAAAAAAAAAATAATTAACATACTTTAGCAATATTTTAAAAAGATTTATTTATTTGGGAGGTAGAGTAACAGACAGAGGGAGACAGAGAGAAAAGTCTTCCATTCACTGGTTTGTTCCCCAGATGGCTGCAACAGCTGAAGCTGGGCAGATACAATGCCAGGAGCCAGGAGTCCAGGTTTGCCATGCGGGTGCAGGAGCCCAAGAACTTGAGCCATCTTCTACTGCTTTCCTAGGCCATAGCAGAGTTAGACTGGAAGAGGAGCAGCTGGGTTTCCAAATGGCACCCATATTGGATACTGGTGCTGCAGACAGAGGGTTAGCCTTCTATGCCACAGTGCCGGCCCCCTTAAACACACATATTGATATTTAAAATTAGCCTGGGGACAAGCATTTGGCCTAGATATCACGGGATGGGATATCTACATCCTGTATTGGAGTGCTTGTGTGCAGAGTCCTCACTCCTGATCCAGCTTCCTATCAATGTGCACTCTGGGAGATAGCAGGTGATAGCTCATGTAGTTAGGTTGCTGCCACTTAAGTGGGACACCTGGATCGAGTGCCCAGCTCCCGACTTCAGCTTGACCCAGGTCTGGACATTTGCAAAGATTATATTTTACACAGGTGATGTGTCAAAGATTTGGTATTATAAGACTCAAGATATTTATGGTAGTCTATATAAAAATTTGTGAATTTTAGACTGCTATAATATTGAAAAAAGTCTCCTTCCTATGGTATTTTATTAAAAAACTATTAGTAGAGGCAAGCGCTGTGGCGCAGTGGGTTCAAGTCCTGGCCTGCAGTGCCAGCATCCCATATGGGCACTAGTTCAACTCCCGGCTGCTCCACTTCCAATCCAGCTCTCTACTATGGCCTGGGAAAGCAGTAGAAGATGACCCAAGTGCCTGGGCCCCTGCACCCACATGGGAGACTCAGAAGAAGCTCCTGGCTCCTGACTTTGGATCAACTCAGCTCTGGCCATTGTGGCCATTTGGGGAATGAACCAGCAGATGTAAGACCTTTTTCTCTCTCTGGCTCTACCTCTCTATGTATCTCTGTCTTTCAAATAAATAAAATAAATCTGAAAAAAAAAAAAAAAAAAAAAGCTATCAGTTATCCTGCCCAGATTGAGGACTCTGCCTTTTCCGGGATTCTTTGAACCTTGAGTTTCTAAAAGAAAAGGCAACAAACAAATTCAATTAGTTGTTCAGTTCATTTAACAACTGTTTACTGTCCTGGTGCTGTGGACAGACTTCATGGTGCTGCCATTCTAGACAGGGACAGAACACCTAGAGATCATTAGAGAGAAGGACCTGTTCGAGGGAAGGACCCAACTCAAAGAGCTTTAAGAAAGCCTGTAATTAGCCGGCGCCGTGGCTCAATAGGCTAATCCTCCACCATGCAGCGCCGGCACACCGGGTTCTAGTCCCGGTCGGGGCGCCGGATTCTGTCCCAGTTGCCCCTCTTCCAGGCCAGCTCTCTGCTATGGCCAGGGAGTGCAGTGGAGGATGGCCCAGGTGCTTGGGCCCTGCACCCCATGGGAGACCAGGAAAAGCACCTGGCTCCTGGCTCCTGCCATCGGATCAGCGCGGTGCGCCGGCTGCAGCGGCGGCCATTGGAGGGTGATCCAACGGCAAAGGAAGACCTTTCTCTCTCTCTCACTGTCCACTCTGCCTGTCAAAAAAAAAAAAAAAAAAAAAAAAAAAAGCCTGTAATAACAGTTACTGCCTTTAGTTCAAGATAATGGGTTCTTCTTGCTAATGGGATTCCTATTACTTAGTGTTTCATTTCAAGAGGTCTGCCAAGTTTAATGTATTTCATATTTTAAAAAATTAGGTACATAAGAAATTTTCCAAAATATGCATTTCTTTATCATTTTTATAAGGAACGCTAGCAGCTGCCAGCAGGCTAGGGGACAGATTGTTTTATTCTCCATTTCTTCTTCTGATCCTTGAAAATGACTTTGCCCTCTGCTAAAAACAAGGCATCTTCTTCCTCCTGTTACACTGAGTTCATGGTTTTCAGGAGTTTTTATGATCAGAAAATGTATTCCCAGTTTCACAAAGATTTCTACTGCTACCCTGAGACTGCTTTGCAGCCAACATGTATAGCAACGCCATTGCCACCACGTGGTCCTTGTGAGTAGCTGCATCACTGATTAAACCCTAGCCACGGCCTTGCCTCAGTAAACCTGGAATGAAACCAGACAGAAGTATCTAATCAGTGTTTCAGAAGCCACATGAATATTACTCCTGTGAAAAACACCACTCTAACCTCTGTGTAGTCATTAAATAGGCCAGAACATCAGAAAAAAAATAGTGACAAGAGAATTAATTAGATACTTTCCTTTGGGTTTCCCAAAGGAATTACTTTACAACTTAAAAGACAAATTCCCATGTGGTCAATTTACTAAATACACTAGGGAGAACAACACCAAATAGGTGACCAAGTCTTCTGGATTCTAATGCTGATATGGCTTTTTAATTAGCTCTACTCTTCTATTGTATCCCCACTATCCCACTCTGATCTCACCTTTTTTAATACAGCTACATTACTGCAGAAGTTCCCTTTAGTGATATACCCCTGCTTAAACAAGTTAATACTTTCTGAATACGATGTAACTGTTACTCATTACTACGCTGAGACAGTCCAAATTCCTAATCACAGCGCTCTAAAGGTCCTCCATCCCTTGACCTCCCTTATTTCCCCCCAATATCCCCATATGCTCCATTTTCCAACAACACAGGGCAACTTCGTGTTTCCGGGTCATCCCGTTTCTCCATGTCTTTGCTTCAGTTGCTGCTTTCCTGATTTTCCAACTTAGGAAAATTCCTCTCATCTTTTTTTTTTTTTTTTAAAGGATCTATTTTATTTATTTGAAAGACAGTTAGAGAGAGGTAGAGCCAGAGGGAGAGGTATTCCATCCGCTGGTTCACTCCCCAAATGGCCACAATGGCTGGAGCTGAGACTATCTGAAGCCAGGAGCCAGGAGCTTCTTTCAGGTCTCCCACACGGGTGCAGGGGCCCAGGCACTTGGGCCGTCTTCTACTGCTTTCCCAGGCCATAGCAGAGAGCTGGATCAGAAGTGGAGCAGTAAGGACTTGAACTGGCACCTACATGGGATGCCGGTGCTGCAGGCTGGGGCTTCAACTCACTGTGCCACAGCACCAGTCCCAGCCTCTCGTCTTCCAAGGCCCAGCTCAAATGTCTCCTTTCGAAGTCCCCACCAATAGCCCATCTATCAAGAACACACGATCCCTCACTACTTGGTTTATAGCGCTCACACATCAGTATCCCCAAGTGGACAATCTGACCTCCTACATGGGAGGCATCTTCCCTTAAATCACTTCTGTCTCCCCAAAGTCCAGTAAACAGTAGGTGCTCAGTAAATGTTTAATGCAGAAATGATCCACTGAATCAATTTAATCAGTCAGATAAAAAAATTACATTTTCTATCTCCCTGTATACCTCTGCTCAGTTCTATATAACCAGAGGGAAAAGATCCCACTTCAGTATTCTGTCTGTCTGTGCTTCTCCAGATTTGTAAGCCTGACATCTGACTTAAGGTTTGGGTAGATGCTTGATAAAAGCACCTTGCAAAATGAATCCTTAACAAATAGGCATATTCCTCGGAATAAGATTGGGGATACAAAAAAAACAAAGAAATAACTTATTGAATGTCAAATATAATACAGTATGGCTAAGACAGATGGGATAAGAAACTGGATCTTAAAATCTTAAAACACATGGGACAGAATTAGGTGACAGGCATATTGACAGAACCCGAGTCCACATCCAGAAAGGATCACAGGAATTGTAAACAGAGAAAAGGTCCAAGTCTTCGCATCAATTTAGTCACCATGGCAATCCTGCAGAAGTGGCAAATACTGGTGACAGTTCAGGTACAGAGCAGGTGGTTGTCTCAAAGGTTTCTTCTTGACACTAACAGGCTTCAGACCTAGGGGGATTTGCTCTATACAGAGAATGGGCAGAAGAGGACACGCCCTCACTATTTGGAACCTTCAGGGCAATGCCAGGATTTACAAGAGTACAAAAACTGGAACCAGTGTGATGCTGGTAAAGGCACAGGAAAACTGTCAAATACTAGAGGGGCTGGAGGAGCACAAATTGGTTTAATCTTTCTAAAGCACAGTATAACAATACATACCAAAGACCAAAAATTCCAAATTCAGGAATTTATACTAAAGAAATAACCAGGGGGGCTGGCATTGTGGCGGAACCTGTTAAGCCATCGCCTGCAGTGCCAGCATCCCATTATGGGCAACGCTTTGAGTCCCGGCTGCTCCACTTCTGATTCAGCCCTCTGTTAATGTACCTGGGAAAGCAGCGGAGGATAGCCCAAGTCCTTAGGCCCCTGCACCCACGCAGGAGACCTGCAGGAGTTCCAGTTCCTGACTTTGGCTTGGCCCGGCCCTGGCCATTGAGGGCATTTGTGGAGTGAATCAGTGAATGGAAGATACCTCTCTATCTCTCCCCTTCTCTCTGTAACTCTTCTTTGGAATAAATAAAACAAATCTTTAAAGAAATAAAATAACTAGGGATATGCACAAATATTGATGTCTATCATATAGCTGTACAGAATAGCAAACTGTGCCTCTTATCCTGAAACTCTCAACATTTGGCAGTAATCAAATCAATCAAGATACACCCAAAGGATAGAATGCTATGTGACCAATAAAGTCAATGAAGGATTTTAATGACATAGCAAAAGCAAGATTATGATATAAATATGTAGAATATATTATATAAATATTTTTTACAAGATTTTATTTATTGAGAGGTAGAGTTACAGTCAGAGAGAAGGAGAGACAGAAAGAGAAGTATTCCATCTGCTGGCTCACTCCTCAAACTGCCACAATGGCTGGAGCTGGGCTAATCCGAAGCCAGGAGCCAGGAGTTTCTTCTGTCTCCTATATGCGTGCAGGGGCCCAAGAACTTGGACCATCTTTTGCTGCTTTCCCAGACCATAGCAGAGAACTGGATCAGAAGTGGAATAGCTGGATCTCAAACCAGCACCTGTCGGGCATTGCCTAAAATCTCCATTACAATATGGCGCCTGTTGGACTTTCGAGGGGCGTGTCTGCGGCTGCTGCGGTTAAGCTACATAAGATCAGACCACCGGCAGGGATAGGTCCACTTCAGTTCCGGACACGTGGACAGTGCATGATCCCTATACTTTGCTTAAGATGCCCCGGTGCATGGTCCACCCATGCCTGCATGACCTTTTTGCTGATTGTCTCCCCTACTGCGCATGTCTTTCTTAAGCTTTATAAGCCTGTACACTTCCTCAATAAAGTAGTTCCTGCTTTGACAGAACTCACGGGTGCTAGTGGTGTGCTTAGTGCTTAACCCGTCGACCTTACCTCTCCCATTCGCCTTGTCAGGGAGTGCCTGTGCTGTCTTAAGACCCCAACAAGCACCCAGATGGGATGTCTGGAGGCTTAGCCTACTATGACACAGCGTCGGCCCCCCTGCTCCGCTTCTGATCCAACTCCCTGTTAATGCACCTGAGAAAGCAGTAGAAGATGGTCTGAGTACTTGAGCCCCTGCCACATGTATGGGAGACTCTGATGGAATTCCAGGCTCCCGACTTCAGTCTGACACAGCCCTAGCCTTTGCAGTCATTTGGGGAGTGAACTAGCTAGTAGATGGAAGGTCTCACTTTCTCTGTCTTTGTTTCTCTCTATAACTCTTCCTCTCAAATAAATAAATCTTTTTTAAAAAAATATTTATTTATTTACTTAGAGGCAGAGTTACAAAGAGAGGAAGAGACCTGCTGGTTCATTCCCTAAATGGCCCCAGTGGCCGCAGCTGGGCAGATCAGAAGCCAGAAGCCTGGAGACTCTTCCAGGTCTCCCATATGGGTGAAGGGGCACAAGCACTTGAGGCATTTTTCACTGCTTTCCCAGGTGTATTATCAGGGAGCTGGATCGGAAGTAGAGCAGCAGAGACTTGAACTGGTGCCCATATGGGATGCTGGCACCCCAGGAGGATGCTTAACCTACACCATAGCACCGGCCCCTCAAACAAATAAATCTTAAAAACAAAACAAAACTCTCTCTGTAAGCCTTTCAAATAAGTAAAATAAATATATATATTTATTTATTTTATAAATAAATTTAAAAATTTATTTATTTATTTATTTGAAAGGAAGACTTACAGAGAGAGAGGTCTTTCATTCACTGGTTCACCCTCCCAAATGGCCTCAACGGCTGGAGCTGGGCTGATCCAAACCCAGGAGCCAGGAGCTTCCCCCGGGTCTCCCATGTGGATGTAGAGACCCAAGCACCTGGGCCATCTTCCACTGCTTCCCCAGGCCATAAGCAGAGAGCTGGATCAGAAAAGGAGCAGCCAGGACATGAGTCAGTATCCATACAGGATGCCAACACCGCAAGTGGAGGCTTAACCTACAGTGCCACAGTGCCGGACCCAGTAAAATAAATCTTAAAAGAAATAAAAGAAACAGGGCCAGCATTGTGGCACAGCAGGTTAAGCTGCCCCTAAGACACCAGCATCCCATACTGGAGTCCTAGCTATTTTGCTTCTCAACCAGCTTCCTGTTAATGTGTCTAGGAAGGCACAGGAAGTTGGCCCAAGTACTTGGGTCTCTGTTGTCATGTGGAAGACCACGATGGAGTTTCTGGCTTTGGTCTGGCCCAGACCTGGCTGTGGTGTGGCTATCTGGGGAATGAACCCGAAGATGGACAATCCCTCTCTGTCACTTTGCCTTTCAAATAAGTAAATAAGTAAAATGGTCTCTAATAGGAAGAAAACCCTGTAGATTTCAATTTGGTACCAAGACTAAGCACATTCCTCTTTTAATACAACAGCACTTTTAGATGTGTTTTGTTATAGGACAAATGGGTTTTGAAGGTTTAGTTAATTAAATAAATTCAGTATTTAGTATTCGCTATTAATACAGAGGGATGAGGTCAGCAAACATAAGGACGTGGGACACACAGCACTTAATGCAAGGGACGCCAAACATGCTTCTTACCTGAGTGGTTAAGATTTCGCTCTGAGAGGACAGCCCTGAGTGGACTCCAGACAGACTTGCTTCACTCTCACACCCAGATGCTGCTGCACCTTAAAAGACAATAAACAGGCTCAGATGTAAAAACACCACTAACACTGCAACTTGCTACGTCTGTTTCCTCCCACTGGCAGGGCAGGTTGCACTGTCATGTCACATAAAATGACTGAACTCCTTTCTCTGGGAGACTGCGATTTCGTCTCCGAAGTCCTAACACAGAAAACCAGAAGCAAGTCTGCCAACAATTAGGATTTTAAATCTCAATCAGAAAAGACACACTAGATGGGCAAAGGACATTTGACTTAAGGAAAAGCATCTTTGGAGGAACATATTTCAGATTTAGGAAGCAATTATTTTAACTGTACTTGCAAACTTGTAAAATGTGTTCCCCAAAAGGTGTAAACAATTAGGTCATTTCTATAAAACAGACCAGGGCAAACACAAAAACCTGCTTCCGATACCTAAGTTTGCATCCACATTCTGTCCTTGGAGATTATCTTCATCATCTGAAGCCAATTCCTTGTCACTCGTATCTTGCTGGCTTTCAGACTGATGTCTCATTTGTTTGGAAGGAGAATCAAACATCAAGAAGGGATCCTGGGAGTTTGTATTTTCATTCAAGTCTTCCACTGCACTGCACTGGGAAGAAAACAAGCTACCGGAACATTCTGATCCCTGGCTGGGGGGGTGCTCCTGGGATGCCTTTGACAGTGTCACCTCGTTATCAGAGTCGTTTAAGCTATTTTTCAATGACACGAAGTTCTCCTCTGTTTTCTCAGATACACACTCTGTGGCAACAGCACTACGCCTAGTAGATTGGGATGGTCTATCAGTTACTTTACCAAACAGTAATTGTTGGAAACAGATAAGCTCTTCATCCTCACTAGGTATATGCTCTTCTGAGGACTCTAATTTCCTAGCTTCTCTTTGGTGACTCTGAGCCAAACATGCATGGCCTGAAGGGCTAGGGGTTCTACTGCACTCTCCCCTCGGAACACTTTTACTAAACACAGCAGATCTTTCCTTAATGCCGCTCTCAGCAAAGCTGGTATTTTCCTTTATTTCATAAATATCTAACAGGTCATCAGGTGTCTCAGAACAAATCTGAGAAGCATGCCTACCTCCTATAGACTGCTCTTGGCTATCAGGAACCAGATACGAAGAGAAATCTCTATTCACAGCCTGAACTACTCCTTTGTTTTCTTCTTGCCTTTGGAGTTTGGGAAGTTCAGAATTACTTACAGGAAGACTTTGCTCACAGACTTCAGGCTGCATAAGACCTAGTCTAAGCACAGCATTTAACTCAGGTGCTCTGCTTCTGCCTGGTTGTGCTTGCATGTTTTCACCACTGGATCCTACTTCATTAACACTGGAGCATACTTCGTTAGCACTAGAGCCCCCTTCATTAATACTGCTCGAGCTGAATCCTTTCAAAGCACTTTCTCTAATGTACTCTTGGCTAATTGTGCTCACTGTGCTTGGAATGAGGCTCTCGCTTCCCACTGCTCTTTCAGATGACACGGAATGTTCCTCAGACCTTTGCCCTGACAGGTTTACCTGACGTGTGGCTTTAACAGATGGCTTGATGGGAGAAATTGGTGGCATATGATATGGGTTTTGTGACATTCCATGTTTACTTACAGCAATGAGCTCAGTTTCACTGCCTTTGGACTGAGATGACAGACAAAGCCTAGAGATCTCTTTAATGCCCCATTTGGCACAATCACCTGCCTTCTCTTTCTGACACACCACAGGAAAGCCCACAGTGCTATCGGCTGCCTGGACATGACTGATTTTCCACTCTTCCTTTCTCTGACTTTCTTCTTTTTGTTCACGTTCAAGAGTGACTTCTGGACTTTGTTTCCTTGAGGAGTTGGAGCGGGTACAGACTGCTGCACATTCCTTTTCTGGATCTCCTGGTTTTGAACACAGAGCAAATGAACGACGCTTGGAACCCATGAATGTATTCTGTAAATACTGAGTATCAAACTCACTCTCTTCCATTGCTACGCTTGTCTCTTGGTCAACTTCACTTCTCAATGGATCCTTACATTTGTCCGGGTCATTTCCAGTATCTTTCAAACAATCACGGATAAGTTCCTTGGGATTTCCAATTGCTGTGCTCTCACTCACATGTCCATTTGCTGCTGTTTTTGCCTTTCCAAGGGTGTTAGCGCCCAGTAATGAGATGCTGTCCTGAGTACCATATTCAGTATCAGGTACCAGTGAAATACTGGTACTCTCCACAGACCTTTCAGTTTGCAAGCCCCTTTCTCCACATAACAGGAGATCTTTGGGGTCTAGGGCACTATTAGGCACTTGAACTGTGTCTAGGTTCTCTTCTATTTCCCTTCTTTGAAGGCTAGGATTGACAGATTCTTGAAGTTTATTAGAACTTGAACAGTTAGTAAAAACACCAGGTATGCTTGTTAATTTTACTTCTGGGAAAACATCACTGGCATGTCTTTTACTTATTTGTTCATTTGGCTTGTTCTTCCTAGCTCCAGTTGGAGGTTCTGTATCTTCTATGACTTGAACCTGTCTGCTGTGACTGACTGGTATTTGGTCGAAATTCATTTCTTCACTGCTAGTACAACTATCAATTTGTAGTTCAGTATGATTAGGTGGGCTCGGTTTCTTATTGACTACTAGTTCAAGTGCATGAACACGCCTGGTAGAGGACTTCTTCCTCAGCCTGTTCTTCTTGGGTTTTTTTGAATTATGGACATTTAATTCTAGTTCCATATTGCTTATACTGCTGCTTATAGGTTCAACTTTAGTTCTGAAGGAAGATTCTTTTTCCAGGGATTCTGTTGGGTTAGCATTTGTCTCTTTCTGAACATAATCACCTTTTGTTTCATTCTCATTACCACGATTAGTAATATTCATCTCCTGATCATTGTCCACCGTTTGATCAGTTCCCTGATTTATCTGTGCAGGAGTTTTTGGAACAACTGCCAAATCTACCTTCTTGATAAAATCTTCAGGTTGAAGGCCTGAAGAAGTTCTTCTTTTACGTTTTAATTTATTTGCGGGTGGACACGGTACCAGTGGTTCCGCAGCAAACGCTCCTATAGTTAGATCTTCAGTTATGTGGCTCAAGTTAGGGAGGCTTGTCTTCCTGTGGTAGGTTTTCCCGAATATTTTATCTTTGATATTATTCTCTACTGGTTTGGAATGGACTCTTTTATTTTCACATATTAAAGCATTATGGGACTCACTGGCCAGTAAGTCTATTTTCTCTGTAGAACCAGAATATCCATCTATCTCCTTTGGAACTTCTAATGCACCAGTCACTTTGGCATTTGACTCAGACCGCCGGTCAAGTGAGTCATCAGGAGTTAACATTTCATTACTTCTGGAGAACCACTCGTTAACTTTCTGAATGCTGCTATTTACTGTTATCCAAGAAACATCTTGGTTATCTCCAGAGGTCTCAGGGCACGAAGGTTTCTGCTTATCCTGTTGTTTTCTCCCATACAGGCAATCAACATTCGGAACTACCTTTTTCTCTGTGCTGGGAGTCTGCCTATCATTACATGTTTCCTTACTTTCGGCCCATCTGCTCTGTTGGCTTCTTGCTAAGCCAGGCTGCTTGCTCTTATTACAGAATTCAGCCTTTTCTACATTCATTCTGTCTTTAGTGAGTAATAAACTGCTGTTCTCATGCTGTAATGAGCTGGCATGAGTATCTGTGCCACATGGCTCCACATGCAAGTTTGAAATAGAAATACCCTGATACTTTTCTGGATGCCTCTCAGTTGCATGCTTCTTAACAGTGGTCAAATCTTTATTATTGGATTGATGAGGTTCAATATTTGTTATTTCCTTCTCAGAAAACACACAAGCAGCTGAAAATACAAATAAACAAACAAACAAACAAATAAAAACAAGGTACTTAAAAAATGAACAATCATGAAAAAATACATACTTAACTTGGGGGTAATAAGGCAATGGGCTATTTTTAGAGAAACTAACCTTATTAACTACCAGATATATACAGATGTAGCTCTTACTTTTTCATGTTTTCCCTATTTACCTGGATTCTCATTATTTTCCCACAAGATAATTAAAATGTTAACATCAGAATTTTTCCTATCCCTAAACCATACTTTTTAATTCTCTAACTGCTAAGAGTGAATTAAAAACAGACTATTTGGTCATCAGTCTTTTGTTCTGGCTACAGACTTATATTTCCTATATTTAAAAACCAGTAGGCAGGGGCTGGTATTGTGGAATAGCTGGTTAAGCTACCACCTATGATACCGGCATCCCATATGGGTGCTGGTTCAAATTTCGGCTATACTACTTCTGATCCAGCTCCCTGCTAATGCCTGGGAAAGCAGGGGAAGATGGTCCACGTACTTGGGCTCCTGCACCCATTTTGGAGACCTGGAAGAAGCTGCTGGCTCTTGGCTTTGGCCTGGTTCAGCCCTGGCTGTTATGCCCATTTGGGGAATGAACCAGTGGATGGTTCTTTATATCTCCTTCTCTCTCTTTCAAATAAATACACAAATCTTTTTAATAAAAAAATAAAAATGTTGTGGCACAGCAGGTTAAGCAGTTACTTGTGAAGCCAGCATCCCACACTGGTCCACTAGTTTGAGTTCTGGCTACTCTGCTTTTGATCCAGCCCCCTACTAATGTGCCTGAAATAGCAGGGAATAACTGTGCCTCTACCATCCATGTGGGAGACCCAGATGGAGTTCCAATCTTCTGGCTTTAGCCTGGTCTAGTCCTGGCTGTTGTGGTCATTTGAGAAATGAACCAGCAGATGGTTCTGTTACTCTGTTTGTCCTTAAAACACACATGCACACCAGTAGGCAAAAGATGAAATACAAATACTTCAATTAAAAGTAAAGGGCAGGGCAGAGCAGTTGTTTGCTCCAGAGGTTAAGTTGCCCATTTGGACACTGCATCCCATATCACAGTGTCTGGGTTCTAGTCCTGGCTCCACTCCTGATTCTAGCTTCCTGTTAATGAGACATAGCAGGTAACGGCTAAAGTTGTTGGGTTCTTGCGATTCACTTGGGAGACATGGACTGAATTCCTAGCTTTTACTTTTGCCTTGAGTACCATTGAAGTATATCAGGTTATATCATGACATCTGGGAAAGATCGATATTCTAACTCTGCCAGGAGATGTGAATTATAAATGTCCAAAATGAACTTCAGAATAATCTAATTACAGAACTGTATCTATCCATTCTCTCTTCAGTATATAACAAGTGGGGAGACTTGACCTTACCCTTTTTTGCAGGATCCAAAGTGGCTTCAGCATTGGCTCCTTGAAGAGTGCTTTGTAAAAATTCTTCATTTCCCAGACTATATGGAAAAGATAGAAGCCCTAATGAGGAACATTAGTTATTTGCTCACAAAACTCTCAAATCAGCAAGACTGAATATCGTAGCTGCTCCACGTGGGCTTGTAGTAAGTCAATCAATCTGATTCAAATTCTGAAATCTGCTCTGTTAGTAACTTCTAATTCTGGTATATGTCTGTGCTGCTAAGGAGAGCACTTCTTTACTGACTTCTGGTTGAAATCCAAGGGTCAAAGGCTTGGGATATACGGTCACAAAAATCAGCAGTTTTTTTTTAAACACACACACACACACACACCAGTAGGCGAAAGATGAAATACAAATACTTCAATTAAAAGTGAAGGGCAGGGGCCGGCCCCGTGGAACACTAGGCTAATCCTCTACCTAGCGGCGCCGGCACACCGGGTTCTAGTCCCGGTCGGGGCGCCGGATTCTGTCCTGGTTGCCCCTCTTCCAGGCCAGCCCTCTCCTGTGGCCAGGGAGTGCAGTGGAGGATGGCCCAGGTGCTTGGGCCCTGCACCCCATGGGAGACCAGGAAAAGCACCTGGCTCCTGGCTCCTGCCATCGGATCAGCGCGGTGCGCCGGCCGCAGCGCGCCAGCCGCGGCGGCCATTGGAGGGTGAACCAACGGCAAAGGAAGACCTTTCTCTCTGTCTCTCTCTCTCACTGTCCACTCTGCCTGTCAAAAAAAAAAAAAAAAAAAAAAAAAAAAAAAAAAAAAAAAAAAAGTGAAGGGCAGGGCAGGTGTTTAGTGGTTAAGCTGCCCATTGCTTTATGGACATACATATCACAGCCAGAATGCAGATGGCCAAAAGATACTTTTCGTTTTCTTTCTTTTTCTTTTCTTTTTTTTTTTTTTTTTGACAGGCAGAATTAGTGAGAGAGAGAGAGAGAGAGAGAAAGGTCTTCCTTTTCCATTGGTTCACCCCCAAAGTGGCCTCTACGCCTGGCGCGTTGCGGCCAGCGTGCAGCACTTATCTGAACCCAGGAGCCAGGTGCTTCCTCCTGGTCTCCCATGAGGGTGCAGGGCCCAAGGACCTGGGCCATCCTCCACTGCACTCCTGGGCCACAGCAGAGAGCTGGACTGGAAGAGGAGCAACTGGGACAGAATCCGGCTCCCCAACCAGGACTAGAACCCGGGGTGCTGGCACCGCAGGCAGAGGATTAGCCTAGTGAGCCGCGGCGCTGGCCCAAAAGATACTTTTAAAAATGCTTAAAAATGTTATCTCGGGGCCGATGTCGTGGCATTGTGGGTCGAACAGCTGCCTGCAAGGCTAGCATCCCATATGAGCACTGTTTTGAGTGCCGGTTGTTCCACTTCTGATCCAATTCCCTGTTAACAGGACTGGGAAAATAGTGGAAGATGGCCTGAATGATTGGGACTCTGCACCCACATGGGAGACCTGGATAGAGTTCCAGGCTCCTGGCTTCAGCCTGGCTCAGTCCCAGCCACTGTGGCCATTTGGGGAGTGAGTCAGTGAATGGAAGATTTCTCTCCATCTCTTTCTCTGTGCCACTCTGCCTCTCAAATAAATAAATTAATCTTTTTTTAAAAAGTTAATCTTATTAAGACAAGAAGAAAGCTATCAAAACAAGGGGAGCACTAGGATGGAACAAACACCACTATCTTAGACAAGGTCAAGCAATAATTCCTAAAGCAAACAATCTGGCACGTAATCCAATGGGAGATGGCTTATAGATTATTATATGATTTTTATAGACAAAGTTTGAGAGAGATGTGGAATTAGGAACAGAAGAAAGAGTTGAAAAGGAGTCCTCTGATATTTTCATCAATCACAATTAGCACTGTGAAAATACTTTGGCATATGAGGAACTTGGCCAGAGGACAATCATCTGCTAGAAGCAAGTGTATGCAGAGTTCTGCTATCTCACCCTTCTGTGGACATTACTAATAAATAAATAAATCATACAAGTAAAAAGGGTATTTCTGCAGGCATAAAATGTGGGGATTAAGTTAGATGATCTCTAAAGTTTCTTCCAATCCATGATTTGAATCTAGAAAAACATCAATCCTTAACAGTAAACTAAATATGAAAACACCAGCTTTATAGACTCAGGCTTGTTTTCACTCACCTGTAATAATTCGCCTTATTAACTGTTTCTTCAGAAGAATCAGATCCTAAAAAAATTTCCCCAAAAAAACAAATTAGTAAAAGGTTTTTTGTTGAAAGAGATAAACTTAATAAAAGTACTTATTGTAAAACAGATATGCATGGGGCCAGTGCTGTGGTGTACCGCGTTAAGCCACCATCTAGTGTTGGCATCCCATATGGGCGCCAGTTTGAGTCCCAGCCATTCCACTTCTGATCCAGCTCCCTACTAATGTGCCTTGGAAAGCAGCAGAAGATGACCCAAGTGCTTGGGCCCCTGTACCCATTTGGGAGACATGGACGAAGCTCCTGGTTCGGGCCTTCTGCCTGGCCCAGCCCTGGTTCATTGGGGAGTGAACTAGTGGATGGAAGGTCTGCCTTTCTCTCTGACTCTCCCCCTTTCTCTGTAATTCTGACTTTCAAATAAATAAGCGAATCTTAAAAAGCAACCATAAACAGATATTCATTCATCCCCACTACATGGCAGACACAATGACAAATATATCAGCAATACAGAGAAGTTGTTAAAAGCACAACAACCAAAGCCTAACTTTGTAGATTTAAATCACAGCTTTAGCACTTACTAGCTTACTACCTTGGCAACATTTCTTACCTCTGTGTGCCTTATTTTTCTCATTTACAAATAAGTTTAGAGGGCTGGTGTTGTGGTACAGTGGGTAAAGCTATAGCCTGTGGCACTAGCATCTCTTATGGGTGCCAGTTCAAGTCCTGGCCGCTTCACTTCTGATCCAGCTCCCTAAGGGCCTGGGAAAAGCAGCAGAAAATGGCCCAAGTCCTTGGCCCCTGCCACCCACGTGGGAGACCTGGAAGAAGCTGCTGGCTCCTGGCTCTTGGCTTTGGCTTGGCGCAGCTCTGGCTGCTGCAGCCATCTTGGGAGTGAAACAGCAGATGGAAGATCTCTTTCTCTGTCTCTTCCTCTCTATATCTCTGACTTTCAAACAAATAAATATTTTAAAAATGTATAATAATAACAACCTAAGAGGTTTGATATGCATCTTAAATAAACTAAACAAGAACTCAACAGTGGGGCAGGCACTGTAGCATAGAGGGTTAAGTCGCCACCCATGACACTGGCATTCCATATGAGTGCAGATCCAACTCCCTGCTAATGCACCTAGTAAAGCCGCAGATGATGGCCCAAGTGCTTGGGTCCCTGTCATCCACATGGGAGACCAGGATGGAGTTCCAGGCTCCTGGCTTTGTCCTGCCCCAGTCCTGGCCATTGCAGCCATTTGGGCAGTGAACCAGCTCATGGAAAATCTCTTACTCTCTTTCTCTCTTTGTAACTCTTTCAAAAAATAAAATAGGGGCTGGTGCTGTGGTATAGCAAGTAAAGCCACAGCCTGCTACTCCAGCATCCCATATGGGCAGAGGTTCAAGTTCCAGCTGCTCCACTTCTGATCCAGCTCCCTGCTAATGTGCCTGGGAAAGCAGTAGACGGTCCAAGTACTTAGGCACCTGCCACCCATGTAGAGACCTGCATGAAGTTCCTGGCTGCTGGCTTCAGCCTGGCCCAGCCTTGACCTTTGTGCCATTTGGGAGTGAACTAGTAGTTAGAAGATCTCTCTGTAACTCTGCCTTTCAAATAAATAAAACAAATCTTAAAAAAAAAAAAGGCACCTAATATACTACAGTTTATCTAGGATTCCTCTAAATGCTGTAGCAACCCACAGGTTCTTTCTTATTTCCATTCTCTAAAATATATTTACACACGTTTATAACCAGACATCCTTTCTTTTGCCCCCTTTATAAAATAAGGTTCTTCAAAGTGGAAACTGCATTTTCACATTATTTATAGCTTACCACAGGGCTCATAAAATGATTTTATCTTCAGTACCCAAAACTCCCTGGCACAGGTATAAATTAAGATCACATTTTTTGGTAAAACTATTAAGAAAAGCAATCTAGCAACTATTATTCTCAAATCACAAAATCTGAGACCCTTACCCAATTCAATGTAGACAGACTTATTTTGAGGCTGTATCTGATGCGTTGTCCTCAGAGATCTCACAATTCCAAGGTCAGAGACTTGGACACTAAGACTGGTTTCCTGCTAAGCAGTAAAAAATGGTCAACCAGTTGTTCATCAGTTTTTAAGCTTTTTTTCCTGAAAAAACTTGAGGCCATGGATAAAACAAATTGACCATAAGCAGTTAGCTAAAATTTATGACACTTAGGAAAAATGCCAGGAAAACTACACAAGAAAATGCTTAGATATTGTATGATTTGGATATTTTCCCCTGTTTATATTTTTCCAAACTATTATTATATATAACTTTGAAGTTTTAAAATAGCATATTTTGAAGCTGATACTTGATATACACTCCTAATCACATCTGATAATAGGGTTGGCGACTAAGAAAAAATAAATTTTTAAAAAAACATAAATGATGGCAAAAAAAAAACCCCTAGCATTCCAAAGAACATTTAGTAAAGCAAAGAATATTTAAAAGCCCAACATTACTTTAACAAGCTTTTCTTCTTCCTTTTAGCACTACGTCTACTGAAAAATGCATGCTGGTATCATGAGAACTTTTTTTGAAATCTTCATTATTCATTCACATATAAGTAACAACAGAGCAAATCACGGCATTTTCTGTGACAATTATACCTTTCAAGAGGAAGTAATCTTCAAATACTTAAAAACATCAGTGACCTTGTAGCTATTTTAGATAGCATCAGGGGAGACAGAAGTCCAAAACAGGGGAAGAGCCTCTGCAGTCTCTTTTGACCACACCAGGCATCCTGACCTTCTTTGAACCCCTCTCTTACTAATGAGAACACTTGTCCAGTCATTTAATTTACCATCTTCCATTCTTAAGGACTTTTTATATAAATCCACAAACATCCAGCACATCCACTAATTTCTAATGCCCAATAAATAGATGTTGCCAGAATGAATGAAAGCAGCTTTTTCTTACCAACGTAGGATTTTTGGGTTCAATCTTTCGAAGCCCTTTGGCACGGTTTCGGTAGCCTATACTTTGAATGATAGAAACGTCCTCCTTTTGATGTTCAGGAGAGTTGTTTTTCTTTTTTGAAAAGTCATAACTGTTTGCAACTGTGAATTACAAAGGAAAACACTATTTTTTTCTAGTTAGGAAAAAATGTTCTTTGTTCTAAGACAATGCATTAAGGTTACTTACAATCTTCTTAAAACAACTTTGGAAATTCTACTTCTAGGAAACGCACACACACACACGTCAAACTTATTTCTAGGCCTTCCCCCCACCACCACCTCAATGCCAACAAATTTGCCTGTTAAATCCTATTTTACTGAACCCAAGACACCAACAATGTGAGATGTGCTGTTATCTTCTGAACCACCAAGACAGAAAATCCACTAAATTAAACAATGATGCACCACTCATGATAACTTCAGACGTGTTAAATGTGAAAAAAAGTACATCTTAGGGTTGATAAAATAAAGCACGAGGCACTGATTTACAAAATAGGTTACTGGGACAGGCATTTAGTATAGCAGTTAAGACATGGATTAAAGCTTCTTGCTAATGTTCCTGAGAAAAAAGCGGAGGATGACCCAAGTGCTTGGGCCCTTGCAACCACATAACAGACCTGCAGGAAGTTCCCAGGTCCTGGCTTTGGCCTGGCCCAGCCCTGGCCATTGTAGCCATGTGGGGAGTGAGTCAGCAGATCAAAGACCTCTCTGTATGTCCATTTCTCTCTCTCTCTGAGATTGTGCGTTACAAATAAATAAAATAAATCTTAAAAAAAAAAAAAAAGGACAAAAAAACAAAGACATGTGTTAAGATGCTTTTGCCCTGTATGGAAGTACATGGTTTCAGTTCATAGCTCCAGCTCATGACTCCGGCTTTCAGCTAACAAAGACCCTAGAAGGTAGGCGGCAGTGGTGATGGCTCAAGTAATTGTATTTCTTGGGGCTGGCATTATGGTGCAGCAGGTTAAGCCACTGCTTAGATGCTGGCATTCCATGTAGGTATGCTTGTTTGAGACCCAGCTACTCCGCTTCTAATCCAGTTCCCAGCTAATGGGACAGGGAAGGCAACAGAAAATGGCCTCAAGTGTTTGGGCACCTGACACTCATGTGAGATACTCAGACAAAGTTCCTGGCTTCTGGCTCCAGCCTGGCTATGGAGGCCATTTGGGGCATGAACTAGTGGATGGAAGATCTCTCTTTCTATATACATAACTATCTCTGTTGTTCTGCCTTTCAGATAAATAAATCTTAAAAAAAAAAGTAATTGTATTCCTGCCACCCATGTGGAAGCCCTGGCTTGAGTTCCTGGTTCCCAGTTTTGGCCCAGCCCAGGAGTAAACCAGTGGATGAGAGCTCTACCTGTCTGCGTACATTTCAAATATATTTTTAAAAAATTATAGATATGAAGATAAAATTAACCTAGACCAAAAAGTCTTATCACCTATTCACAGAAAATACTACAGCAAGCTTCTGGAATTTTCATGGACAGCCATTGAACATCAGCCTCAGGGCTGTGCAATACTTACAGGGCAATCCTGTGTCAAGCTCAAAAGCCTGAATCATTTTCAATAGCTCTTCAACAAGTTGACTAAATCTTGTACTCTCTTGAAGGCTTCTGAAATTAAATCGTTTGAGAGGCACACTTAGTAAGTGATTATCAACTTTTTAAGAACACTAAAATAAGGAAAGACATGTAAACAAATAGCAGTAGTAAACTTTTATTCAAAGAACAAAGCTATTAGACTACAATCAATACATCACTGGCATCAGAATAAAGTATGTGGCAGTACTGACTGCTTTTACAATTTTTTCTTATTCTATTAAAGCTACCAAAAGCCTCAAACTATCTGATATACTACTACCCTGAATCAATGATAGATACAAATCTACTGTATAGAGAAATTATTTCATTCATTCCTTTAAATATTTGTATGCTTACTATTTCTCCAAAGACTGAAGAACAGTAATTGTATTAGATGACACAAAGATACTGACCTAACAGAACATACATGTGACAGGACAGATACACAATACATAAATACATTGTTTTTATTAAATAATTAGGTGGAAAATAAATGTAATGAAGCATAGATGTTGGACAAAGTGGTTATGATGCCAGTTGGGACACTCACATCCCATATCAGAGTGCCTGAGTTTGAGTCCTGGCTCCACTTAGAATTTCAGCTTCTTCCTAATCCAGGGGAGGCAATGGTAATTTCTCATGTACTTGGGTATCTGCTCAGATGCAGTTCCTGGCTGTCAGCTTCAGCCTGGCCCAGCCCTAGCTGCTGAGGGCTTTTAGGGAGAGAGCCAGCAGATGAGAAATTTCTGTTTCCGTATCTCTGCCTTCCAAATAAATAAATAAAAAGTAAAACAAAAAACCTGTAAGATCTTGCACTGTTCAGAAGCATTAGGAAGACAGTAAGTTGCTGATTCCCAAATAGGCAAATGTCCATAAAACTTGCAGGAAACAATTTTAGAAATAATTTTCAGGGCCGGCGCTGTGGCGTAGGAGGTAAAGCCACCACCTGCAGTGCCAGCATCCCATAGGGTGCCAGTTCAAGTCCCGGCTGCTCCACTTCCGATCCAGCCCTCTGCTATGGCCTGGGAAAGCAGTATAGGATGGCCCAAGTCCTTGGGCCCCTGCACCCACATGGGAGATCCAGAAGAAACTCCTAATTCCTGGCTTTGGATTGGCATAGTTCTGGCTGTTGTGGCAAACTGGGGAGTGAACCAGTGGATGGAAGAACTCTCTCTCTCTCTCTGTGTAACTCTGACTTTCAAATAAATAAATAAATCTTTTTTTTTAAAAAGAAAAGAAATAATTTGCTTCAGAACTAGCATCGTGGCATAGCAGATAAGGCTACCACCTGCCACGCCCACATCCCACATGGGTGCTGGTTCCAGTCCTGGCTACTCTACTTTTTTTGTTTGTTTTGTTTTTTATTTGACAGATAGAGTTAGACAGTGAGAGAGAGACAGAGAGAAAGGTCTTCCCTCCATTAGTTCACCCCCAAAATGGCCGCTATGGCTGGAGCTACGCCGATCTGAAGCCAGGAGCCAGGTGCTTTCTCCTGGTCTCCCATGCAGGTTCAGGGGTCCAAGCACTTGGGTCATCCTCCACTAACCTCCGGGCCACAGCAGAGAACTGGACTGGAAGAGGAGCATTCAGGACTAGAACCCAGTGCCCATATGGGATGCCGGCACCGCAGGCAGAGGATTAACCAAGTGAGCAACAGTGCCGGCCCCTACTCTACTTCTGATCTAGCTATCTGTTAATGGCCTGGGAAAAGCAGAATATGGCACAAGTACTTGGGCCCTTGCCACCCATTTGGAACACCTAGAAGAAGCTCCTGGCCTCTGGTTTCAGCCTGGCCCATTACTGGCCATTGTGGCCATCTGGGAAGTGAACCAGTGGATGGAAGATCTGTCTCTCCCTCTCTATAACTCTGACTTTCAAATAAATAAACAAATCTTTAAAAAGAAAAATAATTTGTCTGCTAAACACTTTACGCATTTTTAAACAAGAAAATGAATGGTTTTATAGGAACACCAGTTAAACTATTATTTAAGAATTTCCACTCCCTCTTGCTGTTGTTACTTCCAACCTCCCATCAATACCCAAACTGTATACCTTTTGGTTATATCATTCTTACACAAAGGACATTGTGAGGGCCCTTTCTTCTGGTTGAGAAGCTTCAGCATACAAAATCTATAAATTATAAAGAAGAAAAGAACATTTCAAGTTTATTTTTGTAGGCAGAATACTCAAAAGGCAAAGAACCTCAAAAAGATAATCTCACAATACTCTGAAAGAGCCATTTAAAAGGTAATGGCCGGTGAATTACAACCAATGGTTTTCTCTAATTGTTTTTAGATGCTGCATAAGCAGGAAACCAAACCACATAAGCAATGATCTATGAAAACTGAACTTACATGCATATGGCTTTCTGTTATGATAAAAAGGTATTAAGATGTTAATATGGCACATTTAATGATATATAATCCACATAAAATTATTATAATTAGTTGAAAAACTCAGCACCTTACTATAAAGCTACAATAATCAAGACATTGTAGCGTTGGCATAAGGACATATAAGGGGCCAGTGTTGTAGCATGGCAGGTTAAGCTGCAGCTTGTGATGCATCTAGTAACAGAGTGCACCTTTGAGTCCCAGTTGCTCCACTTCCAATCCAGTTTCCTGCTGATGTGCTTGGGAAGCCAGCAGATCATGGGCCATATGCTTAAATCCCTGCCACCCACGTGGGAGACATGGATGAAGTTCCTGGCTCCTAGCTTTGGGCTGGCCCAGCCCTGGTTGTTGTGGCCATTCGGGGAGTGAACCAGCACATTATCCTGGAGCCACACAGAAGCGGAGCAGCCAGGAATTGAACTGGTATTCCAAACGGGATGCCTGGTATGCAGGCCATCACATGCAGCGACTTTAAGACATGGTGCTGGGACTGCTGTTGTGGCACAGGGAGTAAAGCCGCTGTCTGAGACACTGCCTGTATCACATAGGGGCGCTGGTTCAAGCCCTGCTGCTCTACTTCCAACCCAGCTCCTTACTAATGCCCATGGGGGGAAGGTGTACCCACGTGGGAGACCCGAAGATCTGGAAGAAGCTCTTGGCTCCAAGCTTTGGTGGTCTGGCCCTTCCCTGGCCATTGTGGCCATTTGGGGAGTGAACCAGCAGATGAAGATCTCTTTTATCTCCCTCTTTCTCTTACTCTGCCCTTCAAATAAATAAAATAAATCTTTTTTTTTTTTTTTTTTTTTGACAGGCAGAGTGGACAGTGAGAAGACAGAAAGGTCTTCCTTTTGCCGTTGGTTCACCCTCCAATGGCCGCCACGGCCGGCGCACTATGGCCGGTGCACTGCGCTGATCCGAAGGCAGGAGCCAGGTACTTATCCTGGTCTCCCATGGGGTGCGGGGCCCAAGCACTTGGGCCATCCTCCACTGCACTTCTGGGCCATAGCAGAGAGCTGGCCTGGAAGGGGGGCAACCGGGACAGAATCCGGCGCCCCAACTGGGACTAGAACCTGGTGTGCCGGCGCCGCTAGGTGGAGGATTAGCCTATTGAGCCACGGCACCGGCCTAATAAAATAAATCTTAAAAAAAAAAACAACACACAGTACTGCAATGCCTGCCCCATAGTGCCCTCGCCTAATCCATACAGACCTGAAGTATATTCATTCTACAGTAGAGACTTATCTCAGACCACCCAGAAAAAGGGTGAAGGTGATGTTGAATCCAGGGTTGAATTGCAGAAAGTCAGTCATTCTCTGAGAAAGTGAATGCAGAGGGGCCAGTGCTGTGGTGCAGCGGGTTAACGCCCTGGCCTAAAGCGCCAGCATCCCATATGGGTGCTAGTTCAAGACCTGGCTGCTCCACTTCTGATCCAGCTCTGCTATGGCCTGGGATAGCAGTAGAAGATGACCCAAGCCCTTGGGCCCCTGCACCCACGTGGGAGACAGACCCAGAAGCTCTTGGCTCCTGGCTTTGGATCGGTACAGCTCTGGCCGTTGCAGCCAATTGGGGAGTGAACCATCAGATGGAAGACCTCTCTCTCTCTGCCTCTCCTCTCTCTGTGTGTGTAACTCTGACTTTCAAATAAATAAAATAAATCTAAAAAAAAAAAAAAAAAAGTGAACGCAGGTAGGCAGGATCAAGGAGATTCAGATGCTACACAGAAGCTTCAACTATCATATTCTACTCAACAATGACAGAGTTTAGAGGATAAGGGTGTTAAAAAGCTATCTGCATTGCACATAAATACCCTTTAAAGACACAGAATAGAAGTTACTACTCCTTGGAAACACATAAGATGCAAATACTACCTGTACTCAAAGAAGCATCAATGTATTACCCTGGCAAATAGCACAGTGAACAATTCTGAGTAGGAGTACGGAGGGAATCCCCAATCATTCCTGTAGTACTGTAGAATACAGTAGAGTGACATTTTTTTCCTAGCTTTCTCTAGATCAAGATGTTATTCAAATGATAAAGATATTACAGGGGCCAGTATTGTGCTACAGGTTATGCTGCCACCTGCAATGCCAGCATCCCATATGAGTGCATGTTTGAGACCTGGCTGCTCCATTTTCAACACAGCTCTCTGCTAATGCACCTGGGGAAGCAGCAAAAGATGACCCAAGTACTTGAGCCCCTGCACCCATGGATGACCTTGATGGGAGTTCCAGGCCGCTAGCTTCAGCCTGGCCCAGCCTCAGCCATCGTGGCCATCTGGGAAGTGAACCAGCAAATGAAAAATCTCTCTCCCTCTTTCTCTGTAACTGCCTTTCAAATAAATAGGTCAATCTTTTTTGTTTGTTTGTTTTTAAACAAAAAGGTATTACAGAAGAGATCCCTGAAAAAGTTGATTTATAACATGGGCATTATACTGGATTTTTTTTTTTTGGACAGGTACAGTTATAGACAGTGAGAGAGAGAGAGACAGAGAGAAAGTCTTCCTTCCGTTGGTTCACTCCCCAAATGGCCGCTACGGCTGGTGCTGTGCTGATCTGAAGCCAGGAGCCAGGTGCTTCTTCCTGGTCTCCCATGGGGTGCAGGGCCCAAGCACTTGGGCCATCCTCCACTGCCCTCCCGGGCCACAGCAGAGAGCTGAACTGGAAGAGGAGCAGCCAGGAGTAGAACCCAGCGCCCATATGGGATGCCGGCGCCACAGGCGGAAGATTAACCAAGTGAGCCACAGCGCCAGCCCCTATACTGGACTTTTAATTCTAATGTATCAGTCAAGACTCAATTTAAATTATGACTGATTCTCTACTGCCTACCATATTCTCCATACTGGGGATTTGCAAGTCTTCCTTAATCTCCCACTGCTGCCAACTCTAATCCTCTCAATCTCATCAGCTATCTTCACCTCCATCTTCACTGGGCTCAAAGCACTTTAACTTTCCCTGCCTCCAAATCTTTCTACAGAACTACTCTTACTCCATTACTCCATGAGTAACAACTGTCCCTCTTGACTGCATTCATCTTCAGTTTCCAACCTCTCAGCCTGCTCTAGGACCTTTTCTCATGCAAATGCCTTCTCCTCTCTAAGGGCTTATACATATGCAAAGATAAGTTATTTTTCCTGGGCATACATTATTTTCTTATCTTTCCTCCGTCTGTGATTGTCTTCCACATGTTCTTGAAGTACATATTAATGATCTTATAACTCACTATGATAGCATCTTCAGTATTTATTACTCAGGTGACAGGAAGGCATGCAGTAGATATTGCAGAAAGATTCTCATCGAGAGAGCGTGTTAAGTCTCAGTGTATAAAAGTTCATCTTCAGCTATCTGGAACCTTGTAAACACTGGGACGTTCTTGTTTTACAAAGTCTCCACCTGGGAACAAACTGATCACATAAATACCCTTTAAAGAGTATTTTAGTCTGATAGTCTGAGAAGCACTGATGCAGAGGCCACAGTCAGAAATTCTTAAAGCTAGGGAGAAAGTTGTGCTGCCCTGGCATGAGGCCGGCGGGGAACAGGACAGAGGAATCAGAAGGAAACAGGAACCGACTGAATGCTGGGGCTGACAGGGGAAACGGGAAAAAGACTGGAAATGGGTTTCTGGATCCTTGTTGGAACGCAGAATGTAAAGAGTAAGAATTCAGAGGGAGGAAAGCACCAGCCAGCTGGCAGATGTGTGCTTAGAGGACATCTCTCCAAAAAGAACAGGTTTCCTGCAGCTTCAGCCAGCTCTCATTATCCTTAAAACAGCAGCTGTTCCCTTTTCTAGGTTATGGAAGCATCCTAAGAATCTGGTGGAAATTATGGATTCCCTTCCTCAAAAAAGTACATGTTCATAGTTTTTAATACAACTTAAAAATTTTTAAAAAGATTTATTTATTCTGAAAGCCAGAATTATAGAGAGAGAGGGAGAGACAAGGGAATTAGTTCACCTCCCCTATGGCTGTAATGGCCAGTGCTGGGCCAGGCCAAAGCCAGGAGCCAGGAGGTACACCTACTTCTTCCGCGTTGTAGGCAGGGGCCCAAACACTTAGGCCATCCTCCAATACTTTTCCTAAGCCATTAGCAGGCAGCTGGATTGGAAGTGGAGCAGCTAGGACCTGAACTGGCACCCACATGAAATACTGGTGTTGCAGGCAGCAGCTTTAACTGCTATACCACAATGCCCACTGGTTCCTTAATATAACTAAATTTAAAATTGAATGTAATTTTACAAAGTCATGAACTCAAAGTTAAGAACTCTTGAATTTAAAAATTCCTGGTTGTCTCTGGGGAGAAAAGGGAGAAGCAGGAGTTTGGGATGGAAGTGGAAGGAACATATTTTACATCATAAACACTTTTGTGTTAATAAACTCATTACCCAGAACATGGTTTGCTTTTCCAATAAAAGACACTCAGGCATGGTGTTGTGGTACAGTGTGTTAAGCTGTTAGGTAGGAAGGTAGACATTAGCCTACACATGTGAGAGGAGCTAATCAACAACAAGGGGAATTTTGTGCAGTTGCATGATGGAAGTGTAGAAGCCACCTTAGAAGTACATCAGCATTTGTGCATCAAAAGCCTTGCTCATGTTTAATAACCTTCTTGGGGGGGGGGGGGGGTCACAGCCCTCCCCTGGGAGTCGGGGGGAAGTTTAGGGGAGTCTTCCCTGCCCTGTGCCAGGGGTTCTGTTAGGTCCAATAACATTGTGCTGATCAAGTTCTAGGAGGAATTTCAGGAATTCCACACCCAGAGAGCCCTCAACTCACCAATATCCCAGAAGAGGGAAAGGTGGAAAAAACTGTAGGCCATTTTCATATCTATAAAACTCTCAGTTCTTTGCTGAGATGCCTGGCTGGTATATAAGGTGTATCTTCTTCATTAACTTGCTACCCCACTTACTACTTCTCTCTAGTTCGTGTCTGAAATTCTTTTCTTGCAAGAAGACAAGGACCTCTGATCCAGCAGGCTCCAATAACAAAGTCACCACTTGCAATCCCAGCATCCCATAATGGAATAATGGTTTGAGTCCCTGCCGCTCGGCTTCCGATCCATCTCCCTGCTAATACATTCTAAAATGCCTGGGAAAACAGCAGCAGAAGATCGTCCAAATGGAGTTATGAGTTCCTGGCTCTGGCTGGCCCACCCCCAGATGGAAGATTGATCTATCATTTTGCCTTTCAACTACATTTTTAAAAGATCAAAACTTTGGGGCCAGCGTTGTGCTATATGAGTTAGGCCACCGCATACAATGCTGGCATCCCATGTTGGCACCAGTTTGAGTCCCAGCTGCTCCACTCCTGATCCAGCTCTCTGCTAATGCATCTGGGAAGGCAGCAGAAGATGGCCCAAGTGCGTGGGCCCCTGCTACCCATGCGGAAGACCCGGAAGAAACTCCTAGCTCCTGGCTACGGATTGGCCTAGCTCCAGCCATTGTGGTCATTTGGGGAGTGAACCAGCGAATGAAGACCTTTCTCCCTCTCTCTCTGCCTCTGCAACTCTGCCTCACAAATAAAATAAATCTTAAAAAAAAAAAAAAAAAAAAAAAAGGCATTCCGAAAGAACCAGTGGTGTGGTACAGGAGGTTAATTGACGCCAGCATCCCATATGAGCTCTGACTTGATCCCCAGCTGGACTGCTCCGATCCAGCTCCCTGCTAATATCCCTGGGAAAACAACAGAAGATAGCCCAAGTGGTTGGGTCCCTGCTACCCATGTGGGAGACCTGGGTGAAGTTCCAGCTCCTGGCTTTGGCCTGGCACAACTCTGGCTTTCTGGCCATCTGGGGAGGGAAACAATAGACAGAAGGTCTTCCTCTCTCTGTAACTGACTTCCAAATAAATCAATAAATCTAAAAACAAAACAACAAACAAAAAAAAAGTACTCTGAGACACAATGGAGAGTTGGATTTTTCTTTGTTACTTAATTGAAGAAGCTGAAGCTTCTATTCTATAAAGTCCAGTTTCTCTGTGGTATGAAAAATAAGCACAAAAATTAATAATGGGGGCTGGCACAGGTAAAGCGGCTGCCTGCAGTGCTGGCATCCCATATGGGCGCTGGTTCAAGTCCTGGCTGCTCCACTTCTGATCCAGCTCTTTGCTTTGGCCTGAGAAAGCAGTAGAAGATGGCCCAAGTGCTTGGGCCCCTGCACCCGTGTGGGAGACCTGGAAGAAGCTCCTGGCTCCTGGCTTCAGATCAGCTCAGCTCTGGCCGTTGTGGCCATCTGGGGAATGAACCAGTGGATGGAAGACCTCAAAGACCTCTCTCTCTTTCTGCTTCTCTATAACTCTGCTTTTCAAATAAATAAATATTAAAAAAAAGAAAGTTAATAATGGAGCCACATAAAACACTCAAACTTACTTGCAAAATATATGGTCACATTTTGTAGAAACAGGTTCTTTAATCAATTCCAGACTAGAAAGATAGGGGAGAAAAAATATGAGAAAAATAAATGAGGCACAGTAACTTATTAACTTATTTAAAAATACATTCTTAGTAATATTCAACTTTAAGCTTCTGTAACTGAATCAAGGTAAGGCTGAAAGTCCAGTCATGTGTTAGCAGCTAAGAACACAGCAGAGAATACAATCTTTACCTTCAATAAAGACATCAAAACAGAATTATACTCATCTCTTCAACTTTATACTATCATTAATATTCAAGATTAACTGAAAATACTTTAATTAGTTTCCATTTAAACCCTTTTTTTAAATCATTGTGGGTGCACATTCTATATCATAATTAAACAATCGAGTTCCATAAAGACAAAACCTTCTGTTTAAAGCAGTCTGCACTTATCTGAGAGTTTCAGCTGCCTACAGACAAGCGTAGTCCAAAAATATTAAATGGAAAGTTTCAAAAACAATTCATAAGTTTCAAATTACAAACGGTTTCATATAGCATGATGACATCTCCCCCTGTCCAGCCTGGGATGTGAATCATTGCTTTGTCTAACATATTCAGGTTATACATACCACCTGCTTATTAGTCACGTAGCCATCTAGGTTATCAGTTCTTTAAAAAAAAAAGTATTTATTTATTTAAGAGGTAGAGACAGTGAGAGAGCTCCCACCTGCTGGTTTACTCTCCAAATACCCACAATGGCTAGAACAGGGCCAGGCTAAAGCCAGAGCGGGGATCTCAAGCCAGGTTTCCCATGTGGGCAGCAGAGACCTAAGTACTTGAGTCATCACCTGCGACCTCCCAGGGTGTGCATTAGCAGAAAATTACAGTCAGCAGCAGAGATGTGACACAAATGAACCCAGGTGCTCTCCTACGGGATGTGGGAGCCCAAGTGGCCTATTAATCACTGCAGCCACATCTGTCCCACCCTCCATGTTATTTTAAAATACATACCAGCCTTCATATAATTTCATTTATAGATGTTTTAATTATATTCCCTTTTAAAATTATTTATGTAATTTGAGAGATAAAAAGAGAAAATGTCAGAGAGAAAGATCTTCTGTCTGCTGATTCACTCCCTAAATGCTTACAACCAGGAACCCTAGGCCTCTCATATGGGTGGCAGTGATCTAACCACCTGCAGCCTTCTAAGGTGTGCATTAGCAGGAAGCTGGGTTTAGATAAAGCTAGGATTTGAATCCAGGCACTCTGATATGGAATGCAGGTGTCCCAAGTGATGTCTCAATTGCTTTAAAAAATAAATGTTTGGCCTAGTGGGTAACATGCAGCTTGGGACATCCAAATCCCTCAACAAAGCGTCTGATTCAAGTCCCAGTTCCGCTTCTAATTCAGCTTTCTGCTGATGGCTCAAGTAGCTGGGTCCCTGTCACCCATCATAAGTCTAGGAAGACCTAGACTGAGTTCTTGGCTCCTGGCTTTGGTCTGGCTTCTGGCTTTGTCTGGTCCAGCCCTGTTGTAGGCATCTGGAGATTCAATCAGCAGATGGGCCATCTCTGACTCTCTCCAGCTCTAACTCTCTCACTTTAAAAGAGATGGATGTTTTTAGTATAACCATAAAAAATTATTACTCCTAAAAATTAATTTCCTTAATAACATTTAACATACAAATAATGTTCTAATTTGCCTTTCTCATAAAAATTTTAAGTCATTAAATTTGCTTAAATCAGGACCTAAACAAGTTTCATATACTGTATTTGGTTGATAACTCTTGCCCATTTTAATCTTAGATTTCTCCTATTTTCCCCTTTGCCACTTATTTAAAAGCGATGCACACAGGTTAAGATCCCACTAGGGACAACTATATATTTTTAAAAAAAGATTTATTTATTTATTTGAAAGGCAGAGTTACACAGAGAGGAGAGGCAGAAAGGTCTTCCATCTGCTGGTTCACTCCCCAGCTGGCCGCAATGGCCGGAGCTGTGCAGATCCAAAGCCAGGAGCCAGGAGCTTCTTCCAGGTCTCCCATGTGAGTGCAGGGGCCCGAGGACTTGGGCCATCTTCTACTGCTTTCCCAGGCCATAGCAGAGGGCTGGATCGGAAGTGGAGCAGCCATATGGGATGCCGGCACTTCAGGCCAGGGCGTTAACCCACTACACCACAGCGCCAGCCCCTAAGGGACAACTGCATTTCATATTGGAGTGTTCAGGTTCAAGTCCTGGCTCCCATTCCAACTTCCTGCTGAAGCACACCCTAGGAGGCAGCAAGAGAAGGCCCAGGAACTCAGGTCGCTGCCACCCACATATTAGATCCAGGCTGAGTTCTGGTCTCCTGGCTCAGCCTAGCCCAGCCCTGGATGTGCCAGGCATTAGGGGAGTGAACCAGCAGATGTAAGATCACCCAGCATTGTGATTTAACAGGTTAAGCCACTGCCAATTTTCATCCTGGCTGCTCTACTTCCAATACAGCTCCCTGCTGACAAGCCTGGGAAGGCAGCAGAAAATGGCCCAAGTCCTTTGGCCCCTGCACTTGTGTGGGGTACCTGAATAAAGCTCCTAGCTCCTGGCTTCAGCCTGGCCCAGACCCAGCAGTTGCTACCATTTTGGGGAATGAACCAGCAGATGGAAGATTCTCTCTCTCTCTTCGTAACTCAGCCTTTCAAATAAATAAAATAAATCTTAAAAAACATTAAAAAAAAAAAAAAGCTAGGTAATTTGACCTTAGAACCTCCCACATTCTGGATTTTGCTGATTGTAACCCCATGGTATGGTTTAATATGTTCCTCTAGCTGCTCTATTTCCTATAAACTAGACCTTTGGGCTTGATACAATTCAGGTTCGGTATTTCAGCAAAAATGTTTTGCAGGTGGAATTATTTTCATTCTGTTACCTCAGGTGTGTAATAATGTTTTGCTTATGATTACTTTGTAAAATCAGTGCAATGCCCATTAAAGGAAACTAAGAAAATAATAAACTTACTCCCATCCCTACCCATCTACCCACAAAATCTCAAGGCCTTCTTGAGACTGATTTAGTAATATAACAAGTATGTATTGGGCATCTACTCACACAAGCCTTGTTCCCAAAGATAGAAATAAGGCAATGGGTAAAACAAAACCTACCCTTAGGGAGCATATATTCTAGCTGTGGTAGACAGCTTGACAGAGGAAGTAAATAAGCAGACACAGGAGTACATATTAAAAAGAAAATAAGGGGGACAGGGAGTGCTACCTGTGTGTCATGGGTGTGTGTTTGTATACAAGATGGTCATGAAAGGCCCACTGAGAATGACATTGGAGCATAGCTGAATGATGTTAAGTCTTTAGCTTTACGCTGCAAGAGAGTTCTAGAAACTGATGTTTGGTGGTGAAATCTAGGCAGAACATCAAAGCACAAGTAACCTGGTAGTGTTAACAGGGACGTGGTTCTTTTCAACAGATGTTTAACTTGTTGCAAAAGGATCTCAGAAGCTGGGGACAATAGCCTTGTTGTAAAGGACCTGGTAACACAACTCTTGTAATCATGGGGTTTCTGACGCAGCACAGGGCAATGAAAAGAAAAACACAGGACTAAGTCAAAAGGCTGAGTTTCTACCACCAGTTCTCCCTCTCTTTTTTCAATCAGCAGAGCAACCTCAGGCCAAGCACTCTACTTGACCCTGCTTCCTTCTGTCACTCACCCACTCTGCCAGTCTCCTGAGGCTACCAAGAGAATAATATTAAACATTACTGGGGAAAATGCTTCACAATGTGAGATGACTTGTATCAATGTATTATTATTGGGACCGATGTAACTTTAAAAAAGGAAATCAATCCTAGCAAAGAGAACTCTGATTTGTTCCTAAATCGCAATTTCTAGGATAAGATAGATATCAAGGAAATTCTCAGTAAGAGAATTGGATGTAGTTCTGATGCCAGATGGCTTTCGTTCTCACCACTGACTCAGTTCTGAAATAATTATATTTCAGTATGGTAATTATAATCCAAGCTACACAAACACATTGTAAACACAAACTCTGAACAGATGAAAACTCCAATATGTGAAAAGGTAATGACTGCTGAAGGAAGAACTTGCAGACAGAATAGGAGTGAAAAGGAAAAAAATAAAATGTTGCTCTTCTAGGTCCTGATGAGAGTAAATGTTTACTGTAAAAGTGATTCAAATATTTTAAACACTTTTCAGGAGCTGACACTGTGGTGTAGTAGGCTAAGCCTCCGCCTGCGGCACTGGCATCCCATATGGGTGCTGGTTCATGTCCTGGTTGCTCTTCTTCCAATCCAGCTCTCTGCTTATGGCCTGGGAAAGCAGTGGAAGATGGCCCAAGTCCTCGGGCCCCTGCACCCATGTGGGAGACCTGGAAGAAACTCCTGGCTCCTGGCTTCAGATCAACCTAGCTCCAGCCATTATAGCCATTTGGGGAGTGAACCAGCGGATGGAGGACCTTTCTGTCTGTCTTTCCCTCTGTCTCTAACTCTGCCTCTCAAATTAAAAAATAAATAAATAAAAGAAAGAAAATTTAAACACTTTTCAAATCTGGCAGGATATTAAGCCTACTTCATATTTGCATATTGAGCTTCCAACATGGGTAATGGGAAAAGAAATCAGTTTAGGCTTGAAAAATTACTACCCACCGGAAAACGTTTTAGCAATTCTTCTGAATGTAAAAAACTTATATGATTATATGTAAAAAGTTAGAAAGAACTACCAATTATTGGAAATAACTGCCAATAGAAACTTAAAGGCCAGCACAAGAAATTTTCATTCAAGACATTCTTAGCTTAAGGAAGCTAAGAAACCACCCTATAGCAACCACAAGTAACACTGTTTCAAGTTCCAATCAGAAATCACTTAAGAGTTAACTGCAAATTGGGGAGCCAGCATTGTGGCACGGTGAGTAAAGTCACCGCCTGTGATGCCAGCAGCCATATGGGTGCCAGTTCGAGTCCCAGCTGCTCCACTTCGACGCCAGCTCTCTCCTAATGTGTCTACGAAAGCAGTGGAGGATGGTCCAAGTGCTTAGGCCCCTGCACCAAAGTGGGAGACCTGGAAGAAGCTCCTGGCTTTAGCCTGGCCCAACTCCAGCCATTGCAGCCACCTGGGGAGTGAATGAGAGGTTGGAAGCTCTCTCTGTTTCTCCCTCTCTCTAATTCTTTCAAATAAATAAAATAAATCTTTAAACAAAACAAAACAAAGCTGCAAATTGTACCATCCTGGGCACTGCTGGAAAAAAATGAGAGAGAGAAAGATAAGTAGGTATGATGTCTACCCTAGAATTTTTTCCTTATAAATCAATTTAAAGTTGGACAATGACCAGAGTGAACAGTTTTAGTTTAAAGAGTCTTACTTTTTTTTTTTTTTTTTTTGGCTTGAGGGATCAAGCTTATGTCACCCTCACCTGGACCCTGCTTTGAGGTTGAATGAGCCACTTCCCCTCTTTTTTAAGATTTATTTATTTGAAAGTCAGTTACAGAGAGAGAGGAAGAGACAGAAAGGGAGAGAGATCTTCCATCTGCTGGCTCACTCCCCAGATGGCCACAATGGCCAGTGGTGGGCCTGGCCAAAGTCAGGAGCCAGGAGCTTTCTCCGTGTCTCCCTTGTGGGCCGGGCTCTGCTGCTTTCCCAGGTGAATCAGCATGGGGCTGGATCTGAAGCGGAGCAGCTAGGACTTGAAACGGCGCCCATATGAGATGCTGGTGTTGCAGACAGAGGTTTCTTTTCTTTTTAAAAAGACTTTATTTATTTGAAAGACAGAGTTATAGACAGGCAGAAGCAGAGAGAGAGAGGTCTTCCATCTGCTGGTTCACTCCCCTATTAGCTGCAACAGCCAGAGATGGGCTGATCCAAAGCTAGGAGCCAGGAGCTTCTTCCAGGTCTCCCACCCCGGTGCAGGGGCCCAAGGCCTTAGGCCATCTTCTACTGCTTTCCCAGGCCATAGCAGAGCTGGATCAGAAGTAGAGCAGGGGCTAGTGCTGTGGCGTAGTGCGTAAAGCCACCGCCTGCAATGCCAGCATCCCATATGGGCGGTGGTTCTAGTCCCGGCTGTTCCACTTCTGATCCAGCTCTCTGCTATGGCCTGGGAAAGCAGTGGAAGATAGCCCAAGTCTTTGGGCCCCTGCACCCATGTGGAAGACCCAGAAGAAGCTCCTGGCTCCAGATTGGCACAGCTCCAGCCGTTGCAGCCAACTGGGGAGTGAACCAGCGGATGGGAGACCTCTCTCTCTCTCTCTGCCTCTCCTTCTCTCTCTGTGTAACTCTGACCTGCAAATAAATAAGTAAATCTTAAAAAAAAAAAAAAAAAGGAAGTGGAGCAGCCAGGACTCTAAGCGGCACCCATATAGGATACCAACACTGAAGATGGTGGCTTTACCTGCTACACCATAGCACTGGCCCCGCAGGTGGAGGTTTTACCCACTACAGCACAATGCCGGCCCCAGAGTAGTCTATTTCTAACAGCAAACAGGAAAAAAATTATAAGAAGCTGGAAAACACAATCGTTGACTGAAAATAAAAATTTAGCATTAACTTTCATTCTTGCATCTTCAATTTTTATGTATGATTTTTTTAATTGATGGTTTGCTCTGCCAGAACGAGAAAGAACATTACATTTTTATGACTGAATCCCATGGCAATGGAAAATAAATGGGCCCAAATGCCACATGATTGAGGACTTCATGATCATTCTTTTGAATTATCAAGCGTAAATCTTGTGCTTCTTCAAAGCAGTTCCTTCCCACAACGTCGTTTCCTACTTCTCTGACTCTGACGTCCCACAGATGAGGCTGTACATCTCACTTAGCTGCTGCTTTTGTCACAAATGTCGAAGGGCAAGGGAGAAGACAGCTATACATCTGGGGTTGTCTCTGAAAACATAAGCTGCATTTTCCTTTATCTTATTAACTTGATTCCAAATATGAAAAACAATTTTCATGAAGCACAAAGGAAAATTTATTTGAAACTTACCCTCCTTTACTGAGGACAAGGAGCAACTTTTCCATTTACTTTCTGAATTTACTCACCCCTAACCATCACCATATTTAAAAAAAAAGTTAAATATCAAAGAACCAATTGAGTTGATTATTCAATTCATTCAACAAAAGTGTGCTGAGTGGCTCCTATGTCCCAGGTAAAATTCTGACTACTAAGGAAACAGAAATAAACAAACTAAAGCCTCTGCTCTTGTGGAATACATGTCTCTCTGGAGTGCACTTTAAAAAGGATAAATAGATTGTCTAGAAGGTCAGATATTAACAGGTGTTACAGAGAAAAATAAAGCAGGAAAGGGCAATAAAGAATGAATTGCATTTTAAATAAGGTCATCTGGAAATGCCTCTAAAATGCAGTAATTCAACCAGGATTTTCAAGCCATGCAATCACCAGAAGAAAAACATTCCAGGCAGAGAAGAGCACACGTGACAGCCAGAGAGACTATCTGAGAGCCATCACAAGGTCAGAGCCGCCATGTCTGAGTGACCAGAGCAGAGATCTGAAGGTACGGGTTTACAGTTATTTTGTAGATTTAAGAGAAACTGTAAAGACCATCCAACGAATGCTTGTGGTTCTTAACCTTTGTTGTACCTCAGGTTCCTTCTCCGAATAATGTTGTAATATGTATAAAACAAAAAATACAAAGTGAAGGGACAGGCCTTGGCCTAGCAGTTAAGCTCTCAATTGGGACGTTCACATCCCACATGGGAATGCGTGGTTTGGAGTCCTGGCTCCACTCCAGATTTCAGCTTCCTGATAATGTGCACCCCAGGAGGCAGCAGGTGAAGCTCAAGTAGTTGGGTCCCTGCCACCTGTGGATGATCTAGACAGAGTTCTTGACTCCTGGCTTTGGCCTGGCCCAGCCCTGGCTGCTGTGGGCTTCTGTGGAGTGAATCAGCAGCACATGGGAGATCTTTCAGTTTCTCTGCCTTTCAAATAAATAAAAAATGATTATTTTTAAAAAGTACAAAAATTACACAAAAAACTAATCATACTGATAAACAGTCCTCTCCATAGGCCTCCAAGGGTCCTGGAGGGTCTACAAGCTAAAGGCTCCTGGGAATTTTCTGGAGTTATGGAAATATTTTACATCTTGATTGGGGATTTGGTTACAGACACATATTTACTTAGCGATCAAAAATCCTTGACTTGGGACAGGCGATGTGGCAGAGTAGGTTACACAGAGGCATGGGATGCCCACTGCCCCTATCAGAGTGCCTGGGATAGAGTCCTGTCTGCATTTCCAATCCCGCCTCCTGCTAATGAATCCTGGAGGCCGCAGAGCGTGGCTCAAGTTCTTGGGCCTCTGCCACCCACATGGGAGACCCAGATGGAGTCCGGGCCCCTGGCTTCAGCCTGAACTAGCCCTGACTGTCATGGCTACTTGGGAAGTGAACTAGTTGATGGAAGATCTCTTTCTATCACTCTGCCTTTCAAGTAGATGAAAATAATAAATGTAAAAAAAAAAAAAAAAAAAAAAAAAAAAGCTCATTGACTTGCATCCTTTAGATCCCTGCATTTATAGGTTAAGCCTAAGCTTGCAAAGCCAGGAAGCTAATATCCCATATGGGCACTGGTTCTAGTCTGGGCTGCTCCAGTTTCAATTCAGCTCCCTGCTAACATGCCTGGGTAAGCAGTAGAGGGCAGCGCAAGTGCTTAGGCCCCTGCATGCATGTGGGAGACCCAGATGGAGCTGCAGGCTCCTAGCTTTGGCCTAGCCCAGCCCTGGTCATTGAAGCCATTTGGGGAGTGAACCAGTGGATGGAAAATCTCTGTCTCTTCCTTTCTCTATAATTCTGCCTTTCAAATAAATAAATCATTTAAAAAATAAATAAAAAGGAAATGACAAAAGATCTCTGCATTCCTCTCTCTCTTTTTTTTTTTTTTAATTTGAAAGTCAGAGTTAGAGAAAGTGACAGAGATCTTCTATCCACTGGTTCACTCCTTAGATGGCTGCAATGACGGGCTAGGCCAAGCCAAAGTCAGGAGTCAGGAGCTTCTTCCAGGTCTCCTTGTAAATAGCAGGGGCAAAAGAATTCGGGCCATCTTCTGCTGCTTTTTCTAGGCCATTAGCAGGGAGCTGGATCAGAAGTGAAGAGCTGGGACATGAACTGGCACCCATATGGGATGCTGGTGTGGCAGATAGCAGCTTTAACCACTACGCCACAATGGTCCTCTTTCAGTTGTTTGTTTTTTGAGTTTTTTTTTTTTTTTTAGATTTATTTATTTGAAAGGCAGAGTTACAGAGAGAAAGGGAGAAACAGAGAAAGATCTTCCATCTGCTAGTTCACTCCCCAAGTGGCTACAACAGCCAGGAGTTAGGCCAGGCCAAAGCCAGGAGCTTCATCTGGGTCTCCAACTTGGGTGCAGGGTCCAAGTACTTGGGCCATCTTCCACTGCTTTCCCAGGCGCATTAGCAGGGAGCTGGACTGGAAGCTGTGCTGATATGGGATGCAGGCATTTGCAGGCAATGGTTTTTCCCAGTAGGCCACAACGCCAAGCCCCCAAGATCTCTGCATTTCACTGCATGTACAAATCATACCTCAATTTTTAAAAAGCCAACTTGAATAGCCAAGTCCCCTCTTCATTTTATAGATGTAGAGGAAAAAGGCTCAAACAGTAAGACTTAGTGAAGACTTTAATGATTTACGGTATTCTTAAAATGTACAGGGCAGTTTTAGTCAGAAGTTCTCTAAAAATCTGATCTCTTCGCAGATGCCAATCATTTGTGACTTTATTTTGCCCTCATTAACTCCATCCACTCCAAGTGGTCAAGCTGACTCTGGAGCTGGAAGCCAGACTTACCACTTAACTCAAACTAGATTCCTGCCCCAATGCAGAACCAACCAAGACAGTCTGTGCACCAGGAAACGCAAGGGATGTCTATCGAGGGGGTACAGAGGGAGTGAGAAAGGCACAATGGAGGAAAAGGAGTACTTTTCTATGTCTTTAAAGGTCTTTAGTTAAGAAAAGCAGCAACGTTAGTAGCCTAATCCTAACAGATCATATTTTGTCTCCCTATATGTAAAGTCAGTTCTACTCATTTGCATTGGTGATAATCAAAGGAAGTATCCTAAATTAATATATTTTTCTGTTGACTTACCAGATTGGACACTCTAAGATTTTCTGCATAGCATTAAGGACATTTTGTACTTCTTCAACACGAACTCCAGACAAATCCATTTCTTTCTGTCCAATGAACTTTAACACATAAATTAAAAATCACGTGGATAAGTAAACCACTTAAAAAGGGTATAAAAACGACAACTTAATTTTAAGTATAATTTCAAAATAAGAGAAATTTGGAGTTTTAGAATTACACCAACCCATAGAGCTAATGACAAAAGGCATTATTTTTTAAAATTCTGCACGAAGCCTTGTGTAATTAGACGGTTTGAATTCTCTACAGTTTACATATAGGTTTCCAATGGGGTGAGTGGTGACAGCCTCAGCTTTCTCCAGCCATCCAGGCTGGCTTTTTTCTTTCTTTTTCATTTTCTTGATTAAAACCAAAGGCACTGCCACCAATCACAGCAAAACCTACACCAGGAACACTCGCCACCCCTGCCTTTCCCCAGAGCGTCCCACAGACCTGCTCCAGCACCAACGCACCCGGAGCATACATCTCTCCCGTCCCCTCCCCAAAGTGCCTACGGATCCAATTCCAGAGGGTTCTGTCTCACACAAAATCCTGTCTCCTCCTCTTCCCCGACAATCCTGGGCCTTCTTCCAGGTCCCTGCCTCTGGCATTCTTACGCTCAAGGTGTCCCCTGCACATCCGGTCACCCGGATTCCCTCGGACACACCGTGGCCTGTCCTTATCCTCGGTGCCCGCCTGGTGACTCAAACTGCCCCCCTCCCCAGGATTCATCTCAGAGCCACACAGCCCGTAGGCCCTTCAGATTTCACCCCCACACCCTCCGGCCCGAGGAATGCCCATCTCGCTCTCCTTCGGGAGACCACTCTTCTCACAGCTGTTTGTTTCTCAACTGACCACCTCCTGGCTCCCTCTTCATTTCCTAGGGACTCTCTCACCTTTAACCAGATCGGAGTCCGGGCTTTCCGGGCCCTAGGGCCCAGTTATCTGAGAAACCGCCCCCCGACTGTAATCGGTCCAGAAAGCCGCAGAAAACTCACGACGCGCAGTCTCAGTTTCAATTTATCTGTAATTCCCGCGCTTTCGGTCGCCATGGAAACCCGCCGCTCCCGCGGAGCTATAGCCTCTCAGCTTGCGAGATTAAAGGACGTCAGCGGAAGGGCGGAGCAGGAGCCTCCCAGCTCCGGATTGGCCATCCTCTCTTGCCCCACCCCACCCCCGCATGACGTAATTAGAAAGCGACGGGAGAAAGACTTCTGAGTTTTCTATTAGGTGGCCGCCCCCTCGCCTCTACGCTTCTGGTTACAGCTTATTACGTCACAGTAATTGCTGGACAAGGGTTGGAATCACTACCTGAGGCCTGAATATGAGCGCAAGGTAGTGCTCACAGCAGTCGCAAGAAGAGAGCCCATCCCCTCACCCTTTCCGCCGCAATGGACGTGCCCCGTTTAGGTAAATAAAAAGATTGTCGGGGGAAAGAAACTACGATCTCCAGCATGCATTGCGTAACGAAAGGCCTTCGCCACAGTGTTCCTTGGAAACTGTAGTCTTATGGAGAAGAGCTCCCGACTCTGGAAACGGGCACGATCCTCGCGACACGTAGTTGAAAGACTGGAGCCATCCGCGCGGTTATGCACGTCGACAGCTATGGACTGGAGTGCTGTTAGGTGTTTATATCTTAAGAGCGGACGCTAAAGAACCTGTAAGTTCCAGGAAGACTACAATTCCCGTCAGGCCTCGCGTGTCCACTAAGGTCAGCGACCTGAGGGAAGGCGGAGGACGCGGAGTTTGCTTGGGGAGGGGTAACCCGCCCCAGCCTCGGACTGCGCATTCGTAGTTCCGCCCCTCGGCCCCGGTGTTTGTTGTTGTTGTGAGGGTCAGGTTGTGTCTTCCCCGCCCCCGCCAGGGCAGTCTCAACCAATCAATGGGGGGGTGGTCGTTTTGAGGGACAAGGGTAAGAGCCAATCATCTTGTCGGAAACTCGGAGGAAACAGGGGACTAGGCCCTGTCTCTCTCCGCCATGTTAGATTCTGCCCGCAGGGAGAGCAGCAGAGCTGGCAGCGAACGGTCTTTGCACTGGCCTCCGGCAGGCGCCCCCCGGGGGCGGGAAGCTGGTAAGCAAGCTGCTGCGGTTACCTAGGAGTGGGGTCACGTCACACTGAATGGGTTTGGGGAAGTTCAGGGGAGGAACTCTGCAAATAGGGGCGACTTTTTCCGTGTCTAGGGGCAGCCAGTCTTTTCAGTGACAAGACGAGAGCCGTTCGCGCTCGGAGGGACCGAGGGAGCCGATGCCGCCGGCGGGATGGAGGGGCCGTGGCTCAGAACGCCTGGCTTGTACCGACGGGAGGTCGGGATCTCCCAGTACAAAGAGGGCCTAGGCAGAGGAGTAACTCCTTAGGGGGCGATGACAGTGTGTTGGGGACATGGAGTGCGAGGCAGACGGGGAGCTGGAAGAGCAGGATGAAGACGCTCCCCACACATCCCCCTCATCACATCGTCCCCTTTCTGAGACCCGCGTCCAGAGACCTTAGGGAACTTCGGTATTGGAAAAGCACTGTTTATCTCTTTTGTCAAACACCTAGCTTTCATATCACACTAAAAGCCCGGATAGGACAGTAATCAAAGCTCGCAGTCCCAGGTCTGCTTAATTAAAAGGATTTTTTTTGAGGCTAAAAAAAAAAAAAAGAAGAAGAAAAAACCGACGTAGAGGAAAAGCTGACTTGTGCCAAGCTAAGGTGAGTCAGTGACATGAACTTATAATACCAGTTATGAAAGCCGAGGGCGTGGGCCCCAGCTACCTGACTGTACGGGCCCTACATCTATAGAGCCACGGAACGAGCCAGAGTTGAAGTATTTCCAAAGTTCAAGATTTATGCTCTCGTTTGAAAGAGTTTTCACATGAACGCCAAAGAGATAGGCAGTTCTTTATGAAGACCTGGCTGTGGTCCAGCTAAGCTAGAATCTCCCACTTCCTGTTTGCTCCCCGTTGGCAGACCAGCTGGGTGAGTGCCAAGTATCTGAACTAATTTCTAATGGGATAATTTGGGCAAGAAGGAGGAAGATTGGTTTCCTTCCGGACTTTCAAAAGTATGAGAATGTGTTTCTTGACATTGGAAACTAAAAGTATATTTCAGAATATTCACTTAGGGCAGGCTGAGTTAGTCACTTCATTTCTCTGATTTTTTTTTTGCACAAGGTCACAGGGAATTGTCAGGGATTCTACCCATATCATAAGGACCCCAAGAGATGTATTTCATGTGAATGACTGCTAGAAGTCAGTAGGATTGCTGCGAGTCTGGCATTACTTTGTGGTGAATTTAAGTGGAGAAAAAGAATGGGAAAATTTGCAGAGATCATTGAGTAAGTTTATAAAAATGAAATCCCGATCTTCAGAGATTTCAGAGTCTTTAAAGTGGCAGTCTCAGTTGTATTGTTTGAGAGTAGTTCGTTATACTGTGAAAAAAAAAATAGTATTTTTAAGCTTCTGAAGACTTATTTGAGGGAAATACATGTTCATTCCTAAACCTTTGCAATGGCTGGGTCTGAGCTAGGTAGAAGCAGGAGCTGGGACGTCAACCCAGGTCTTCTACATGGGTGACAGGTACCCAACTACCTGAGCCATCGCTTTTACCTCCCAGTCTGCATTAGCAGGAAGCTGGATTAGAAGCCAAAGCCTGGAACTGAATCCAGGTACTTCAGTGTGGGATGTGAGTGTCATAACCAGCAACTGTAAACTGCTAGGCCAAATGGCTACCCCTGAAGACTGGTTTATTGTAGTAATGTCCTTTTTTTTTTTTTTTAAGATTTTATTTATTTACTTGAAAGGTAGAGTTGCAGAGAGAAACTCTTCCATCCACTGGTTCACTCCCGGAAATGGCTACAATGGCCAGGGCTGGTCTAGGCTGAAGCTGGGAGCCTAGAACTCCATCTGTGTCTCCCATGTGGGTAGCAGAGACCCAAGTACTTGGGCTGTCATTCACTGCTTTTCTAGGCATGTTAGCAGGGAGCTGAATCAGAACTTTGATATGGGATGCAGGCTTAACCTGCACCAGAACACCTGTACCCTATTATATTAATTTCTTCTTCTTTTTTTTTTTTAAAGATTTCTTATTTATTTGAAAGCGTTACAGAGAGAGATAGAGTCAGAGAGAAAGAAAGGTCTTTTATCCGTTTGTTCACTCTCCAAATGGCCACAACGGCCTGAGCTGGGCGGATCCAAAGCCCGGAGCCAGGAGGTTCTTCCGGGTCTCCCAGGTGGGTGCAGGGGCCCAAGACTTGGGCCATTTTCCACGGCCTTCCCAGGCCATAGCAGAGAGCTGGATCAGAAGAGGAGCAGCCAGGACTCTAACTGGCGCCCATAAGGGTTGCCGGTGCTGCATGCCAGGGCTTTAACCTGCCTCAATACAGCGCCAGCCCCTATTGTATTAATTTCTATACTTGAAAAATGTTTTCAAAGAATTTGCACACAGATTTTATCTGATCCTTACAATAACATTGTGAGACAGGCAAAGCAAAGAGATTAGATCTATTTTACAGATTAGAGAGCTGAAGCTCTGGACTTAACTGACTTGCTCACAGTTACATGGCTAGTATTGTCCCAGAGCTGTGTGTGGAACAGAGGGCTTCCCACCCCTTGTGCCACCTCCCCCTCTGACACTGGAAACTTCTGGGCCTTAATCTTGTTCATCTCTTATCTCCTATTCCTAGAATAGAATCTGGCTCTTTGTAGCTGCAGATTAAACATTTGCTGGTGAATGTGCTTAAGAGCTGGCGTTTTCAGTATAATTAATATCTATCTTCAGACCACTTATACTGTTTTTCATAGTGATGAAAACAAACCAATTCAACATAACAATCCGTCAGTAAACAAAATCCTTGAATAAAAACAATGGCCAGAATAGATATTTGATTAAGGAATTGTTCACTTCTTAGGTGCGATGATGGCATGGTAGTTTAGTTTTGTTTATTCTTATCTTTTAGAAGGTGATACTCAGGCCGGCCCCGCGGCTCACTAGGCTAATCCTCCACCTTGCGGCGCTGGCACACCGGGTTCTAGTTCCAGTTGGGGCGCCAGACTCTGTCCCGGTTGCCCCTCTTCCAGGCCAGCTCTCTGCTGTGGCCAGGGAGTGCAGTGGAGGATGGCCCAAGTCCTTGGGCCCTGCACCCCATGGGAGACCAGGAGAAGCACCTGGCTCCTGCCATCGGATCAGCGCGGTGCGCCGGTCACAGCGCACTGGCCGCGGCGGCCATTGGAGGGTGAACCAATGGCAAAGGAAGACCTTTCTCTCTGTCTCTCTCTCTCTCGCTGTCCACTCTGCCTGTCCAAAAAAAAAAAAAAGGGGGGGGGGGCTTTGGGTTGATCGTGTGTTACTCTTTACTTTGATGCATGTTTGAAATTCCCCATTTAAAAAAATTCAGACTACAAAATAGCACAGTAACTTGGATGAAGGATATTGAAAGCTACTCCTGTGTAGTTTCTTGGCTGGTGTTTTGGCCATTGAATGTTTGGGTTGCTCAGTGTAGGCAAAAGCTGCTTCTCCAAGAAAAATGTAGAATGTCACAAGTCCCTGTAAGAATGTAAGTTCCCTGAGACCAGAGACCTTGTCTACTTTATCCATCTCCTTATCTCCTGCTACCAGTGACTGTTTAATTAACCAATCATTATAAAGTGCCATAAAATCCTTCTAGATTTTATAAGTGCTAAATTATTTCTATGGGTGTGGTCAAAATTTAAATATTCTGAGCAGAATTATTTCCAATGAGGAAGTACCTAATTAACTATAGGAATAATTTATTTGAAAGATAGGGAGAGACAGAGTTCTTCCATCTGCTGATTCACTCCCCAAATGGCTGCAACAGCCGGGGCTGTGCCAGGCCAAAGCTAACAGCTTCATCTGGGTCTCCCACTTGGGTGGCAGGGTCTTAAGCACTTGGGCCATCTTTTAGAATTTTAGAAACAGTCTGAGGCATTGGTGTGGCCTCCCCACCCCCACTGAGCACCATTAGCAGGGAACTGGATGGCAAGTGGAGTAGCTGGGACACAAATCAGCACCTACATGGGATGCCAGTGTCACAGGCAGCGGCTTATCTGCCACGCCATAGCATAGTAAACTTTAGCTTAAACCACCTACTAGATCATACATTCTATAAAAGCAGGGACATGGTTTCTCTCATTCACTCTGTCTTCTAAGCCTGACCTGTATTAGGTCCTGACAAGTATTCCTGAGTGAATGTTTACACAGTGTACAGAACGATTCCTAATGTATTTTCTCTCTGTCCCCCACCCACTGTCTCAACTCTAGCCCCACAGCATGGAACTACAAGTTACTCTAAATGTCACTTTTAAAAATGAGACTCAAAGCTTTCTGGTGTCTGATCCAGAAAATACAACTTGGGCTGATGTGGAAGCTATGGTGAGTGTTAACTTTGTTTTGTTTTGTTTTAAATTTCTGTACACATTCAGTGCAGTTTCCTTTTGAGTATTTTCTTTTTTTTTTTTCTTTTTTTTTTTTTTTAGGATTTTATTTATTTATTTGAAAGAATTAAAGAGGCAGAGAAAGAGTGGGGAGGGGTGCTTCCATCTGCTACTGGTTCACTCCTCAAATGGCTACAATGGCCAGAGCTGTGCCAATCAGAAGCAGGAGCCTGGAGCTTCTTCTAGGTTTCCCACCCAGTTGCTGGAGCCCAAGGACTTGGGCCATCTTTCACTGCTTTCCCAGGCCATACATAGCAGAGAGCTGGCTTGGAAATGGAATAGCTGGGACTCGAACTGGCGCCCATATAGGATGCCGGCATTGCACGTGGCAGCTTTACCTGCTATGCCACAGCACCAGCCCCAGCTTTGTTTCCCAATGGTTTAAGCATATTTTTAAAGCATATTTTTTCCAAAGGTTAGCTATTTTTAGCAGTGTTATTCCATAGCTGTTAATACTGTCATATTTGCCATTTCTGGGACTTTCAGAAAATGATTTTTTACTTGAGTTCAGTATTTGTACTGGAGATGTGCTCCCATAAAGGAAACAAACAAGTTCCTTTTGAAGAGTTCAGAAAGGGAAGGCAAAATTATTTTTTCAAAGTAAGATGGAATTTGGAAAATTTTATTAATTTTAGAAACAGTCTGAGGCATTGGTGTGGCCTCCCCACCCCCGCTGAGCACCAGGGGAATGTTCTGATGCCTGAGGCCAAGTATGTTTCTGTTATTTGTGAACTACTAAGGATATAGCTTACATTTTGCAAGAGCCAGTACTGCATTTATTGCTAGGTCAGAGGTTGGACATACTGGAGTTGAGCACTCAGGAAAAACCCCACAGGTGCTTAGACAGCAGTTCATCTGTTCCTTTTTTGCTGCTGCCTTTCCTCCTCTTGGTTTGCCCTTTGTACTCTTCTATTTTTGTTTGGTTTGCAGTGGTGAATGTTTTACTTCTCGTTTGACTGTGGATCGAATGAAACTTGGTAAAATCCAACTTTTACCTGGTTATGTGTGATGGTAACTAAAAAGAAAAAGAAGTGGTGGAGAGGCCTTAAGAGACAATCTGATGAGTCCTCTGCCCTCTAGAAAACATCTCTTTGTACTGTCTTGGACTCATGATTATTGAGAAAGAAGTTGGTTCTCATTTGTCAAGAGATCTGATAATCAAACACAAATATCTTCCTTTCCCTAGTAAATGAGCCAACAATTTGCCTTTTTTCTTCATTGTAAACTTTAAATTGTAGAAGTATAATGCATGCCCATTATAAGAACTAAAACAATCTAAACATACATAAAGAAAAAAAGTTAGTATCGCTCTAAAGCTTTAGTCTACAGTATTCTTGGTATTGTTGAAGCATAATATAGTTAAGCATCCCTTATTGGAAGGTTGTTTCCACTATTTTTTTTTCTTTTTGCCACTATAAAATAAACTTCAGGAGATATGCCTCTTTTCTTACATATAACTTTAGGCACTGTTCTATAGGATACACTTTATATTATGCAAAAATGAGATTAGTGGGCCATAAGGCATGTCATTTAAAATTTTGATAGATACTGCCAGATGCACTGCGGAACACTTGTAACTCACAGAAATGTATGACTGTGTGTTGAATTTTTGACAGTAGCTTTAAAACTTTTAAGCTGTTCTGATAAAATAGCATTTCATTGCTTTAAATTGCATTGTTCTGGGCCGGCGCCGTGGCTCACTAGGCTAATCCTCCGCCTAGCGGCGCCGGCACACCAGGTTCTAGTCCCGGTCGGGGCGCCGGATTCTGTCCCGGTTGCCCCTCTTCCAGGCCAGCTCTCTGCTGTGGCCAGGGAGTGCAGTGGAGGATGGCCCAGGTGCTTGGGCCCTGCACCCCATGGGAGACCAGGAAAAGCACCTGGCTCCTGGCTCCTGCCATCGGATCAGCGCAGTGCGCCGGCCGCAGCGCACCTGCCGCGGCGGCCATTGGAGGGTGAACCAACGGCAAAGGAAGACCTTTCTCTCTCTCTCTCTCTCTCACTGTCCACTCTGCCTGTCAAAAAAAAAAAAAAAAAAAAATTGCATTGTTCTGACTACCAGTGAGTTTGAACGTTTTTTTGTATATTAGGCATTCTTATTTTCTCTTCTGTGAATTTGCTATATACTTTTGCACGTTTACCTGGGTTATTGATCTTGTAAGCAATTGTGCTGATGCTCTCTGTTAGAGATATTAACGCTGTGTCTGTTAGAGTTGTAGATATTTTTGCTAGCATCAATTTTGACTATTTGTAGTAGTTTTTAAGCATGTAAAGTGAAACATGAAATATGCCCATCTTTGTTTTTTGTTGACTTCTAGGTTTCTGTTACAACTTGCTTTTTTGATGTCTTAATCATACAATGTGTATATTTTATTTGCAGGTGAAAGTTTCATTTGATCTGAACACTATTCAAATAAAATACCTGGATGAGGAAAATGAAGAGGTGAAGTATATTTTGATACCCACTGCTAGGAATAAAAAATAGGGATCTTATTTCTTCAAGGGTATATGGGGCTAGAGAAGTTCTGAGTAGTGATTATCTTACTGTACAGTTGTTTAAATGTACAGGTTGGAGAGTAGGCATGTAGCCCAGTGGCTAAGATGCCCGTGGCTCACGTTGGAGTACCTGACTTAGGTTCCAGCTCCAGCTCCTGGTTTCTGCTTCTTTGCAGTGCAGACCCTGGGAAATAGTAGTGATATCTTAAGTAACTGGGTTCATGCCACCTGCGCAGGAGACCTGGAATGGGTTCCTGGTTCCTGACCCTGGCCCCAGCTCAGCCCCGGCCTTTGTGGGCATTTGGGCAGTAAACCAGCAGGTGGAAGTCCTTTGCCTCTCAAATGTAATAAAGAAGTACAGGTTGAATACCCCTAATCAAAAGTCTGAAATCAGAAATGCTCCAAAATCCAAAATGTTTTGCTCACTGCCGTGGTGCCACAAGTGGAAGATTCCACAGTGGACCTCACGGGACAGGTTGTCGTCAGGATACAGCTGCATTACAGATACTGTGGAACATTAGCTTTGGACTGCATGTATGAGGTGTATACAAAACATAAGTGAATTTTATATCTAGGCTTCAGTCATATCCCTAAGAAATCTCCATGTGTATATACAAATATGCCAAAATCCAAAGCACTTCTGGTCCCAAACATTTTAGAGAACGGGTACTGTATTTGATAATTGCATGTTCTAAGATGACTTGTGGGATTTGGGGGCCGGCGCTGTGGTGTAGTGTATAAAGCTGCCGCTTGCGGTGCAGGCATCCCATATGGGCGCTGGTTCAAGTCCCAGCTGCTCCACTTCCTATCCAGCTCTCTGCTGTGGCCTGGGAAAGCAGTGGAAGATGATCCAAATCCTTGGGCCCCTGCACTCATGTGGGAGACCCAGAGGAAGCTCCTGGATTCAGATGGGTGCAGCTCCAGCCATTGTGGCCAATTGGGGAGTGAACCAGTGGATGGAAGACCTCTTTCTCTCTGTCTCTGTCTCTCTGTCTCTCTCTCCCTCTCCCCCCGCCCCGTATAACTCTTTCAAGTAAATAAATACATCTTAAAAAAAAAAAGAATTAAAAAAAAAAGATGACTTGTGGGATTTGAAATGGAGTTGAGAAATAGGGAAGCAATGTTGAAGAATATCTGAGCAATCACTTTGTAAATTTATCTTATGCTCAGATGTACCACAATCTGCCATTTAGTTTATTAACAATGGCTAACCTTTGAGTGATTGTAGTGTGTCAGACTAACAATACTATGTGTTTTTGTTTTGTTTTGTTTTGTTTTTTGACAGGCAGAGTGGACAGTGAGAGAGAGAGAGACAGAGAGAAAGGTCTTCCTTTGCCGTTGGTTCACCCTCCAATGGCCGCCGCGGCCAGTGCGCTGTGGCCGGCGCACCGCGCTGATCCGATGGCAGGAGCCAGGAGCTTCTCCTGGTCTCCCATGGGGTGCAGGGCCCAAGGACTTGGGCCATCCTCCACTGCACTCCCTGGCCACAGCAGAGAGCTGGCCTGGAAGAGGGGCAACCGGGACAGAGTCTGGCGCCCCAACTGGAACTAGAACCCGGTGTGCCAGCGCCGCAAGGTGGAGGATTAGCCTAGTGAGCCGCGGCACCGGCCCTATGTGTTAGATATATTAGGAACATCTCTATTACCTATGAGGAAGCTGAGGCACAGAGGTTAAGAACTTGCCCGGAGGCACAAAAGCTTAAAAGGAAAAGGAAGAGAGTAGGGGTTCAAGCCCATACCCTCACCACTCTATAATGTTGTCTCTTAATGAGGTAAAGGAGGGCACAGCAGAAAAGCAGTAAAATCCCTTAACTGATCCTCGTGTCCAGCAAGTGATACTGGAAGAGCTGAACCCCTGACCTGAGGTTTTGCTTCTTGCCTGTGAGGTTGATTCTGGTCACAGAAATGCTTAATTGATGAGATGCTTATGATTCACTGTTTTTTTCCTTTTTTAGGTGTCCATCAACAGTCAAGGTGAGTCCCTGAGGTGTTCAGCTTTATTGGAAAGCCTTAATCTGCTCATCGCAGTATCTTCAATTATACTCAAACCTTGTTGCAATTTTCATTTTAGAGTAGAAGTTGGTATACTATAAGTTGACATTATAGTCATTTATTTATAGGCATTAGTTACATACAGGAGTTTTACTGTATTGCAGTCTTGTATATAGGGTGGTCCCTTTGAATGGGCTTCATGCTCAGTTTCCATGGTAATCTGAAAATTATGTGCCTTCAGTTTGACAGACATAACTTCTTACCCTGATGTTGCATTTATCTCTGACTTGGTGTGCATGTATGTTAACATGAGCTTAGAAACACGTTAGGGCGTTTATCTAGGATTTATCAGATGGTTGGTTATTCAGAGCTTGGAGTGCATTTTTTTATGGGAACCATGTTTATACAAATATTAACACTTTCCATAAACTCCCTAGAGTCCTGAGCTTCACAACACCTAGTTGTGAGGAAGCTCGGTTGAGATTTTTTTTTAACTGGAAGGCTGCAGTAGCAAAGAAAGGGATTTAAGAGATGGTGAAAACTGATCTGCAGTAGCTTCCCTTTGTAGTAGGGTGAGAAGGGAGTTTGTCAATAAAACGATAGTAGCTGTTCATATATGGGGATTGTAAGGTAATATAAGAATTTTTGTTGTTGTTAACGATTGATTTATTTTGGGCCAGCATTAAGGTGTAACCAATAAAGCTGCCACCTATAATGCCAGAAGTCCAAGGCACCGGTTCAAGTCCCCGCTTCTGATCTGTCTCCCTGCTAATGGCCTGGAAAAGGCAGCACAAGTTGATCCAAGTGTCTGGGCCTCTGCTACCAACATGGGAGACCTGGAAGAAGCTCTTGGCTCCTGGCTTCGGCCTGGCCCACCCCTGGGCATTGCAGCCATTTGGAGAGTAAACCAGTGGATGAAAGATATCTCTCTCTCTTTAACTGCCTTTCAAATAAGTCTTAAAAAAAAAAAAAAAAAAAAAAAAAAAAAAAAGATTTATTTATTGAAAGGCAGAGTGACCAATATCTTCTGTCTTGTTTACTCCCTACATGGCTCCCATTCGAGTCTCCCACGTGGGTGTTGGGGTTCTAGATACTTAGGCCATCATCCATTGCCAGGTATATTAGCAGGGAACTGGATTGGAAAAAGAGCAGCTGGGACTTGAACTACCACTCTGATAGTGGATGCCAGCATCACAAGTGGCAGCCAGCCTCAAGCTAAGAATTCTTAAAATCACGAGTAGCGGCCGGCGCCGCGGCTCACTAGGCTAATCCTCTGCCTGTGGTGCCGGCACACCGGATTCCCGGTTGGGGCGCCAGATTCTGTCCCGGTTGCCCCTCTTCCAGGCCAGCTCTCTGCTGTGGCCCGGGAGTGCAGTGGAGGATGGCCCAAGTACTTGGGCTCTGCACCCCATGAGGACCAGGAGAAGCACCTGGCTCCTGCCTTCAGATCAGCGCGGTGTGCTGGCTGCAGCGGCCATTGGAGGGTGAACCAACGGCAAAGGAAGACCTTTCTCTCTGTCTCACTCTCTCTCACTGTCCACTCTGCCTGTCAAAAAAAAAAAAAAAAAAAATCACGAGTAGCTCTACCTTTTAAAAGATATTGTTATTGTCTATATTCAAGATATACAGCATGATATTGTAGATACATGTGTGTATTAAAAAGGTTGCTATGGTGAAATAACAAATCTGTCATACAGTTTCCATCCCACTGCCACCCACATGGCAAGAGCAGCTATAATCTACTCACTTAGCAAATGTGAATATGAAACACTGTTACTAACCATAGGCCTCCTGTACATTAGATGTTTAGGATTGACCATACTTAATAGGGTCTTTAGAGGGGTGATAAAGAAATATCACAGTGTGTATTTTTTGTTCTTTTAGGAGAATATGAAGAAGCACTTAAGGTAATGTTATCTCATTTCCAAATAATTTTTAAAATAGTTACTATCAAAACTTGAACCTGAATTTTATAATCCATGGAGAGGGGCTAATAAGTGTGAACAGTGAAATCTAGTTGGGGAAGCCTGTGACGAATAGGGCATACCAGTATCTCAGAGGGCAGCCCCAACCACAATGTCCCTCCGAGGTAACATCCCATTTTATTGCTGGTTTTGGTGCTACCATCTTGGCATTTAAAAAGAACTCCCTGAGGCCGGCGCCGTGGCTCAATAGGTTAATCCTCCACCTTGCGGCGCCGGCACACCGGGTTCTAGTCCCGGTCAGGGCGCCGGATTCTGTCCCGGTTGCCCCTCTTCCAGGCCAGCTCTCTGCTATGGCCAGGGAGTGCAGTGGAGGATGGCCCAGGTGCTTGGGCCCTGCACCCCATGGGAGACCAGGAAAAGCACCTGGATCCTGGCTCCTGCCATCGGATCAGCGCGGTGCGCCGGCTGCAGCGGCGGCCATTGGAGGGTGAACCAACGGCAAGGGAAGACCTTTCTCTCTCTGTCTCTCTCTCTCACTGTCCACTCTGCCTGTCAAAAAAAAAAAAAAAAAAAAAAAAAAAGAACTCCCTGAAAGATACTTTCTGGTTCACATTTTACATCTCCTTCCTTCACCCTGCTGCTGTCTATGGATATTATGATACTATGTAAGGGCATTTAACATGTGAAGTATCGAGTTACATAGAGAATGGTCTCATGTTAAGATAGTAATGATTGGAGCATTCCTGAAGTCATTTCTTTAAGGTTTGCCAAGCTGTCCTTTCATTACCACTTTTGTCATCTATCCTTTATGAACTTCTATTCCAAGACTGAGCTATTTTCTATAATCACTTTTAGTGTGGGGAAGGAAAGCCCTTTTTGGCTTCCGGTGAAAACTGCTGTTCTCAGTGCCACTTGTTTGAACACTTAAGCCAGTATCTTCCTGGTTTTTAACTTGGAAATCCTGGTTTATCAGCTGGTTATTTGGTTTTGGTTTTGGACATCCAGCCCCTTCCGTGGCTTCCCTCGTTGAGGTACCCATCTCTGTTCATAACTCATTTCTGTTTCTCTTTGCTCCAGTTTTCATCCAGTCTTCCCATTTCCTGTGTGCTTTACAGCTCCTCTGACATACTGTTTGCCCACACCCCTTCACCCTTGTTCAACTCTTCTGGGTTTTCTTTTGCCAGTTTCCAAAAAGATCTTATAAGCTCTCTATAACTCTGTTGCATTTCCCATAACCATTGTTGCTAGCTTCCCTGACCTAAGTAGGAACTTCAGATTTCAGGATTCTAGAGTTTAATAAAAGGCTGTCTTGTCCTAGGAAGTAAAACTTTTTGTCCATTTTTTTTATTATAGAGTGCTGAAGATGCTATGCATATATTTTGACACATTTTTTTACAGTTTAACTAGTAACATTGTGTTTTATTATCTCCAGCCTTTTGTCTGTGTATAAATACACTTTTTCTTTTAAATGGTTTCATATATCAATACTTTTTAAAATAAATTTTTTGCACTCTACAAGTTTTACACATTTTATTAACATGTAAAGTTATATATATTTATATGGTACTATGTGACATTCAAGGTATGTTTGGAGCCTTTATGCTCCTTTATTCTAGTTCTGTGTAAATACACTTAGTTTCTGAGTAGTTTTTTACAAGGCTCTCCCAAATGTTTTATTAAAGGTTTCTTTGTAGTTTATAGTCTAGAACAAGGGTCAGCAAAATGTAATCAGTGGACTGGCTTTCTGTTTTTATGACATTTTTTGGAACACAACCATGACCATACTTTAATTAATGGCTTTCGGTGCTACAGTGGCAAAATTACAGAAGGGAAATGGTTTGCAAGCTAAAATACTTACTAAGTGGCTCCTTTAAGAAAAAAATTGATCTAGAATAATAGCTTTTATACTTTTTGTCCATGAAATGCCTTATGAGAAGAGTTCCTTATTTAAATTGTTTATGCTTAAGGGATACAATGTTTTGATATATATGTACATCGTGAAATGATTATTACAGCCAAGCTATTTAACATGTCCTATATTATCCTTAAATGGAATTCTATTTTTAAATGGAATCTTAAGAAGTGTAATGCATAAAACAGATAAAAGAACAGTTGTGAATAACAGTGAGTTGATGAAGGGAGCTAGAAACCCCATAGGGTTGGCCATTAGTCTTGGGCACTGGAGTACCTTCTTAGAATCCCAAATTCTCCTTGAAGTATAGTTTTTGAATTAGGAAGATACTATTCAAAAAAAAAAAAAAAAAAAAAAAAAAACTTGAGCGTTTAAGGTTGCTTTTTAGTTTCTCCAGTTCTAATGGTCTGGGATTGACTTTTAGACCATTGAGATGGAAGTCCATGGATGGAATCTGATATAAAAATGTATTAAACAGGAAAGTAGTAACCCAGTTAATGCAAACATGTCACCTAGTAAATTTTCTGTGCTAATTACCTATTTTTGTGTTTTAATAATAAAACCATTTCTAGTTCAAATTTTTTTTTTCCAAAAAAAACCCAGCAGACTGGGTGTTCATGTTGTGTGTGATGTTTGGTTTGATATAATAAAGCAAATACAAATCATGATGTTTTCCAGCGTAATTTACCACTCTTCTGTTAGGCGTCTTTGAAATTATATTTGGAAAAAAAGAATCATCAAGTACGTTTTTGTTTCCTAACGCACTCTCAGATGGCAGTCAAGCAGGGAAATCAGCTGCAGATGCGAGTCCATGAAGGGCACCATGTTGTTGAGGAAGCCCCTCTTCCAGTGGCGGAAAAACGAGCTGCCCGAATGGGGAAGAAGCCACCTGCACATTGTTCTTCACTAGTGAGAGTCTTGGGATCAGACACAAAGAACTCAGAGGCTCCTGCAGCACAGGTATGAATGGATAGACTTCTCCATCCAATTTTCTTTTCTTTTTTTTTTTCTTTAATTTTTTTTTTATTTTTTGACAGGCAGAGTTAGATAGTGGGAGAGAGAGAGAGAGAGAAAGGTCTTCCTTCTGTTGGTTCACCCCCCAAATGGCTGCTACGGCCGGCGCGCTGCGCCAATCTGAAGCCAGGAGCCAGGTGCTTCCTCCTGGTCTCCCGTGCGGGTGCAGGGCCCAAGAACCTGGGCCATCCTTCCCACTGCCTTCCCAGGCCACAACAGAGAGCTGGACTGGAAGAGGAGCAACCGGGACTAGAACCCAGGGTGCCAGCGCCACAGGCGGAGGGAGGATTAGCCTAGTGAGCTGCGGCACTGGCCTCCATCCAATTTTCTAATGTTATGTCTCATTGTCTTTGATCTAAGATTTGCATATTCATCAAAGATTTAGTAGTTATTATGACTATCCCAGTCTCTGACTTTGAGTCTGATAACAGAGGCTTAATTCTGGAGAACAGGGAGCCAGGTAGGACAGAAACTATGTTTTGTTTTTATATTCGTTCATTCTGTGACCCTTTTTTAACCATATGTTTGTATAACTTGATGAAGGAAACCTAAAAATAATATACTTCAGGACAGTTATACTAAATGGAAAAAAGAATCTACAAGATCTTGATTGCGTTTTCTTGCAGTTGTTTCCACTTGCTCCATGTGACACAGACCAGCCTCAAGACAAGCCCCCAGACTGGTTCACAAGCTACCTGGAGACCGTGAGTGTTCTCTCTGGTTGGGGTTTTAGCAGCACTGTTGGCACAGGTGGAATGTGAAACAAATAACCAAATCCAGGTGGTTGCTGCCTGTTGCTTATAAAATGAAGAGTGGCCGCTATTCACTTCCAAACTTAGAGTGGTTCAAGAAAGCCCTAACCTTTGTGATGAGGCACCAGGAAAAGAGGGATTTGGGTTCTAAGCATGTCAGGGAGAGAGAGAGATCTCCAGGCTTGAGATGTAGGATTTGCTCATCAGAAGGACTTCTTGGTCTCTTCTCGGAATCAGTTCACCTGGAGAAGGAGCTGCTTGCTACCTTTCTGTGTATTCATTCAGTGGCCATTAGTTGTTGATTGTGTTCTTAATGTTATACCAGAGATGGTGAGGTTTCAGATCTGTTGGTATCCTACATCTTTTCCCAACATTGGAACTGAGTTTGCCCCCACTTTCTGCTCTGCATTCTAGTTCAGAGAACAGGTCGTTAAAGAAACAGTCGAGAAGCTTGAACAGAGATTACATGAGAAACTTGTCCTCCAGAACCCATCCTTGGCTTCCTGTTCCTCAGAAGTCTCAATGCCTGTTTCAGAGGAAACAGTGTTTTTGCCAGAAAACCAGTTCAGCTGGCATATTGCTTGCAGCAGTTGCCAAAGAAGGATCATTGGTGTGCGCTACCAGTGTAGGTAAGCAGTCACTTGGGGTGGGATAGCTATTGGCAGACCTTAGAGCAGTGACTTCCTGGCATTCTGGGTAGCTGGAGGGAAATTGTAGGTATACTGTGTCTCTGAGCATTAGGTATAGTAGCTCCGAATTGGAACCACAGGCCACTGTGTGATTTAAGGGGTAACTACTCAGATTTTTGTGTTCAGATACACATTTGTATTAACAGAACTGAGTAAAACATCGTACTCCTCAGAACAAAATTAGACCATTTGTTCCAAATGCTTCCATATTTTATTCTTTCCAAAGATTGTCCTTGGAAATGGATATAGGACATAGAAGTCTGGTCCGATATCTCCCCTCCTCAAGTGTTTCCTATTCTGCAATTCTGTACTGCCATTCTTTCCCTACAGCCTCTGCCCATCCTATAACATCTGTGAAGACTGTGAAGCAGGATCATATGCCCATGACACTAACCACGTTCTGCTCAAGTTGAGGAGACCTATTGTGAGTTCCTCTGAACCATTCTCCCACTCAAAGTATTCTCCTCGTCTCCCAGCCGCCCTGGAACAAGTGAGGTAAAATGAGATGCTAATTGGCTTCTTGGTCCTGGGAACGTAAACCACTGGTGTAATGTGTAGTGTCACAGCACTGTAGGCAGTCTTCTCAGTTCTGCCCATCTTCATTGATGTACAATAAGAAGATAATTATCCAAAGGTAATGAAATGGAAAGGAGAACTGTAAAAGAAATGAGGAAACTAAAATAGAAGCTGACTTCAATGGCGACTGTAGTTGGCTCCAAATGGCTTCAAGATTTGTGAGGGCTCTTTGTTTTTTAAGACTTTGACTTCTATCTTACAGGCTTCAGAAACAGGTTGATAAGAACTTTCTTAAAGCAGAAAAGCAGAGGTTGCGAGCTGAGAAGAAACAGCGTAAAGCAGAAGTCAAGGAACTTAAAAAGCAGCTTAAACTCCACAGGAAGATTCATCTGTGGAATTCAATCCATGGACTGCAGAGCCCCAAGTCTCCTCTGGGCCGACCTGAGAGCTTGCTCCAGTCCCACACCTTGATGTAAGTCCAGGGCTGGGCCGGCGCCGCGGCTCACTAGGCTAATCCTCTGCCTAGCGGCGCCGGCACACCAGGTTCTAGTCCTGGTTGGGGCGCCGGATTCTGTCCCGGTTGCCCCTCTTCCAGGCCAGCTCTCTGCTGTGGCCAGGGAGTGCAGTGGAGGATGGCCCAAGTGCTTGGGCCCTGCACCCCATGGGAGACCAGGAAAAGCACCTGGCTCCTGGCTTCTGCCATCGGATAAGCGCGGAGCGCCGGCCACAGCGCGCCGGCAGCGGCGGCCATTGGAGGGTGAACCAACAGCAAAGGAAGACCTTTCTCTCTGTCTCTCTCTCTCACTGTCCACTCTGCCTGTCAAAAAATAAAAAATAAAAAAAATAAAAATAAAAAAAAGTCCAGGGCTGGGGTGGGAGCCTAGACCTAAGGTCCAGTTTTCTAAAACTGGAACTTCACTTCACTGGCAGCCACTAATACCCTACCCACCCCTGAGTCCCATTCATAGCTTTATTAAAGGGTGGTTTGACACTTGCATTGTTGTCTCCTTCAAAAAGACAAAGCTAGTAAGGCTATTAGAATTGGGTGGTTGTAACAGCTGTTCACTGGAGGCAGTTTGGATTTGAAGCAAAAGGAACTTTTTTTTTTTTTTTTTTTTAAGATTTGTTTGTTGGGGCGTAGTGTTGTGGCATAGTGAGTAAAGTCACCACCTGCGATGCCGGCATCCCATATGGGTGCCAATTCCTGTCCTGGATGCTCCACTTCTGATCCAGCTCTTTACTATGGCCTGGGAAAGCAGTGGAAGATGGTCCAAGTGCTTGGGCCTCTGTTCCCAATAGGAGACCCAGAGGAAGCTCCTGACTCCTGGCTTCTGGCTTCACATCAGCACAGCTCCATCTGTTGTGGCCAATTGGGGAGTGAACCAGCGGATAGAGGATTCTCTCTCTCTCTCTCTCTCTCTCTCTCTCTCTCTCTGCCTCTCCTTCTTTCTCTGTGTAACTCTGACTTTCAAATAAATAAATGAATCTTTAAAAAAATTTTTTTTGTTTATTTGAAAGGCAGAGTTACAGAGAGGCAGAGGCAGAGAGAGAAAGAGGTCTTCTATCCACCGGTTCACTCCCCAGATGGCTGCAACGGTTGGAGCTGGGCTGATCCAAAGCCAAGAGCCAGGAGCTTGTTCCAGGTCCCTCTAAGCACCTGGGCCCCTGCACATGCGTGGGAGATCTGGAAGAAGTTCTTGGCTCCTGGCTTTGGATCAGCCCAGCTTTGGCCATTGTGGCCATTTGGGGAGTGAACCAGTGGATAGAAGACCTCTCTCTCTCTCTCTCTCTGCCTGTACCTCTCTGTAACTCTGCCTTTCAAATAAATAAATAAATCTTTTAAAAAAAATTTCAGGATGCTGGCACTGTGGCATAGCTGGGAAAGCCCCCGTCTGCAGTTCCAGCATCCCATATGGACACCTATTCATGTCCTAGCAGCTCCACTTCCAGTCCAGTTCCCTGCTAATGCGCCTGGGAAAGCAGCAAAACAGAAGATGACTGAAGTCCTTAGACTTATGCACCCATGTGGGAGACTCAGAAGAAGCTCCTGGTTCCTGGGTCTAGCCTGGCCCAGCCTCAGCTCTTGTGGCCATTTGGGGAGTGAATCACAGATGGAAGATCTCTCTGTCACTGAATAAGTAAATAAATAAAGTAAGATCTTTTTAAATGTATTTGAGAGGCAGAGTTACAGATAGAGATGTCATCCATCCACTGGTTCTCTCCCCAAATGGCCCCAATAGTCAGGGCTGGGCCAATCCAAAGCTAGGAGTCAGAAGCTTCTTCCGGTTCTCCCATGTGGATGCAAGGGCCTAAAGACTTGGACCATCTTCTGCTTTTCCAAGCCATAAACAAAGAGCTAGATCAGAAGAGGAGCAGCTGGGACACAAACTGGCGCCCATGTGGAATGCCAGCGCCACAGGTGCAGGCTTAATCTACGACGCCACAGTGGGCCTCAATAAAATCTTTTTTTTAAAAAAGTTATTTTTATTTTATTTGTTTGAAAGGTAGAGTAACAGGGACATAGAGAGATCTTCCCATCTATTGGTTCACTACCCCAGTGGCTGTGTTGGCCAAAGTGGCCCAGGGCAAAGCCAGGAACCTGGAACTCCAGATCTCCCATGTGAGTGATGGGGTCCAAGTATTTGTCATCATCTACCTCCTTCCCAGGCACATTGCAGGGAGCCAGCCCAGAAGCAGAGCAGCCAGGACTGGGACCTGTGGTCTGCTACTGGATATGGTGTTTAAATTTGTGGACCCCTTTAATTATCTTCACCATGACTTTTTCACTCAGGACACATCTGTTCTGTTTCATTGCATTATTTTTTTAAGGCAAATAAGGTTAGTAATTATCTCAAGTCGTGGTGTGGGATATTCAGAAGTTCTCACATCCAGCAGCAAGTGACTAAGCATCTGAATTTCTGTTCAGGCTCCCCTTGCAGCCCTGTGCCCCAGTCATGCCAACACTCAGTGCAGCGTTTGTGGATGAGAATTTGCCTGATGGAACTCACCTTCAGCCAGGAACCAAGTTTATTAAACACTGGAGGATGAAAAATACAGGAAATGTAAAGTGGAGTGCAGACACAAAGGTATTTTTTACCCACAAAATGTGAAGAAGAGGTGAATGAATTGGCAGAGCACTTAGCTGACAGTCTCTCTTACTCTGGGTCACTGTTCTTTTCAGCTCAAGTTCATGTGGGGAAATCTGACTTTGGCCTCTGCAGAAAAGAAGGATGTTTTGGTTCCCTGCCTAAAGGCTGGCCATGTGGGAGTTGTGTCTGTGGAGTTCATCGCCCCAGCCTTGGAGGGAATGTACACTTCTCATTGGCGTCTTTCTCACAAAGGCCAGCAATTCGGGCCTCGTGTCTGGTGCAGTATCATAGTGGATCCTTTCCCTTCTGCTGAGAGTCCTGATAACATTGAAAGGGACGTGATCAGCTCAGGCAAAGCTGATGACCTCACCTGCCAGCAAGAGGTGAGTGCTGATAGGCTTTGGCCAACTATCTTAAGGAGTTTACTCAGCGTTAGGGAGGGGCCGCCAAAATTAACAGAGCCCACTCACAGCCATTCATTCTTCCAGAAACCATGAGAGGTTACTTTCTACTCCTCCCGTCAACACATTTATATGCTGATACCTGGACTGCTCATTAGGGGCTTTATTTTAGAGTGCTTGGGATTTGGTGTAGACAGTCCCTGATAGCTTCTCTATCTATTTTTAATGGTTTCCTGCATAAGGGAAAGAAGGGCAGACTAACCTGGCCCCTGGACCCGGCATCATCCAGTGTTCTCGAAGCCACATCAGCAGGGAGCTGGATCAGAAGCAGAGCGGCCAGGACTTGAACCGGTGCTCCCATGTGGAATGCTGGCTTTATAAGTGGTGGCTTAAGCTGCTGTGCCACAACACCAGCCCCAGGGGTTTTTTTGTAACGTCATTTCTCCACATCAGTGGCATATAGCTTTTACTGCTTAAATTTCTTTGCCCAATGTTAGTTTCTTGATGGAGACTATTTTACTATAGTTAATGTATGTTGTTGTCATTGGGGGAAGCTGACTGAACGATATGTGAGCCCTGTACTGTTTTTGCAACTTTTCCATAAATCTAAAATCATACCAAATTTTTTTTGAGAGGGCAGGTGTTGGGCACATCAGTTAAGACACCCATGGAACACCCTCATCCCATATTACAGCACCTGGGTACCAGTCCCAGCTCTACTCCTGATTCCAGCTTCCTGCTAATCTGCACCCCAGGAGGCAACAGGTGATGGCCCAAATACTTGGGTCTCTGCCCTCTACATGGGAGACATGAATAGAGTTCCAGGCTCCTGGCTTTGGCCTGGCCTAACCTGGGTCATTGTGGCCATTTGGGGAGTAAATCAGCAGATAGGAGATGTCTGTTGGGCTCATTCTTTCTGACTCTCTTTCAAATACATAAATTTTTTTTTAAGTTTTTCTTAAAAATGTAGAGGGACAGGCATTGTAGTGTACAGTGGGTTAAGCTGCTGCTGGGATGCCCACATTCAATATTAGAATACTGGTTTGAGTCCTAACTGCTCCACTTCCTATGCAGCTTCCTGCTAATGCATCCCGGAAAGCAGCAGAAGGTGACTCAGTGCTTGGGACCCTGCTGCCCATGTGGAAGACAGAATTGAGTTCTGGGCTCCTAACTTTAGCCTGGCCCAGCCCTGTCTGTTATGGGCATTTGGGGAGTAAACCAGCAGAAGAAAGATTTCTTTCTCAGGACTGGTATTGTGGTGCAGCAGGTTAAGCCACTACCTGCAGTGCTAGCATCCTATATGAGTACTGGTTCAAGATCCAGCTGCTCCACTTCCAATCCAGCTCTGTGCTAAGGCGCTTGGGAAATCAGTAGAAGACGGCCCAAGGACATGGGCCCCTGCCATCCACGTGGGAGAGCCAGATGAGTTCCTGGCTCCTGGCCCAGCCCCAGCTGTTACAGCCATTTGGGGAGTGAACCAGTGGATAGAGGATCTCTGTCTCTCCCTCTCTCTCTCATTCTCTGCCTTTCATGTAGATGAAAATAGATATTTAAAAAAGTAAATAAAACATGTAAATGAACAACAATGTTTTGTGTTTTGAGGGGAGCCATTGTCAGTCTCCCTCAAGTTCTGTTGAGGCCTTAAAAATGTGTCCACTGGTTTGTCTCTAGGAAGCTTTTCTTCTGGCTAAAGAAGAAAGTCAGCTTGGTGCCGAGACAGGGAAGTGTGTCATGCAGAAGACAGAACATGTCGCCAGCGAGAGGGAGCTCTACATCCCATCCGTGGACCTTCTGACTGCTCAGGTGGCAGACTTGGCACTGTGAGGGACCAGGGTCAGAGCACTAGGGGAGGAGTTTTTACCTTGTTAAAGAAATCATTCATGAAAGCAATTTTGTTCCTTTTTTAAAACATTTATATAAAGAGAATAGATTTCATACTTGCAGGAAGCAAATTTTTAAACTAAAGTTTCCTTTTTGAATTGAGAACCCAATCCGGTGGTTCCCCACAACTTCCCTGTAGTTGTATCTTCATTTCTGCCTATCTGCTTCACCTTCACACCCCTGCATTTTCCCTCTTTCCTGCCATTCAGTCATTTGAGCAGCTGGTTCCTGCTTAACTCTCCTTGTGTACATTTGACTGAGGAGAGGCATGAATTTGAACCAAGTTGAATCCAGGGTGATGCAGAAGTGGCCTGAGTGTCCCATGAAGACAGAGCATGCTGCAGTGTGTACTGCAAGCCGCCTAATGTGGTCTTCCTTTTTTCCAGGACCTGCTGTCCTTTGAACTGTTGGATATAAACATTGTCCAAGAGTTGGAGCGAGTACCCCACAACACCCCTGTGGGTAAGAATGTCACTCAGTTCACTTGTTTGTTAACAGGCACAGATTTGTTAGCAGCAGAGATTTTTCACACAGTGTGATAGTTGAGCTGTACCCATGAGTCTTCCTTCTTTCCCTGTTTCCTGTCAGAAGCAACAACACAAGTTGTGCAAGGCTTCCCCACCACAAAGGGACCTTTTCTTTTTTCCTCCCTTTGATCAATTTTCATTCATGTTTGTGTCTTGGCCATAGCCTTCCAGGCCAAATGTTCAGGATCCATCCTGCCTTGATGGATCTGTCTGAGGAACTTGCACACCCAGTGGTCTGTAGAAATCCTTCCCAACAGGTGTTGATGCGTACCTGGGTTACTTTAGCCCTGCGGGAGGCAGGAAGCCTGTGGCCTGCTGCTTCTGGACACTGACTTGATGCTGTGATGCTTGTTCTTGGTTGATGGTTCTCCTGTCTTCGTTCTCCAGATATGACTCCCTGCATGTCTCCTCTGCCACATGACAGTCCTTTAATAGAGAAGCCAGGCTTGGGGCAGATACAGGAAGAGAGTGAAGGGGCGGGATTTAAAGCGCTTCCTGGTAAGGGTTAAATGTTTGTAAGCCGTTTGCATCTTCCCTTTCCATGCCACACCCTATTTTTGTGTCTGCTCCTTACTGACCTCACCTTCGCACGGCACCGGGTTTCCTTCCTGTGGCATCCCCTTTTTGAGGTTCCCTCCCCCTTCCCATGGCGTACTGAGCGGTTGTCCCCTGCCTGATTGCAGCGTGAGTGCTGACTGCTGAAAGCTCAGCACTAAGGGCAGACAAGGTGCGTGTGTCTTTCAGATTCCGCAGCGTCCACAAAGAGGAAGTCTGAGAACATGACTTCTGTGGAAGAAGCAGAGGAAGACCTGAGTGGAACCCAGTTTGTGTGTGAGACTGTCATCCGGTCCCTTACCTTGGATGCGGCCCCAGATCACAACCCACCTTGCAGGCAGAAGTCCGTGCAGAGTGAGTGCCTGCATTGCTCCCACCTCGCAGAGTGGCACCTGACTTGGGATTGCTAGACCTGGGTAGCTTGCAGTGCTCTCGCCACTGTGAGTGGAGGGAGAATGACCTTTGTGAGAAATTCCGGCCTTGTTTGTTTCTTTAGACTCTACATCGGGTGGGCAGCATTTTTCCTGCCAAGAGCCAGATGGTCATTTATGAAGATATATTTATGTATTTCAAAGGCAGAGTCAGAGAGGGAGAGACAGAGAAATTCTCATCTGCTTGTTCACTCCCCAATTGCCCACAGAGGCCCAGGCTGGGCCAGGCCAAAGCCAAGAGCCTGGAACTCCATCCTGGTCTCCCATGTGGGTGGCAGGGGCCCAAAACCTTAGGCCATCTTCTGCTGCTTTCCAAGGCACATTAGCAGAAAGCTGGATCAGGGGATGCTGGCACCCCAGACACGCTGCCTGGCTTCCTCAGTAAGGAGGCTTCCTGAAGGCTGCCAGAGATGCTCTGTAGAGATTCATCAGCAGCTGAGCCGTGTTTGTTCTCTACGGTCAGCAGTCTGAAAACCGTGGGTGGAAGCAGGAGGGCCAAACTAAGTTTATCAAGATTAAATTCTGATGGGCTAATTACCTCTATTACAGAAACCTCTAGATATCAGATAAGGTAGAACCAATACCATGTGTTTTGAGAACTAATGAAAAATACAAATTGTAATGTATAGAATATGGGGAGGGAAATTTGCATTGTGGCATAGTGGGTAAAAGATCCCATATGGACACGATTTCAAGTCCCAGCTGCTCCACTTTTGATCTAGCTCCCTGCTAATGGCTGGGGAAAGCAGCAGAAGATGGCCCAAGTTTTGGGCCCCTGCCACCCATGTGGGAGGCCCAGATGAAGCTCCTGGCTCCTGGCATCAGTCTGGCCCAGCACTGGCCATTACAGCCATCTGGAGAGTGAACCAGTGGATGGAAGACCCTTCTCTTTCTGTCTCTCCATCTCTCTCTGTTACTTTTTCAAAATAGATAAACAAATCTTAAAAAAAAAATGAGGAAATCTCTACTATAATGAAGTTTGACCTGTACTTTAAATATGATTCGTCTCTCTTTTATTCTAAGTATACATGTTTATTTTTCATGCATATGTACAAATAATAATAAAGACATCTAGAAGGACTCACACCAAAATGCTCATGGTTGTTGTATTGATAGGATTTATGAGTCCCTTTGTAATATACCTTTTCCCTCACTTCCATGATTTGCCAATTTTCTGCTGTGGCTCTATATCACTTTTGTTAAACAAAGAGGAGAGTAGGCACTTTTTTTCTTTTTATGTAGCACTGTTACCTAGTATGTAACTTCTGATTTAAACCTTATCAGTGTATTTAAAGATCTATTTATTTATTTATTCAAGAGGCAGAAAGAGAGTGAGTTCTTTCATCTACTGGTTCACTCCCTAAATGGCCAGGCTAGAGCTGGGCTGATCTGAAGCCAAGAGCTTCTTGCAGGTCTCTCATGTGGATGCAGGGACCCAAGCACTATGGCCATCTTCCACTTTTTTCCCAGGCGCATTAGCAGGGAGCTGGATCAGAAGTGGAGCAGCCAGAACACAAACTGGCGCCCATATGAGATGCCAGCACCGCAGGCAGAGGCTTATCCTACTACACCACAGTGCCAACTGCTTGCATAGTCTTCAAACTTAGAATAGAGCTATGGTTCCAGCAGTGGCCTTTCTCTCTGCTTCTTTCCTTTCCTGACTGTTCACAATTCTAGCTCATGATCCGCAAAGCTTTTCCAGATCAGTGTAGCTCTGGGGGCTCCTTTGAGCTTCTAGCTTAAAATTGGTTGCTTTCATCCTTTAGTGAAATTTGCCTTGCCTGAAGAGGGACTACCTGGAGATGAGAAGGAGGAGATTGTCCATGTCGCTGAGGACGAAGTTGTGGAGGAGGAGGAGGAGGATGAGCTCAAAGACGAAGTTCAGAGTCAGTCCTCTGCTTCTTCAGAGGACTACATCATCATCCTGCCCGAATGTTTTGATACCAGCCGCCCCCTGGGGGACTCCATGTACAGCTCTGCACTTTCACAGCCAGGCCTGGAGCGAGGGGCTGAAGGCGAGCCTGGGATTGAGGCTGGACAGGAACCAGCTGAGGCTGGGGAGAGACTCCCTGCAGGGGAGAACCAGCCACCGGAACATAGCATCAGTGACATCCTCATGACCTCACAGACTTTAGAAACAGTGCCCCTGATCCCAGAGGTGGTAGGGCTGCCACCACCACTGCCCAGGTACCATTCATCCCCGTTCAGCTGGGTGTTGTTCACAGGTGAAGTAAGAGTGAGAGGAACCAACTCCATCCCAAAACCTAGGTTTTCAGCTTGGGAAGGCGCTGTTTTCCCTTAGTGAAGTCTGAATTTAGAGGAATAAAAGTTGCATTTCCTAGTATCTGTATTTATGAACTCTGAATTTAAAGAAATACTTTGTTTTAGGCAACCTTAGTTATTTAAGTATAGACTGTGTACTTATTTTTGAGCCTTTTTTTTTTTTTTTTTAAAGAGTTACACAGAGGAAGAGATAGAGGAAGAGACAGAGAGCTTTTCCATTCACTGGTTCACTCCCCAAATGACTGCAATGGCCAGGGCTGGGCCAGACCAAAACCAGGAGTCAGAAGCATCTTCCAAATCTTCCACATAGGTGTAGGGGTTGCCCAGGCACATTACCAGGGACCTGGATTGGAAGTGGAGCAGCCGCGTCTGCAACTGGTGCCCATATGGGATGCCGGCATCACAGGCAGCAGCTTTACCCACTATGCCACAGTGCTGGCCCCTTGAGCCAGTTTTTACACATCCTTGGACCCTACACTCTGTTCTATTGATTCATGGGTAAAGATAGGAAAAATGCGTGTGTTAACCCAAACAGAGCATAAATAGGAAGTTAAGTCCCTTATGGGAAAAAAACACTGCAAAATCTAAATGTAAACTCTTCAGTTCTGTGCTGGATCCATCTGAATCCAGAAAATGCTGGAGCCTTAGTAAGAGAAGCTAGACATTTTCCATTATCAGTACCACTTGGTCTAGAGGGAGAAGTGACCAGCCTGAAGCCAGTATTTCTAGTTTGACTGTGGCTACAGAGGAAGACCAGGAGTAGAATGCAGCCTCTGACTGCCCAAACTGCAGCCTAGGATCGGGACCAGGAATGTGAAGCCTGTGTGCTGAATCTGGCACTGCTGTGCCATACTGATCGCTTCTTCACTGTTGCCGTCAACACCTTTTCAACTGACTTTGAATATTGTGTCTCTCTCAAAGGAGCCCTCTCTGTGTACATCATGGTTCCCCGGAAGTGGATTTACCAGTGACTGTACCAGAAGTCTGCTCTGTCCCTGATCAGATCCGAGGAGGTAATGACAACCTTTGCTCCTTTCTGATAGAACCCAGGTAGACATAGACTGTTGATCGTTATGATTCTTGGCAGGCTTTAGACACCTGCCCTTGTATTCTTCCTGTGCTCCTCCCTCGTCCTCTTGCTTCTGTCCTCGAGCTCAGTGTTTATGCAGTGAGACCTCACAGAAGTAGGTGTCGTGCCATAGCGGGAGAGCACGCAGATCTGGGCCTAGAGCATTCTGTGTTCCAGCTCCAGTTTCCCCTTTCCTGAGTGACCTCGCAGCAGGAGTTCCGCCGGTTTAGGGTGCCTGTGGGTCTGTTTCTCTGTTTGCAGAATCAGGGCAGTAGCATTGTGAAGTTGTCAGTAGACCCTCCAGTCACTTTACATGCTTCCCTAAAACACTAAACCTAAATGACGTGAAAAGCAATGGATCAGTGAGAGTTATTAAGATGATTTTTTTGATTCAGTAAACAGTCACCTTACACTGCATTTCTGGATGGTTTCTCCTTCATCTTTGAACACCCACAAAGTTTCCAAAGACTTTTGAAAAAAATAAAAAAGCTTCAAACACTGATGATTGCAACCTGCCTCATGCTAGCCCTGCCCTGAGTTGGGAAACCAGGCGCTTGTGGATGCTGCATCTAACCAATAGCTCTTTTACTTTTAGAGCCCAGAGGCTCATCAGGACTTGTAAACAGCAGACAGAAGAGCTATGACCACTCAAGGTAACGACCTTGTGCAGTCTCTTCAGAAGCAGGTGGATATCGCAGTATTGCTTCTGCTTTAAAGAGCCTCTCAGAGCATGTGCCCCTCAGAGAGCAGAGAACCCTCGTTGCCTTCCAGTCACTTCCTTCTAGTTCTTTCCACCTACAGCTCTGGAGCAACAATGAACACAGGGCTCAGGCTGATGTTTAAAAGCGTTCACATTCCAGACAAGAAAGGAGTGCCCTTAGGAGAGTGCCCAGAGGAGAAGGCAGGCAGGCCAAAGCCAGTGTGCATCTTAGACATGCCTGTCTCTCTGCTCCCAGTCACCTCAGAGCAATGTCCCAAAAAGCACATTGCCTTTGCGAGGTCTTTTCTCTGAGATGATAATTGAGCAGACAGACTGTCGACACCGTAGTGCACCCTGGCTTTCAGCTTGGACTGCAAGTTGGCATGCTAACCTGAGTGCTGTGGTTCCTGCAATACTGAAATCTTGTACCAGTAGAGCTGGGCCCTATATCAAACCAAGATTTGTAGTGTGAAAACAGTCATGTTCTTTTTTACATGGATTTTTCTCTCTCAAGGAAATCTCATTTTCTTTCGAGGATTAGAGCCCAGGTTATCTTGTAAGAAGATGATGGTTTGTATTTTTGTTTGGGGAGATAATTTTGTTTTCTTGTGTAGGCACCAGCCTGGGGGCAGCATTGCTGGAGGACTGGTGAAAGGGGCCCTGTCTGTTGCTGCTTCTGCATACAAGGCCCTGTTTGCTGGGCCACCGGTCACTGCACAGGTCAGTGTCTGTTTTATTTTCCGAAGCCTCACCTCCAAGTCACCACTGAAAACGATGGCATCCCTCTGGGTTGGAAAGCAACATGGCATTGTGGAAAAGGCACGAATTTTACTTTCCCTCTGTTTCTGCCTCTCTATAACTCTTTTAAATAAAGTTTGCCTTTCAGAGAGACAAGGAGAGAGAGATCTTCCATCCATTGGTTCACTCCCCAAATGTCTGAAGTAGCTGGAGCTGGGCCAGGTTGAAGCCAGGAGCCTGGAGCTTCTTCCAGGACTCCCATGTGGGTGCAGGGGCCCAAGCTGCTTTCCCAGGCCCATTAGCAGGGAGCTGGATCAGATGTGCAGCGGCCAGGACTCGGACACATCCCATATGGTGTCCATACGGGATGCTGGCACTGCAGATGGTGGCTTAACCCACTATGCCACAGGGTGCTGACCCCAAAATAAATAAATCTTTAAAACAAACAATAAAACAAGAGCGTGAGTTTTAGGTTTAGTATTGGGTTAACACACGGCTCCATGGCAGTCTAGCTGTGTGACTTTAGCCGAGTCATTTTTAGGAATGAAAGGAGATGGACCTAATGTTTATTGAGGACCTGCTATATGTACTGAGGAACTATTCCAGGTGCTGACTCTACAAGATGATGAAAAAGACACTGGTGGTTGTGAAGCGAGCAAGGTAAACAGGCACTGACAGTACAGGGTGAGACACTGTGCTGGTACAGTGAGACAGAACACCTGATCCTGATGGGACCAAGGACGGCTTCCTGATGGAAAATGTATAGACTGTGTCCTCAAAGACAAAGTGTTCACTGGGAAAGAGGGATGGGAAGAGCAGTGTATGGGGCCAGCTCTGTGGCATAGCTGGTAAAGCTGCCATCTGCAATCTGGCATCCCATATGGGTGTCGGTTTGAGTCCCAGCTGCTCCATTTCTGATCCAGCTCTCTGCTAATGTGCCTAGGAAAACAGTGTAAAATGACCAAAGTACTTGAGCCCCTGCACCCACGTGGGAGACCTGGAAGAGGCTCCTGGATCCTGGCTTCAGATAGGCCCAGCTCCAGCCATTATGGCCATTTGGGGAGTGAACCAGCTGATTGAAGACCTCTTACTGTCTGTCTCTCTCTTTCTAACTCTGCCTTTCAAATAAATAAATAAATATTTACCCAAAAAAGAAAGAAAGAAAGAAAGCAGTATAGAGAATTAATTCTGTTCTGAGAAGAGTAAGAAGAGAAAAGACCAAATATGTAGGCAGGATGCTGTGCTAAGGGGTTCGGGTTTTCATTTTAAGGCTAATAGGAGGAGCCATGGAAGGGTTTTAAGGAACTGATTAACACAATCAGATTTGTTCTTAGATCTCTGCCACAGTGTGGAGGCTGGTGAAGCCAGTAAAGAAATCCATATGCAGGACCGGGAGGGAGGGATAAGGTGGGAAGAATCATTTTGTGCCTTAAATTGGTATATATGAAATGCATGAAGTATACCTTAAATAAAATGTTTTTAAAGATTAAAAACATCCATATGAGGGATGGTCATTCGACTCAGCTGTTTAGATGCTACTTGGGATACCTGCATCTCCTATCAGAGTGCCTGGGTTCAAATCCCAGCCTCACTTCCAATTCCAGCTTCCTACTGATGCGCACCCTGGGAGGCAACAGTACAGAGACCCGAGTTCTTGGGTCTCTGCCACCTAACAGGGAGACCTGATTGAGTTCCTGGCTTCTGCTTGGCCCAGTCAGTTCTGGCTGTCTTAGGCATTTAGAGAATGAATGAATGGATGAATGATCTCTCTTTGACTATTTGCCTTTCAAGTAAAATAAAAACAAATTTTTAAAAAGATTCATAAGAGAATCCATATATATGTAGGAGGGAAAGGTGGAAGAGATAATCAAGATAGAAATGGAAGTACTTGAAGATCATGATTAGATGATTAAAAAGCCAAGGAGAAGTCTCAGGTTTCTGGTGTAGGCAGTCGGTAGTAGCCTTCATTAAAAGAGTATGCAGACAGAAGGACATGTTTGAGTGGGAGAAGAAAATGAGGCCAGTTTTGGAGAGTGCCAAGTTTGAGGTACGTCCAGGTAAAGATGTCTAGAGTGCAGTCTTAAAAATATTCGTAGAAGATGCTTGATTTTTTTTTTTTTTTTTTTTTGACAGGCAGAGTGGACAGTGAGAGAGAGAGAAAGGTCTTCCTTTGCCGTTGGTTCACCCTCCAATGGCCGCCGCGGCCGGTGCGCTGCGGCCGGCGCACCGCGCTGATCCGATGGCAGGAGCCAGGAGCCAGGTGCTTTTCCTGGTCTCCCATGGGGTGCAGGGCCCAAGCACCTGGGCCATCCTCCACTGCACTCCCTGGCCACAGCAGAGAGCTGGCCTGGAAGAGGGGCAACCGGGACAGAATCCGGTGCCCCGACCAGGACTAGAACCTGGTGTGCCGGCGCCGCTAGGCGGAGGATTAGCCTAGTGAGCCGCAGCGCCGGCCAGAAGATGCTTGAATTTTTAAAAAGTTTTACACCAAAGTAAACTTTTTTTATTCCATTTTCCGTGAAGTTTTTGAAGCATAGCAGCTGGATCACAAGGGACAAATTTGGTCTGGCAATAAAAGTTTGAATGGCTTGCACTCAGATCACAGCAGCAGCCACAGGAGTAGATGAGATTATCTAAGAAGAATGGGGTGGCAAGCAGCAGCCGTGAAGGATGGAGCAAGGAGGAAGGGCGACCCTGAGAACCAGGAGAAAAGTGCAAAGAGCACGCTGCTGGAACGTAGGGGCGTATCCGTGGGCAACAGTGTGAGGTGCTGCAGAGAGGGGTGAACGGTGGGAGGAATCAGAGAGCAAGTATGCCCCACTTACCAGTAGCTACGCTACAAAGGGGAAAACAGCAGACTAGGAAGCATCAGGCACACCAAGAGATATATTTTTAAGGGTGGATGAGATAAGAGATGGGCAAGCCAGCAGCAAACAAGATTAACAAAATGAAGCTGCCACCTGCAGTGCCACCCATATGGGCACTAATTCAAATCCTGGGCACTCTACTTCCAGTACTGTGCCTGGGAACGCAGTGGAGATGGCCCAGGTCCTTCAGCCCCTGCTACCCACATGAGAGACGCAGAAGATTCTCTTGGCTGCTGGCGTTGGCCTGGCCTACCTCCTGCTGTTACAGCCATTTGGGGAGTGAACCAGCAGATGGAAGATAGATCAATCGATCTCTCTCTCTCCCTTCTATGACTCTGTCTTTCAAATAAATAAATTAAATCTTAAGGAAAAGAGAAAAGTACAATGAAGTTGAGAGAAGATAGTTTAGCAAGATTTCTGAGGTCGTAAGAGGTAACGGGATACAAAGCAAAGCACATGTGAAACGGTGAACCTGGAAAGGAGGACAGATCAGTTATTCTGAAACTAGAGGAAAGAAACAATGGGATTGGTACAGGAAAATACCGGAGTGCGCTCAGTATGTTTGCATACTGTTCTCATCTTTGGATACTTTAGCAGCCTTGCAAACTAGAAGGTATGGTGGATCTCCATTTCATAAAGAAGGGGGCTGGGGGTGCACTTGGTGTAGCAGTTAAGACTGCTTGAGACAGCTGTATCCCATATTGGAGTGCAAGTTACAGAGATCAATTGATCAGTCTTCCCTCCACTGGTTCACGCCCCAGATGACCACAACAGCCCAGACTAGGGCAGGCCAAAGCCAAGAGCCAGGAATTCCATCCAGTCTCCTAGGTGGGGGGCAGGGACCCAAGTACTTGAACCATCTTCTGCTTTCCCAGGTACATTAGCAGGGAGCTGGATCGAAGTGGAACTCATATGGGATGCTGGTGTCGCTAGTGGTGGCTTAACCCTGTGCACCACAACACTGGCTCCAAGAAATCTATTTTTTTAAAAAGAAGGGATTGTAACTCAGCACAGTTGGTAAGTGATAATAGTATGGAATTAGGGTTGGCGCCTAAGCCTGCCTCCAGAGTCAGTGGTCTTTGTGCTGTACAGCGTAGCCTCACTCTGCAATCTGATTTGACGATGATAATAGCACATTGTTAGGAGGCTTTAGGAAGGTAATGTGTCCCCCACAGGGCTTGGCCCAAAAAAGGTGCTACGTAAATGTTAACTTCCTCTTACCTGGGCCGTTTCTGTGTTGTGGGGAGGAACAGAAAGGTCAAGAAGACCGCCCAGGATGGTTCCCCCGTGTGTTCTGTCAGAATTTCCCAACCACCTTCCTGGACAGCTTCGTTGATCTTGCTCATGCTTGCTCCATCATCACAGTTACATTTATGTTCAAAAGGTCCCTAGGGCTTGTTTTCATTTTTTTTTCTTCATGTGGCCACAGAATGCTTCTTTCTGAAAGTCCCCTCTGAAGCACTCTGCTGGTCCATGTGACAGTTCGTCAGGCCCTGATTCCCTGCTCTCCTTTGGGTACAAACCTATCTAATTAGAGCAAGGCCACACCTCTTCAGAAGATCCGTTGGCATCAGGTGGACAGGAATCTCTACCCTTGCATCTGTTAGCACTGGCATAAATCTAGAAAGACTACTGTTCATTCAAAACTGTGAAGTCCATGGATAATGTCCAGAAAACACAAGATAATAAAAAAAATAGAAGATATTTATTTCAAAGGCAGAGTCACAGAGAGCAAGAGAGAGAGAGCCTCCTTCTGCTGGTTCACTCCCCAAAAGGCCTCAACGGCTGGGGTTGGACTGTCTGAAGCCAGGAGCCTGGAACTCCATCCAGGTCTCCCACATGGGTGCAGGAGCCCAAGGACTTGGGCCATCTTCCACTGTCTTCCTAGGTGCATTAACAGGGAGCTAGATGAAAAATTGAGCAACTGGGACTCGAATGGACACCCATATGGGATGCCAGTTTTGTAGACTGTGGCCCAACTGCTGTGCCATAACATGGGCCCCCAGATAATAAAAATTTACATGATAGGGGCCAGCACTGTGGCACAGCGGCTTAACACTCTGGCCTGAAGTGCCAGCATCCCATTTGGGCACTGGTTCGAGACCCAGCTGCTCCACTTCCGATCCAGCTCTCTGCTATGGCCTGGGAAAGCAGTAGAGGACGGCCCAAGTTCTTGGGCCCCTGCACCCATGTGGGAAACCTGGAAAAAGCTCCTGGCTTCTAGCTCCTGGCTCCTGGCTTCTAGCTCCTGGCTCCTGGCTTTGAATCGGTGCAGCTCCGGCCATTGCGGCCAGTTGGGGAGTGAACCATCAGATGGAAGACCTCTCTCTCTGCCTCTCCTCTCTGTGTAACTCTGGCTTTCAAATAAATAATAAATCTTTAAGAATAAATTTACAGCCGACGCCGTGGCTCAATAGGCTAATCTTCTGCCTTGCGGCGCCGGCACACCGGGTTCTAGTCCCGGTCGGGGCGCCGGATTCTGTCCTGGTTGCCCCTCTTCCAGGCCAGCTCTCTGCTGTGGCCAGGGAGTGCAGTGGAGGATGGCCCAAGTCCTTGGGCCCTGAACCCACATGGGAGACCAGGATAAGCACCTGGCTCCTGCTATCGGATCAACGCGGTGTGCTGGCCACAGCACGCTGGCCACAGCGGTCATTGGAAGGTGAACCAACGGCAAAGGAAGACCTTTCTCTCTGTCTCTCTCTCTCACTGTCCACTCTGCCTGTAAAAATAAATAAATAAATAAATAAATAAATAAATAAATAAATAAATAAATAAATTTACGTGATAAACACCTACAGAAAATGTTTGCTTTTCTTGTCTCTGCACAGCCAATAATTTCTGAAGATCAGACAGCAGCCCTGATGGCCCATCTCTTTGAAATGGGATTCTGTGACAGGCAGCTGAACCTGAGGCTGCTGAGGAAACACAATTACAACATTCTGGAGGTTGTGACGGAACTCCTTCAGCTCAACAACAATGACTGGTACAGCCACCGCTACTGAGGACTGACCTTGCATTAAATAACTTTCTGCTGCTCACAGATGATCTTTATTCTGTCAGGGGTGTGGGGTAGAAGCCCTTGCTTGTTTTTGAATCTGATGAATCTAAATAGAGCCCATCGTTGAATTATCAGGACAGTACCTGTCACAGTATTTTTTGGAGTAAATCAAACACCAGAACTTAAGTTTTTGCTTTAGACATTGGATGAATAATAGGAAGACAGTTTTTCAATTGATTTGGATGAAACTCCCTTTTTTCTCCATTTTAGTGCATTGAAGAGTAGAACTTGAATTCCTGTAGAACCCGTTTTTTCCTCTGCTTGTACTGAAGTTGAGTGTTTTCCTTTGGCTAACGTGGCTGTTTCTATGGGGCTCTCTGTTGTCAGTTTTTAAAATAATCTGGGAGTTTTCCAGAGTTTTCCTCATAATCTCTGTAGCCTACCCCAGGCCTTGTAGTTACATGCCATGGAAATGACAACCAGAGCATGGTGGAGTATCGGTACTCTTCCTGTCATTTTCTGCAGGACTTAGAGTTGGCATCATTGCTTTCTAAAGACTTGGTGCATAAGAGCACCACCTTCCAGGGGTGAAAGGAGCGAAGTGCTAATTAACCCACCAGCACCTATTGAGCAGTGTCTCTTATAGTAATTTTGCATACATTTTTATTTAAGGAAAAATCTTTAAGTAGGTAGCCATGAAATATTTTGCTAATCCTATAGAGAAGGGGGAAAGAACCTATTACTTACGGGGAAAAGTAAATTTTAACAGTTACCTTTTTCTTAATGTCAGGACAGATCTTATTTTACAGTAGAGCAGGCAGAGGGAAAGGCAAGCAGGCCCCTGCACGGATCTCAGGGAGGTCCAGGGGTGGGCGAGTGAGTGTGTGAGAGGCACGGGAATGCTGGTGACTCCCTGAGCGTTTGAAATCCACTCGGTGGAATCCAATCCAGAGAGCCTGGAGCTGGAAAAAGTGGCTTGTGCTTTGCAAGATTTGGATGCAGGTCAATTCCCTGAAAAAGTGTAGGGCAGGTGGGGAAGAGCTGGCTTCTAAGGGACCAGGTGCTCACTCGGGGGAAGAGTCTTGGGTTCAGGGGAAGGAAAGGGTTAACAGACGCTACAAATTTTACTCTTGAAAGTGACTTTCAGAAGAGGCCGAACCCCGACCCAAAAAAGGAAGGAGTTACCATAGTATTATTCACCAACGTTGGTATTTATGATGAATGGTGATCTTAAATGAACCATTAGCTACTAAATAAACTGTAAGCCAAACAGGATGGTCATTGTTTAAAACGTTTGTAGCGGGTTTCTGGGGAGAAGCCAGCCGCAGGATGAGTGTCATTGAGTCCACTTAGGGCGGGGCCTGTGGTGGCCATCAGTCTCACAGTGGGGGTCCAGGAGGGTCGGGTCCGTCGGCCGCCCCGTTGTACTTGTACATAACCGCTTAAAGAATGGTGAAATAAATGTTATTTGAAACTCCTACCTGGGCTGCTTGGTCCTTGGGGAAACCGCGCGCCGGCGCTCGGGAGTCCTCAACCCCGGGGTGACCCTCCGAGTGGAGGGGCGTCCCGGGGCCCCGTCAAAGCCTGCCGAGAGGGCGGTGCCGCCGCGAGCGGAGGGGCGGGGAAAGGGGCGGGCGTCCCGGGGCCCCAGTCGAAGCCTGCCGAGAGGGCGGTGCCGCCGCGAGCGGAGGGGCGGGGAAAGGGGCGGGCGTCCCGGGGCCCCAGTCGAAGCCTGCCGAAAGGGCGGGACCGCCGCGAGCGGAGGGGCGGGACCGCAGGGAGGGGCGGGGCGTCCTGGGCCCCCGGTCAAAGCTTGCCGAGAGGACGCCGCCGCCGCACGCAGCCGTTTTCGTCGCTACCGTCTCCCGGGCTGAGACCCCCTCAGTCTCCTGGCCCGACACGCAGGCACACGCGGGAACCAAGCCCGTCTAACGGCCTCTCGGGGTGTCGGGCAGAACTTGAAGTCCTGCCCCAATGAAGGGCCCGGCCCAAGGCAGAGCTCCCGAGTAGGGCGGAAAGCAGCCTGCACCCTGGGGAGACCAGAGCCCTGCTCCCGCGGAGCCTCGCCTGGAGGAGCCCGGATCCCACACCTGAGCCAGGTGAGGCTCCCTTGTTACAGCCGGGGAGGATGTGAATGCGGCTCGCTCTGGAGACTTGGGGAAGGGTCCGAGTTTAGCTTTGGCCGTGACCCTTCTCAGGCTTGCTTTCTGCTCGCCTCAGAAAGCAGTGTGGGAGAGGTTTGTCTCCTTGGTAAGGTTCTCGGCCACACCTGTGACCGGAGCCGCCTATCTCCTCATTAGAAGAATCCCTGATTCCCGTTAAGCCCGCAGCCCACCCGGGCCCTGGCATGGAAGCTTCCCTCCCACACCATGGTTGGAAGCTTCCCTTCCACACCATGGTTGGGAGCTTGAAGGGACTCTCCAGACATGGCCTTTCCCGCCGCCCCACAGCCCTGTCCAGCTGCCATCCAAGTGTCAGTTAAGTAACTTTCCCAGAAGAAAAAAAAAAAAAAAGCTCTGCCATTCACTTAATGGAAGTCGTTTTTCTGTTGTTACCCTTTTGTAGGCAGAGTTGAGATGCACGGAAATCCTAAGAGCCCTGCTAACTGCTTGTGCATCTCCCTAAGGCTTGAGGTTGCTTAAATGCTTAGGGCTCCTTGCCAATCTTGAGAACGTAAAACCAAAATCACATCCGGTGTCAGGTGCTAGCGGCTTAAGCACTGAACTTTGGTCTTTGTCATTAGTGGAAAACTCCTGAGCGATGGGTGCCGCGTTCTCCCAGCCAGGCTGCCGGCAGGAGGATGAGGATGAGTGGATCCTGCGCCCGGACTCCGCCGTGGGTGTCAAGGCTGCCCGCTACTCCAGCACTGGGAGCAGCCGGTCGTGTTCCTGCATGCCTCGCGAGGGCCGCTTTGTGATTTGTCCCACCTGCCAAGGGAATGGGGAGATCCCCCGAGGTGAGTGGCCCAAGGCTCTGGAAATAGTCTAGAATCCACAAGAAACTCCCAGCCAGCTACTGCAGCCCAGCCCCTCTGGGTTTCTGTGAATGGGGCTGGTTCTGCTCCCAGCTCTGGGCTTCTGGATCTCGGGCTGGCCAGGGAGGTGCTAACTATCCCTGGGTTCTCCTCCCCTACTTGTACAAGGGATCTTCAACAAGTTCATGGACGGGGGCAGGCATTCGGCACAGTGGTTTAGACACTGCTTAGAACAGCAGCACCCCATGTCAGAATGCCTAGGGTCAGGTCCCGGCTCTGTTTCCAAGTCCAGCTTCTTGCTAACGCACACCCTGGGAGATAGCAGGAGATGGCTCAACTACGTGGGTTCCTGCCACCATGTTGGAGACCCGGTCCTGCTGCTGTGGGTGACTGAGGACTGAGCCTGTGGATGAAATATCTGTCTCTGTGCCTCTCTCCTCCTTTCAGATAAGCAACAATTTTAACATTTGGAGAAAATATGTATTATTTAAAAACTGCATGGATTTCAAAATTATTTGCATCAAAATTCTCTTTTACTTTATTTTTCCCATAAACCTCTGAGGCACCCTCCTCCGCCCTAGCCGGTGAAGGGAAGAGGAGCTTCCAGCCACTCCCTGGGCAACACTCTGCTTTAGGATTTAGGAAGTTACAGATTACTTCTCCAAAAAAGCAGGGTGTGTCTGCTTTCTTTCTTAAAGATTTATTTATTTATTCAAAAGGCAGAGTTATAGAGAGGCAGAAGCAGAGAGAGAGAGAGAGAGAGATCTGTCTAATTGGCCGCAACAGCCAGAGCTGTGCCGATCCAAAGCCAGGAGCTTCTTCCAGGTCTCCCAGGCGGGTGCAGGGGCCCTAGGACTTGGGCCATCTTCCACTGCTTTTCCAGGCCTTAGCAGAGAGCTGGATCAGAAGTAGAGCAGCCGGGACTTGAACCAGCACCCATATGGGATGCTGGCACTGCAGGTGGCGGCTCTACCCGCTATGCCACAATACCGGTGCCCTGGTGACTTTCAGAGTCTTCACATTTGTTCATGAAAATCTCACTTCCACACTAGAGGTTGCAAAGCTGGACTCTACCACTTGCTAGCGCATCAGTGCTGCGGCGCAGAGGCCGGTGCCCCTGACACTGCTGCGTGGCTGGAGGGGCCCCTGGGGGGAGGCTGCCAAGAAATACTCTTGACATGGATACTTCTTGCCCCTTCCACCCTCTTTCTCTCAACAGAGCTGGAGAAGCAGCTGGTGGCCCTCATCCCCTATGGGGACCAGAGGTTGAAACCCAGGCACACGTAAGCCCCTCTGTCTCCCCCACGCTACAGCCCATTGTCCCTGGGAGCTGCTCCAGTTACTTGTCTCCCCCATTTTGATCCTTTTAGATTTTTTGCCTATTTATTCTTCCCAGAGAACATAACCAGGCTCAAACATACTAGTTCCCTGTTTCCACAGAAAATCCTCCAGGGTGATGTTTAAGGAATCAGTAGCACTGGACACAGCAGATGGCTCCTGGGGCCCCTTGGTGCCCCTCCTGAAGCGTCACTGCTTCCAGGAAGCCTGCCCCCTCCCAGAGAGAGACGAAACCTCCGACTCTGCGGTTCCTCCTGGGGGAGAAAGTGACCCTGGCTGCCATGGATTTGGCAAAATAATTTTCCTAAGGGCTTCCCCGCTGCAGCAGTTCAGACCCACTTGCTTGCCTCCCAGTAGAGAAGATTCAGGACTCTCCGTGTTCATGTGGGTTTGCTCCTTCTGACGATAAGAGCCAGCATTCACTGAGCTTTTACTATGTGCTAGGATTTGTGGTTGGTGGTTTTGCACATATCAACCCTTAACAAATTTTAGGAAGCAGATACAGTTGTCCCCATCTTACAGACAAGGAAACTGAGGCTTAGGGAGGTGGAGTAGGCTGCTCAGCATTAGTAGAGAGCTGGGAAATGGAAGCCAGGCTGTCTGCCTCCCAGCCCTGGGTTCCTACCTGCTCTGAGACACATCCCGGGAGGTAAACGTGCATTTGTCAGGTAGGTGTGTGCAGGCAGGGGGGTCTGAAGCCCTCTCCAGGTTTCCTGGTGTTGACTTGTCCACTCCTCTGCCCCGTCCTGCTTTGCCACAGGAAGCTCTCCGTGTTCCTGGCGGTGCTCATCTGCCTGGTGGCGGCCTCCTCCACTGTCTTCTTCCTGTTCCCCCGGTCCATCGCAGTGCACCCTGCAGGCCTCAACTCCTCCACGGTGGCTGTGGACAAGGCAGATATCCACCTCAACATAACGGTGGGTGGGTGCCACTGGGCCCCGGCCCCTCCCCCACCCCAGTGCCACTTCCCAGTAGTCTTTGTCCTGTTTCATAGGGGCGGAGGGGCAGGGACATTGTAACACCAGAAGGTGTTGGGAGGAGCAACAGGAACCCCAAAAGGGATGGTGTAAGGGTTGGAGCTCTGCGAAGGCCCAGAAAATACACCTCAAGGTGGATGGGAGTGCAGTGCCTGAGGCTCTTTGCAGGGGATGCAAAGAAGCCGGCCAGGGTAGCACTGGGCCCTGAGCCAGCTTAGCCTCTTAAAGGTGACCTCTTGCCCTCGTGAACCCCTCTGAAGGGCCCCAGGGTCTGGTTCTGTGCACCTAAGGCCCATGGTGCTAGGGTGGCGCTTAGACCCGAGAGAGCCAGGCCTCTGCAACTGCCACCCTCACACCTCCTCCTCCTCGTCTTCCTCCCCAGAATATCTTGAACATCTCCAACAGCAACTACTACCCCATCACCGTGACCCGGCTGACCACCGAGGTTCTGCACCTGTCCCTCGTGGTGGGCCAGGTGTCCAACAAGCTCCTCCTGCACATCGGCCCTTTGGCCAGTGAACAGGTAACTCCTCTCTCCCTGGCTGGCCCGCTCACAGGTGTGCGGATGTGTGTGGTGGGAAGATGGCAGCCAGAGGGGGGACTAACCGTGTGTCCTTTTGGTTGACAGATGTTCTATGCAGTAGCCAGCAGGATCTGGGATGAAAACACATAGTGAGTACCCTGGATCTCCTCTGCTCCAGCCTCTTGCCTGGCTTGGAAGCCCAGTCAGTACCTGCTAAGTATCCTGAATGCTTGACAGCAGACTCGGCAGCCAGAGCTCGGCCTGCCCTCTGGCGGCCGGGACTACAGCGTGCCAGGGCTCAGCGTCTCCAGCCTCTGCCTCTTCGGACATAGAAGGGGCTGAAAAACAGGCTGGAATGCGGTTAATCGTTACAATATGCGACCTTGGACTCCTCAGCCTGAAGTTTGTTTTCTGCTGAGGGAGGGCCCAGCAGGCCGGGGCTAGAGTGATGCCTGCAGCAGGCGAGGGAGAGGGAAGGGGTGCAGTGGCATCGTGGGGCCCCTGGGGGAAGGAAAGGGCTCTGGGAGGCAAGGAAGCCCGGACCCCCAGGCCTCCTCTCAGCGGACGGTCCGTTCCAGGTAAAACGTGATCTCGTGTTCTTGTTCTCTCTCTCTCAGCAAAATATGTACCTGGCTGAAAATCAAAGTGCACCATGTGCTTTTGCACATCCAGTAAGTAGGCGTGGAGCTCTGGCGTCCCCTCTCTCGCTTCCTGCTTCAGTGTCACCCCAGCTCTGTGTCCAGGGGAACAAGAGTCATCCAAGCCCACCCCGGGCATGGGCATTGGGGTTGGCTCTTGGGAACAGCAAGTCCAGCCCTGTGCCTGGGTCTTACCTTGCCTACAAGCTATGCAGGTGACACAGCTGAGGCAGCCCTCCCAGGGACCTTTGCAGGGTGGGGAGCAGACAGGTGGAGGGAGGCGTGGGGGGAACCTTCCTTCTCCAGACAGAGAGCAAGACCGGTGTTTCCCTGGCAACGAGCCCTGCTTCCTCCCCAGGGGCACCCTGACCTATTCCTACCTGAGCCATTCAGAGCAGCTGGTCTTCCAGAGCTACGAATATGTGGACTGCCGCGGAAACACGTCGCTGCCCCACCCGCTGATCCCTCGCCCTCCGTGACCTGTCTGTGGTCCCTGCACTCCAGACACCTGCAGGCCTGGTCTGTGTCTCCATAGCCCCCGGGTGCCTGCACAAGCATGGTGGGGACTCTGCTCTGCCCAGGGGCCGTCCTGTGGCCTCCACGTGCGCGCTCACGTTCTCTGGTCCCCTGATTTCTTTCAGGGCTGCAGCAGACCCTGCTCCTACTCTGCCTTGACCCCACGCTGTCCCAGAGCTGCCTCAGAGGCCCAGAGTGGCACCTGCCCTTTCTGTGCTGAGCACCCTGGCGGCCTGGCCCCCCTGGTGCTGGCCCTCCTCCTGCCTGAATGTGGAGAAAGCTGCAGGTTTTTCTGCCCAGGTGGTAACAAAGTGACTCTGGGAACATCCAGCACCGTTTATGGAACCACACGTGTTCTCCTGGGACGAGGTGGTGCTGCCGGCCTGCTTCTCTCTAGTCACTGGGCCTCCACCCATCTGACGGGAGGACCCGTCAAGGCCCTTTGGCCCTGTGTCCTTCCTGGTCCACGCTGTCCCCGGTTCCTAGGAAGACAGAGCTGTTCCCCAGCGAAAGCATCGCTTCTCTGTGAAACAGTTTTATCGTTCTCTTCATAGAGGGAGCCAAGGTAGCAGGGGAGGGCGGAAGGCACCTGCCACCCCCGGGCCAACAGGGGAGGACAGAGCCAACACCAGGGTTAATTTAAAAGGTATTTTCTCACCAAAGGAGGGTTGCTAAGCCGGCACCTCCAGCCCCCATGAGAGGACAGAGGCAGGTCAAATGGCAGGCCCTGGTACTCTCTTCCAAAGCCTCCAAGAGATGGAGCGCTCCACATCCCACCAACGCTGCCGGGCTCCGTTCCACCCCAGCTCTGCACCAGAGCCCACCCCGCAGGCTCGGCGGCGTGGAGCGGCACGTCCCCAGGTCTGATCCAGACCTTCTCCTGTCACTTGGAGGTAGCTAAGGCTGCGATCACCCCTGCCCCCCAACCCCCGAGGCTCCGAGCAGAGGAGTCTCTGTGCTTTAGCCCAGCAGCATGGTATTTGCTCACTGACAGGAGCTGGGTCTTTCTCATTCAGACAGGTAGAGAGATGGAGATGGTGGGAACGCTGCCCGGGGAGTAGGAGGGATGGAGAGAGAGGAGGGGGTGACAGAAGCTGCCAACTGGCTGGCTGGGGGAGCCAGGGCAAGACAGGAGGCCGCGCTGTCTCCCTGGGTAGCTGAGCTCAAGGTGGTGCAGGCTGGAGCTGCTATGGTGTAGTCGCCAAATGGAAAGATTCGGCGTTGTGTGCAATAAACTGTACTTACAAGCGTTTTTTTAAGGTAGTTCTTATTATTTGACAGAGTCATAGACAGTGAGAGAGAGAGACAGAGAGAAAGGTCTTCCTTCCGCTGGTTCACTCCCCAAATGGCCACTATGGCCGGCGCTGCGCCGATCCGAAGCCAGGAGGCTGGTGCTTCTCCTGGTCTCCCATGCGGGTGCAGGGCCCAAGGACCTGGGCCATCCTCCACTGCCCTCCCAGGCCACAGCAGAGAGCTGGCCTGCAAGAGGAGCAACCGGGACAGAATCCGGCGCCCATATGGGATGCCAGCGCCGCAGGTAGAGGATTAACCAAGTGAGCCACTGCGCCGGCCCCTCTTTTTTATTTTTAAATTTCCTTATTTGAGGGGCAGAAAGAGTTCCCACTTATGCTGGTTCCTTCCCCAGATGCTCACAACATCCTGGGCTGGGCTGGAGCTGGAGCTGCAAGCTGGAAACTCGGTCCACATCCCCCCTGTGGGTGGCAGGAACCCAACCACTTGAGCCACCCCTGCTGCCTCTCAGCGTCTGCATTAGCAGGAAGCTGGAGCCGGGTATTGAAACCAGAGTGCCTATTCAAATCTACGCTGCTCTGCTTCTGATTCAGCTCCTGCTAATGGCCTGGGAAAGCAGCAGAGGATGGCCCAAGTGCTTGGGACCCTGCACCCATCTGGAGACCTGAAGGAAGCTCCTGGCTTCAGCCTGGACCAAATCCAGCTGTTGGGGCCTTTTGAGGAGTGAACCAGCAGGTGGAGGATCTCTCTCCCCCTGTTTGACACTCTGCCTTTCAAGTAAATCTCTTAAAAAAAAATGGGGCCAGCATTGTGGCATAGCTGGTAAAGGTGCCTCCTGCAGTGCTGGCATCCCATGTGGGCACTGGTTCAAGACCTGGCTGCTCCACTTCTGATCCAGCCTCTGCTATGGCCTAGGAAAGCAGGAGAAGATGGCCCAAGTCCTTGGGCCCCTGCATCTGTGTGGGAGACCCAAAAGAGTCACTTTGGATTGGCGCAGCTTCCTCTGGCCGTAGCAGCCAATTGGGGGGTGAATCAGAGGATGGAAGACCTCTCTCTCTGCTTCTCCTTCTCTCTTTGTGTAACTCTGACTTTCAAATAAATCTTAAAAAAAAAAAAAAAAAAAAAAAAAAAAAAAAAGTTAAAAGTCTCCTGGGAAAGACAGGGAACTAGTGGACTTTCCCCATCTCACAAACTGTCTTAATGTTCCAGTGGGCATAATCACAAAATGTAATTTATTTCAAAAGCATAGGGGAACATTTACATTTGAACAAGGTGACTAACAGGTGTCTTGGAAAGGAAAAAAGAAACCCATGGCACGAAGTTTTCATTCACATTTTGGGAGCAAAAATAACCTAAGTTTGACACTGTCGCCCGAGAAGGGAAAGGGGAACACCGAGTGGTAAGGGAAGAAACAGCTCAGAAAGGAAGGTCACTCCCGCTCTGCTGGAGTTTACAAGCAGGCCTGAAACAACAGCAGGGGAAACCACCCGTTCACATCTGTGCAGCTGCAGGCCCCGCAGTCCCAGTAGTTTCCCTACTTGAAATGACTCCCAGGCCGCTTGCTGCTCTTTCTGAGGTCCAGACAAGGTGGTCCATTTTCAGATGAACTCAGATTCCTCGGGAGCTTGGGCTCGGCTCGCCGTCGCTGGGCCGTGGAGAGGTCATTGCGCCCGCTCCACAGCCAAGCTGACCAGCTGCTTGCTCGCTCGTGCCGGTCTCACCTTTTCCCCATAAGCACGCGCAGTGACTGTAGCACAGGGGCTTCGCCTTTGCCCGTGTAGAAATGAAGGTTGCAAAGACACTCGCAGGGGAATAAAAAACGGTTCCTCAAAAAACACACCAGACTCCCAGAAATGCTGTGCAGGCACCTGATCTGACTAGCAAACCTGGGAGGGAAGATTTCACAGGTTCGAAGACAAATGCAGAGCCCGGGATCTGCGATCAGACAGGCCCAGGACGCTGAGCACTCCACAAACCTCCACCTGTTGGTTTAGCCTATAGATTCTACGGGCTAACTTGCACAATAATTTTGATTAATAGCATTCTCCAAAGTGGCAAAAGCAAACAGCACCCCTTACTTACAGGCCCTATGTTATCGAGTCCCTTTTCCTGGGAAGCCCTGCCCGGAGCCAGCCTCCTCCCTCCTATTCTCACTGTGTATCTCCTCCAGCTTCAATGTCCTTGTTCCACACCCCTGCCCCTCCCCCAGTTCTCCCTTCAGGAGCCCAGAGGCGCTGAGGTAGAGTGCCCAGGAGTGTGGAGCCTCTTGGTCGTCTCCCCTGGATGGAAGTGCAGAGTCCCAGGCAGGGAGCAGCCTGAGGATTTGAGATGGAAAGTCTCCTCCCCTTCCAGCTGTCCTACGCGTGAGGCTCCAGCCCTCTTTCCTCTGGGCCCTCTCTTTCCATTCCTGCGCTATGTTAGCAGCTGAGTTCTCCCTGTGGGCCAGCACCGCATCGGGCCTGAAGGTACAGTGCAAGCCGTCCTCCCCAGGGCCGTGTCTCAGTGTGCATGGGCTCTGGCCAGCGACAGCCATATACACCTGAAGCCACCAAGAGACCTGCCCTTGCTGAATAGGGCCAGTGGCAGGAGATGCAGACTTGGGGGACCAAGACAAAGTTCTCCCCTTAGGTGCTCCCACACAGCATGGAGCCGCCTCCCACTCTCACCTCCTACCCTCCTCGTCCGCTCCGTGGATCCTCCTGCCGCCTTCCCCTCACACAGCTGAGCAGCCTCGGGAGTGTTCCCAGGAAGAAATCACAGTTTATTCCCAGCCAGCCTCCTAGAATGGATGGCTTTTGGAGCGGAGATGTTGCTGGGAGGTAAGGAGGTGTGGCCAGCTGTGTGGTTCATCTGCTTTTTGGTGATAGCCAGTGGGGTCTCAGAGGCCATTTCTGGATCACCACTGCTGGGTGTAATTGGTTGACTAAGAAGAGGGAGAGCGGAAACAAAACAAGGTAGTTAGCAGTTTCTGGCCCCGCCGGCTTCTGAACATCGTGTTCAGCCTTTGAGGTCAGAAGACTCAAAGGGAAATAAATTAGCAGCCCAGTCCCACCCACCAGCTCATTCTCTCATCCTTGGCACTGTGTCACGGAACCCTTGACAGAGCTTGCAGCTCCTTGCATTCTGCTTAAGGCTGGCCGTCCTGGGCTGGCACTGTGGAGCAGTGGGCGCTCCCCATAGCAGAGTGCCTACTCAGAGACTCGAATCCCAGTTTCCTGGCTTCTGCCTGGCCCAGTCTAAGCTGTATCAGCCATTTACAGAGTTAACTGGTGAACAGTTCTGTCTCTCTGTCACTCTGCCGTTCAAATAAACGAGTTTTTAAAAAGACACTCCTGGGGCCAGTGCTGTAGCGCAGTGGGTTAATCCTCCGCCTGCAGCACCGGCATCCCATATGGGCATCAGTTCTAGTGCCGGCTGCTCCTCTTCCTATCCAGCTCTCTGCTGTGGCCTGGGAAAGCAGAAGATGGCCCAGACGCTTGGACATCTGCACCCATGTGGGAGGCCCAGAGGAGGCTCCTGGCTCCTGGTTTTGGATTGGTGCAGCTCCAGCTGTTGTGGCCAATTGGGGAGTGAACCAGTGGATGGAAGACCTCTCTCTCCACCTCTCCCTCTCATTGTCTGTAACTCTCTCAAATAAATAAATAAAATAGTTAAAAAATAATAAAAAGAAAAGAAAAAAACAAGGCACACTCCTGGCTCTGATGGCCTGTGATGAGTGAGACTCTACACCAAGTGCATTGGAGGCCGCCTCCTCTTATCGCCAGATTCAGCCTCGTGCCACCTGCCGAGGAGGTGGTGTTAGTTCATCATATGGAAGCGTAGCTGAGGCACAGTGCTTACATCACACTCTCGGGGGACCGCGATGCTAACACAGTCTCAGGTCTTCCCTTCCTTCTGCTCCGGCTGCCTCTACCCCAGCCAGCGCTTACAGCGACCCTTCATTTGTTTCTTCAGTGCCTGTCTTTCCAAATCCATTGCCAGCCCCTCCAACTAAGCTCAGCACTCAGTGACAGGCCCTGTCCTAACTACAATTCCAGCCCCCTCCGGGACTCCTGCTAAGTCTCTGGCCTTCCACACACGCACGCACTCAGCACAGTCTCTGCCTTTCACTCGCTCGCTCGCCCGCTCTCGCTCTCTCACCGTGAGTCGCGAATACTCATTGTATTTGGGAGGTCTGCATTGGCATGGGTTTGCAAGACCTGTTGACAAAACAAAGTACGTTACTCCTCTAACAGTTTCCCAGGATAAGAACACAGCGGGGCTGGATCTGAACCATACGTCTGTGGGCCTGGGGATGGGATGGGCTTGGCAGGCAGAGGCTGGTGCCTGGCTGCAGCAAGGTACAGGCTGAGCCCACCCTGAAGATCCTCAACTAGGAAGCCATGCTGCAGGTCCCTGTCTCACACTTCACAAGCTTGCTACAACTGGTGATAAGCTAAACTCACACGCCACCCTCTGGCCACCCCCACCTTCCCTGTTACTCCTCTTGGAAGAGGACTGCTGTCTTGGCCACCCTCTGCACGAGCGAGCAGGCTCTTCTGCAGCCCTCGGCTAGCACAAACTATCCAAAGAGAGTGGCAACCAAGGCCATGGTCGTGAGGAGTCTGGTTGGCTTTGTGATTAACAAGCTGCTTGGGACATCTGTGTCCCATATCAGAGTGCCCGGGGTTCAAGTCTCAGCTCTGCTTCTGTTTCCAACTTTCCCTGCTAACGCACACCCTGGGAGGCAGTAGTGATGGCTCAAGCAGTTGGGTCCCTGCCACCCATGTGGGAGACCTGGATTGAGTTCCCACCTTCAGCCTGGCCCAGCCTCCGCTATTACAGGCTTTTGGGGGAGTGAACCAGCTGGGAACTCTATCTCTGTCTCTTTGCTTGCAAAGAAGTGAAAATACAAAGATTGAGGATGTTGGGGAGGGTCTTAGAGGGAGTGTAGGGGACCCTGGACTACAGAAGCAGAGCTCTCCTCGCCGCCTTCCCCTCCTGGGCCCTTCCCCAGAGCCTGGAGGGGTTTCCAGCCCTGCCCCCGCACCCCCATCTGTCGGGGTCCTGCAGTGGAACTGACCTGGATGGGCCCCCGTGGAAGCAAGCTGGCCTGGTCTTTGGGCATCCTTTTGGAGCTGCTGCTTGAGGGCACACTGAGTGACAGGGTCTTGGGCGTCTGGCTGTGGCGGCGGCTGCGGCGGCGGCAGCTGCTCGGGTGGCTGTGCTGGCGGCTGCGGGGGTGACTTGGACTGCGACGGAGCCACGGGTTGTGATTGTGCTGGTGGTGGCTGCGGCTTCTTGGACTCCTGGTGTGGCTGGGGCTTTTTCTCAGGTTGACAACGTTCCTTCTCTTGGAGTTTCTTCTGTTCCTGGCAAGAGGGCACAAGCAAGTGGCACCCTCCCCACTCCCTCCCTCCTCCCCGCCAGTTACCTGCTGCCAGAGAGAAACTTCAGGGAGAGATGATGGGAGGGGGGGCACAGTTCCCTGTGTCAGAGCTGAAGCTGGGGCCCAGGCTGTCTCCTCTCACCCTGCACGACCCCCGAGAATGGTTCCTGCGGGGGGCCGTGCCCTTGGCACAGTCCCTTCCTAGGAAGTAGCACTGTCTCCTGGGGGTGGGAGCATCTGCCTCTAGTGCAGGAGCTGAGTACTGAGGGCAGTTTTCAGTGCTAGCAAGTAAACAGGGGCCACTTGGAAATGCTTTGAAGCAGTCTGGCCCAGAGCCCCGCACTGGGGAGCAGGGTAGCTTTTGAAGCCGGCATCCTGTATTAGAGCCACAATTCACAGTCCAGCTGCTGCACTTCTGATCCAGCTCCCTGCTCATGTGTCTGGGACGGCAGGGAATGATGGCACAAGTGCCTGGGCCTTGCACCTACATTGGAGACCCAAATGGAACTCTTGGCTCTCAGCTTGCGGCCATTTGGGGAATGAACTAGCTGATGAAAGATCTCGATCTCTCTCTCTCTCTCTCTCTCTCCCCCCTCTCTGTCATTCTATCTTCCAAATTAAATAAATAAATCTTTTTCAAAAAGTCCTGTCCAATGAAAACTTAATGTGTGCCACATATATGATTTGAAATTTTCTGGTAACCACATACAAACAGAAGAAACAAGTAAAGCTAATATTTTATCTAATATATCCAAAACATGTGATTAACTTTAAAATACTTTCTGTTCTTTGTCTTCAAAAACCAGCATATATCTTAGGCTTAACAGCACATCTTCATTTGGACACTATTTTTTTTTTTTAAGATTTATTTATTTATTTGAAGGGCAGAAAAGCAGAAAGACAGAGAAACAGAGAGAGAGAGACCTTCCATCTGCTGGTTCACTCCCTAAATGGCCACAATGATAGGGCTGGGCCATACCGAAGCCAGGAGCTTTCTCCTGGTCTCCCACATGGGTGCAGGGGCCCAAGCACTTGGGTCACCTTCTGCTGCCCTCTGAGAGGCATTAACAGGGAGCTGGATCAGAAGTGAAGCAGCCAGGACTTGAACCAGCACCCATAAGGGATGCTGGTGCCCAGGCTGTGGCTTTAACCTGCTGTGCCACAGCGCTGGCCCCTGGACACTAAATTTCCATCAATAATATTTGATCTATTTAGATGTCATAGAATTTGTGGTTGAAAAAGTTTAGATTAACCTTCCCAAGGTGTTCCAAACTTACTTTACAATATTGCAATTTATAAAGTGAACATTTGCTTTTAAATTTAAATTACTAAAAATGTATATAAATGTAAAATTTAGTTCCTCATTCTCATTAGCCACAGTTTAAGGGCTCAACAACATATATGCTGTGTGGCTACCCTATTAGAAAGCAGGCATTTAGGGTGGCGCCACGGCTCACCAGGCTAATCCTCTGCCTGCAGCGCCAGCACTCGGGGTTCTAGTCCTGGTTGGGGCGCCAGTTCTGTCCTGGTTGCTCCTCTTCCAGTCTAGCTCTCTGCTGTGGCCTGGGAAGGCAGTGGAGGATGGCCCAAGTGCTTGGGCCCTGCACCCCATGGGAGACCAGGAGAAGCACCTGGCTCCTGGCTTCAGATTGGCGCAGCACCGGCCGTAGCGGTCATTTAGGGAGTGAACCAGCGGAAGGAAGACCTTTCTCTCTGTCTCTCTCTCACACTGTTAACTCTGCCTGTCAAAACAACAACAACAACAACAACAACAACAACAACAACAACAAAAAGCTGCCGCCTGCAGCGCCGGCCTCCTATATGGACACCTGGTTTGAGTCCCAGCTGCTCCACTTCTGATCCAGCTCTCTGCTATGGCCTGGGAAAGCAATAGAAGATGGCCCTAGTCCTTGGGCCCCTGCACCCACGTGGGAGACCTGGAAGAAGCTCCTGACTTCGGATAAGCCCAGCTCCAAAAGAAAAGAAAATGGGCATTTAATGCAGTGGTTAAGTCACCACTGGGATGCCCACAACCCATACTAGAGTGCCGGGTTCAAGTCCCAACTCCTCTACTTCTTCTTCTTTCTTTATTTTTAATATTTATTTATTTGAAAGGCAGAGTTACAGAGAGGTAGAGGCAGAGAGGTCTTCCATTCACTGATTCACTCCTCAGATGGCCACAATGGACAGAGCTGCACCAATGGCAGGGAGCTGGATTGGAAATTAAATAGCAGGGACCCGAACCAGTACCCATATGGGATGCTAGCACTGCAGGCGGCGGCTTTACCTGCTACGCCACAGCACCAGCCCTGCTCCTCTACTTCTGATCCAACTTCCTGGAAGACAGCAGGTGATGGTTCAAGTCTTGTGTCCCTGCCATTCGTGTGAGAGACCTGGATTAATGCAGGCCCCATCCAAGCTTTGGCCTGTCTCAGCCCTGGCTGTTGTGGGCATTTGGGGAATGAAGCTGTTTCTTCATAATATGTCTGGGAAAGCAGCAGAAGGTGGCCTAAGTACTTGGGTCCCTGCCACCCGCATGGGAACCCCTGATTTCTAATTTTTAAAAAAAATTTTAAAAGAAAATTCCTAGGCCTAGTAAAGTTGCAGCCTCGTAGAACATAAAGTGAGCCAGGTGGAACAGGTGTGCACACAGAGTTCATCCAAGGAAACTCCAAGTACCATCATCTTCCTCTTACCCCCAGCAGAGAGCAGGAAGCTTCCTAGGGAACCTGTCTTCCTCTCTGCTCCTTTCCTACCCCAGGGCAGGATGGGCCTGACCCCTCTCATGCACCTGCTCTTCCTGCTGCTGCTGCTGCTGCGCCATCAGCCACCTCCTGCGGTCCAAAGCCATCTGTCGGCGCCGGGCCTCCCAGTGGTAGGCACTGCCCATGATGGTGGAATGGTGGAAGGTCCCGGGCACAGGGTGGGGGCAGGCAGAGCCTGGGGCGCTGCCACTGCCCCCACTACCTCTGTCACCTTGCACCCCATCCCCAGTGGCTGTAACCAGAACCACCTCACAATGTGGCCACTGTCAGGGCAACTGGGCAGGTCCCTGCCTTGTTGGGGGAGGGAAGGTAGCCTGGAAGTCTGCCCTGGGCCTTTGTCTCCAGAGTCCTGAGCTCTCCGAAGCCCCCAGGACAGTAGAACCTGCTCTCTGTTCTGGTTTCTTTCCCTACTCTTCCCAGGAGGCTCTGCTGACCCTCCCTCTCCCCCACGGGCGCTGCAACCACCTGGAAGAAGAGCAACCGGGACTAGAACCTGAACCCATACGGGATTGCCAGCGCTGCAGGCAGAAGATTAACCAAGTGAGCCACAGCACCAGCCCCAATTAATAAACGATTTTTAAAAATATATTAATATATTGGCCGGCGCCGCGGCTCACTAGGCTAATCCTCCGCCTAGCGGCGCCGGCACACCGGGTTCTAGTCCCGGTCGGGGCGCCGGATTCTGTCCCGGTTGCCCCTCTTCCAGGCCAGCCCTCTGCTGTGGTCAGGGAGTGCAGTGGAGGATGGCCCAGGTGCTTGGGCCCTGCACCCCATGGGAGACCAGGAAAAGCACCTGGCTCCTGGCTCCTGCCATCGGATCAGCGTGGTGCGCCGGCCGCGGCGGCCATTGGAGGGTGAACCAACGGCAAAGGAAGACCTTTCTCTCTGTCTCTCTCTCTCTCTCTCACTGTCCACTCTGCCTGTCAAAAAAAAAATATTAATATATTCACCCAACCCAAAATTTTTTAAAATGCATGACTTGATTCTCTTGATTGATAAGACACATTGCTTTAAAGTTTTTTTTTTTTTAAGATTTATTTATTTGAAAGTCAGAGTTACACAGAGAAAGGAGAGGCAGAGAGAGAGAGAGAGAGAGAGAGAGAGGTCTTCCATCTGATGGTTCACTCCCCAAAGAGCTGCGCCGATCCAAAGCCAGGAGCCTCTTCTGGGTCTCACACCCGGGTGCAGGGGCCCAAAGACTTAGCCATCTTCTACTGCTTTCCCAGGTCATAGCAGAGAGCCGGATCAGAAGAGGAGCAGCCGGTTCTTGAATCAGTGCCCATATGGGATGCCGGTGCTTCAGAGCAGGGCGTTAACCCACTGCGCCACAGCGCAGGCCCCTAAAGTATTATTATCTTGGGTCCGGCAAGTGGCATGGCCAATAAAGCTGCCGCCTGTAATGCTGGCATCCCATATGGGAGCTAATTCTTGTCCCAGGTGCTCCACTTCCAATCCAGCTTCTTGCTAATGACCCAGTGGAAAATGGCCCGAGTGCTCGGATCCCTGCAAACATGTGGGAGACCTGGATAAAGCTCCTGGCATTGGTCTGGCCCAGCCCTGGCTGATGTGGCCATCAGGGAGTGAACCAAGGGATAAAAGGTCCGTCTCTCTCTCTCTCCTGTCTCCTCTGTAACTCTTTTAAATAACTAAATGAGTAAACTCTAAGAAAAGTACTACTTATTCCTGAAGGGTTCCGAGGGCGCGTCCTTAAATTCGGCCCTGCAGGACTCGCCTCCGCCTGGCCCAGGCCCCGGGTGATGACTACAGGAGCCCGGACCCCACGGCACAGGGGAGGCGCTCAGCCCAGGGCGCAGCTCGGTCCGACCCGCCCCGGGCGCTCGAACTTCCCGTCCCGCAGGGCAAACGCGCCCGAGTTCCCACGTCGCGCAAGGCTAGCTCTTTGCCTCCCCAGACCGAGTGAAAGAAAGAGGAGCTCCCCACGGAGGGAAGGGAAGCCTGCCCCCCCCCAACCGGCTCCCCGCACAGCCGCGCCCCCAGCACGGCCGCACCCCTGCACAACTTCCGTCCCCCGCACGGCCGCACCCCTGCACGGACGCCGCCCCCGCACGGCCGCGCCCCCGCACAACTCCCGTCCCCCGCACAGCCGCGTCACTCCGCACGGCCGCCATCCTCTGCACCGCCGCTGTCCCCCGCACAGCCGCGTCCCCACCCCTCGCGCCGGCCAGCCCCCAGCCCCCAGCCCCCAGCTCTGTCTTTTGGCTCGCGCGCCACCAAACCGCGACGCGGTCGGAGGCAGAGCCGGGCGGCGGCGGCAGAGCTGGGCCCTCTCGCGGTAGCCACGCCTCCTCGCGTCAGGGGCGGAGCATGCAAATGACTGCGGCTGGTCAGCCCGGGAATGCCGGGAGAAGCGGGGCTGTGACTTTTCTCGTAAAAAATAGGAAGAGTAGGAAGTGTGCCCAGGCGCCTAAGGAAACCCAAGAAGACTGTCAGGGACGCGAAGGAAAAGGGGCGCGCCGTGGGGGGGGGGGGGCTGGGGCGGTCGCCGCGAGCTGAAGGTGCGTGAGGGGAGGCCTGCAGGAGCGCGGGGGGGGCGGTCAGGTATCGCTTCTCGGCCTTTTGGCTAAGATCAAGTGTAGTATCTGTTCTTATCAGTTTAATATCTGATACGTCCTCTATCCGAGGACAATATATTAAATGGATTTTTGGAGCCGGGAGTTGGAATAGGAGCTTGCTCCGTCCACTCCGCGCATCGACCCGGTATTGCAGTACCTCTGGGCACGGTGCACCCCCTCGGGGGAAATAACGAGGTGACCATAAACAGAATTCTGTGTGAAGAACTCTATTTCCGCTTTTATTAGAAAACACGGAGAATAAACTGGGTTCCTGTACTTACATAAGGCTTCCTGGAACATGAAACACCCCTAATTCTGTTGCTTCTGGTTGCAACTGTAATCCTAACTTAGCGCTTTGCAAACTTAGGTTGGGGGTTCGGAGATTACTTGGAGTCAAAGTGCTGTAAACGTCCCATTTACCCGTGTCACTCCAGACCCCGCACCACCCGAATTTGAGCACAATCTTAATCCAAGTGGAACTCTAGAGATCCATGTTGAGAAGGGGATTTCATTACACAACAGGCTGCCTCTCCCGTTGAAGGGAGCGTGAGCTCCAGCTGCGACGTTTGGCTATTGAGCAGCCCCAGGAGGAGCTCTATCTAGATCAGAGCAGAGAGGGGGACAAGTCCGAGAAGTTTGGTTCGGTTGGGTTGGGTTGGGTTGGGTTGGGTTTTTTTTTTTTTTTTTTTTTTTATTGGAATGCTTCACGAATTTGCGTGTCATCCTTGCGCAAGGGCCATGTTAATCTTCTCTGTATCGTTCCAATTTTAGTATATGTGATGCCGAAGCGAGCACGGGTTGCTTTTTTTAAGTCAACTATTTTAGGGACAGGATGTGCCTTTAAGCCCAGAGGTGAGGCCTGCACTTAAGACACCTGCATCAGGGCCAATGTCGCACACAGCAGTGTTAAGCCGCCACTGCCCGCATGCCATATCGGATTCAGTCCACACCGCCCCAGCTCCCTTGTAAGGTGCTGTGGCAAGGTGGGTCCCACAGATGGCCCAAGTCCTTGGGACTCTGCCAGCCATGGATGAAGCTCCTGACTCCTGGCTTCAACCTGGCCAGAATGAACCAGCAGATGGAGCACCTCTCTTCTTTCAGATAAATGTTTATGAGATAAGCAAATGCCTGTATCCCATATCAGAGTGCCTGGGTACAATACTCCAGCTCTGGCTCCTGATTCGAGCTTCCTGCTGGTGCAAGACCCCGGGAGGCAGCAGGTGATGCCTCAAAGTAGTTGGGGCCCGGCCGCCTTTGTGGGAGACCAAGATGACCCTCCCAGCTCCACTCCAGCCCAGCACGGCTACTGGCCATTGCAGGCATCTGGGGAGTGACTCAGCAGCGGTTGAAGCCATCACCTGCAGAGCCAGCCTCCCACGTGGGTGCGGTTCCTGAACCAGCAGATGGAAGCAAAAGCGCCTGCTCTCGCTCTCTCCAGCCTACCCGCTCTGTGTGTGCCCACTCCCACTTCTGTCTGCCGGCCAGAAGGGAACAAAGGAAGGGAGGAAGGAAGAAAAACGAAAAGAAAGAGCATTTGGAAGAACAAAGGGAAAAGTGTTATCTCACCAAAAAGCTTCCTTTTCCTTTTCCTATTCTGAAGTACAAAAGCAAACTGCTGGTTGGGAGACCTTTAATGAGGTCTTGCATCCACTGCAAAAGGAAAGAGAGAGAGAGAGAGAGAGAACCAATGATTCTGTGAGGAATCAGCGTGCTAGAAAAAACAAACAGTGCTTGCAGGTGCATTCCAGAAACTGGAAAGCCAGCTACGATTGTCCTCTCTGGTCAGCAGGACTGGGGCTCTAAGTGTATGGTAGCAAACAAAAGGGCAGGATAAGCACAGGCTCCAGACTGACTGGGCTGTGTCCTGATGGATGACACACGAACATCTCGGAGGTCATACTTCGCTGCTTGCATTTCATTGTGCAGTCACGTTGCACAGAATATCCTGCCATCTCCACCTCATGACGAAGCCAAGGCAGGGAACAAGTCTCCCAGGGAGCTGGGCTGCTTCTGAGATACCTGGTATCAGACCAGCAAGCAGATGGGACCTGGCTCAACAGCCCAACCTCCCCTTTGCACTGCTTAAAAGCCTCCGACCTGTAGCCAGCACCGTGCCTTGGAGGGTTAAAGCCTCCACCTGCAGAGCTGGCGTCCAGTGGGTGCCAGTTTGAGTCCCGGCTGCTAATTTCCGATCCGGCTCTCTGCTATGGCCTGGGAAAGCAGTAGAAGATGGCCAAGTCTTTGGGCCCCTGCACCCACGTGGGAGACCCAGAACACGCTCCTGGCTCCTGGCTCCAGATCAGCTGAGCCCTTGTTATTGCAGCCATTGGGGAGTGAACCAGCCGATGAAAGATCTTCACTTCCTTCTATCTTGCCTTTTAAATAAACAAATAAATCGTTGTAATTTAAAAAAAAAAAGCCTCAGATTGTGGTCACTGAGCAGGAAAGGACAGTATTTCTTGAGACCCCAATGTCTGCACTTGTCCTCATCTACCAACAATCTTTTCTTGACAATCAAATACTGTCCTCTAAAAAAGTTATTTATTTATTTTTAAAAGATTTATTTTATTTATTTGAAAGACAGAGTTATATAGAGAGAGGTCTTCCGTCTGCTGGTTCACTCCCCAGATGATCACTAAGGCCGGAGCTGCACCAATCCAAAGCCAGGATCTTCTTCCAGGTCTCCCATGTGGGTGCAGGGGCCCAAGCACTTGGGCCATCTTCTACTGCTTTCCCAGGCCATAGCAGAGAGCTGGATCAGAAGAAGAGCAGCCTGGACTAGGACCGGCACCCATATGGGATGCTGGCACTTCAGGCCAGGGCTTTAACCTGCTACACCACAGCGCTGGCACCTATTCATTTATTTGAAACTCAGAGTGACACACAGAGAGAGATATCTTCCATAAACTGGTTGACTCCCCAGATGGCCACAATGATGGGGGCTGTGCCAGGCCATAGCCAGGAGGTTCTTCTAGCATCCCACGAGGGCGCAGGGGCCAGATCACCTGGGCTGTGTTCCGCTTCTTTCTCAAGCGCATTAGCAGGGAGCTGGATCTGAAGTGGAAGCAGCCTGGCTTGAGCCGGAGCCCAGATGGGACTCCAGTGTCCCAGGTGGCGATTAACCCTCTGCCCCACAGTGCAGGCCCCGCCTTAGTTACATGACTCAGCACCAAGGGCAGGGACCCCGCTGTCTGGTACAGAGGACAGGAAGAGCTTGTTCACAGGGAATAAAGCGGTGGGTTAAGGACGTGCAGAGATGCACAACCTTTCTCAGGGAGAGACACGACCACTACACTGTGCGATACTGCAACACGATGGCTGGGCACGGCTGTGGGAAGCAGGCTTGGCTGGGACTGCTGGCTGCGCCTCAAGTTCCCGTCCCTGCTGCAGTGACTCCGTCCGTGATTTACTGCCCAGAAAGGGGTTCGCAGGCACCGGGAGGAGGGGTCACCAGATGGGCGCACGGGCTAGTGCTGCCCCTTTAAGTGGTGCAGACTGAGGAAGGGGGCTTGTTACTGGAGAATGGCAGGGTTCTTGTCTTCACGCAAGAAAGAATTCAGGTGCGAGACAGAGGGTAGTGGAAAGTAAAATAGCTAAGTTCATTAGGGAAGGGACGTCCATAAGAACGGACGGGCACCTCTGCAGACAGAACCTGAGAGAGTGCCCAGTCGCTCGGACTGGGGGAAGAGCGAGGTTACATGGTTGGGTGGAGAGAACACACCTGGCCAGGCAGGCGGGCGGCTCAGCGTGGAGGCAGAGGGCTGAGCGCGCAGTCCGGTTGAGGCCGGGGGGTTTCAAGGAGATGGGTCTTTGTCTTCACACATCTCCTCCTGAAACAAACGACTTTATGGGTGTAAATATGAGAAACTCCTATCTGAGTTTTCCCCCAGAAGTTATCAGGAGGAGGCCTAGCTGGCGCCACCCTGATTTTAGAGGAAGGGTGAGCAAGATCCCTGGGGGACCGGGATCTAAGCAGGGTAACGGGGGCGATGCGTAGACACGGACGGACAAGTCACAGTGACAGGAACTCAAGGGCGACACCACCATACAGCTCCACGTATTCCCCTCTCATCTCATTCCCAGCACAGGGACACTGAAGCCAACCTGGCTCCCTGATCAAGCGACCCCAGCACCCCAGGTGGGGCGGTGTGGGGCACAAGTTTGGTCAGCTTGAGAGCCTTTGTCTACACCAGGGTGCCTGGGTTCCAGTCCCTGGGGACAGCAGGGTACGCCCCCACGGGGGAACATGTGACATCAAAAAGCAGGCTGTAGAGGTTTTCTCTTTAGCTGTTGCCAGTTTGTGTTGGGCTTGGAAGATGCCCCAGTGTTGGGGCTTCTGTCTCACCTGCTGTCAGGTAGGAAGTCAGAAACTGAGCCCGTGTGTGTGTGTGGGGGGGGGGGAGAGACAGGCCTGCAGCCCAGCACCTGCTGCGGAAGCCCCAGGAGCCCAGACCCTGGTCACCTCCCAGGTGGTCCCAGCCCTTCCCCAGGAAAGCTCCCAGGAGAATTCTCTCTCCTCAGGACCAAGGGGTTACCTGATAACGGGGGCAAGAAAACCTCAGACACACCTGAAGGGAAGCCCCCGACTCAGCCCAGTGCCAGCAAATCTGGGGAGGAATTTGCTAATTTTCTCCCAACAAACCCTTCCTCCAGGACTCTCCATTCTTTGTCCTGGAGGAGGGGGTAGGTGGGTAAACAGACCCCCTTAAAATCCTAGGGAGTCCAAAGGGACGGCACCCTCAGCCCTCTGCCTCTCTGCTGAGCCACCTGCCTGGCCTGCCCAGCCCAGGTTTATCCTCTGCACTCAACCATGTAACCTTGCTCTCCCCCAGTCTGAGTGACTGGGCTCTCTCTCTCTTGCTGTCCCTTCCCTCCTGATGGATGCCCTGTCCCCAGTAAAGCCTTATCACTCCGCTCTAGGTCTCACGCCTGAATTCTTTCTTGCGTGAAGACAAGAACCGCCAGCTTCCATGGCCTTCCCTCCGGGAACATTTCTGCCAACCACGAAGGGACTTCCACACAAGAAGGAGGCGGGAGGGGAAATGCCTGGGTCTAAGGCTGGCCTTGCAGGTTTCCCCACCTAAGCTAGAGAGACACCTTAATCCATGAACCCTTACAACCCGATGGATGGGTCTCTCTCTGCGGCTCATGGAAACTTTTCCTTCAGCCCCGCAGGAGTCTGACTGCCTCTCTGTGTTGTGGTGTGCTTCCTGCCCGAAGCACTGGGCTCACACGCTGATGATCGGCCCTCTTCTGTGCTGCTGTCCCTGACTTGGCTGATGAGAGTTTTCACGTGTCTTGGAGGTTTTCTGTTTTTCTATTGCCAGTACTGAGTCTTGATTGGGAGAACTGTGTCTCAACGTTGTTTACGTTATCTGCCTATTTGTAATGTTTGAGGGATTACCTCAACTCTGATCAGATCTGGCCCACAGCCTTGGTAAAATGCTCGGGTTAGACGTACTCTTTTGGCTAAACGGTTCGACTCTTCGACAGTTTCAGTTCTAAACCGAGTCTTCTGACTTTGAGGCTTCCAGTCGGATCCCTGGACCTCTGAAAGAATGAGACTCTGATTTTGTTAAAATAACAGCTGTTTAGTCGATTCAGATTATGTCAAGTATGCTAAAAGGTTATAAATGATGTCAGGCCTGTGTTGTATTCGTGTTATCGCTTTCTAGCTAGAGTGGTCTTATAGTAAACGAGAGTAAATTCTGTGTATACAAGCCTTTATGTTGGTAACTACAGTCAGCCAATACAGATTGGTTCAAAATCCGGTTAACCCAAATGCCCTCCGGTTTGCTTTGGTTCGCTCGGTTTACCCGTGTTTTTGGTACGCTTTAACCGTGTTTCTTTAAAAGATGAGGGTCTTTTCAAAGTTGTGAGCATGCACTAGTGTCTCTGCTTGCTGTCCAGGAGGTGTCATCTTTATCGGGTACTTAAGAACAGGGAAATAATGCAGATAATGGTGTGTATTCAACTTCAGTGCCTTAAATCATCTAGGCATTGTTACTAAGTTAAACTTGGGAAAATGTATTATAACACCTTAAATTCTGTAAGGGAGACTGGTGGGACTTATTAACATGTATTCTCATAGGTTGGCCATACATGACAATTCAAGACTACTTAAAAGTAACTTCGGGTGTAAGTTTCAGAAGGTCTGAGCAAGTCACAAAAAGATAAGAAAAGTTTACAATTTTAAAATCTTGTTTACAGAGTTTTCTACAAGTTGAGTGGTTTTTTTTTGTTTTTGTTTTGTTTGTTTGTTTGTTTTTTTTTTTTTTTTGACAGAGTGGACAGTGTGAGAGAGAGACAGAGAGAAAGGTCTTCCTTTTGCCGTTGGTTCACCCTCCAATGGCCACCGCGGCTGGCGTGCTGTAGCCGGCGCACCGCACTGATCCGATGGCAGGAGCCAGGTACTTCTCCTGGTCTCCTATGGGGTGCAGGGCCCAAGTACTTGGGTCATCCTCCACTGCACTCCCAGGCCACAGCAGAGAGCTGGCCTGGAAGAGGGGCAACCGGCACAGAATCCGGCGCCCTGACCGGGACTAGAACCCGGTGTGCCGGCACCACCAGGCAGAGGATTAGCCTAGTGAGCCGCGTCGCCGGCCAAAGTTGAGTGTTAATGCCAAAGTCACACGGACCTAAAATCGAAGTCCGAGCTTCTGTTAGGACAATGCGTTTTTTTAAAGTGCACATAAATATGTCAGTAAATATCTGGAAATGGTCTCAATCGTAAATCTTAAAATCTGCTGTTGTAAAAACTGCACCGTCTCCTTTTAACAGTGTCTGTTTAATTGGTTGCTCTGTGCCATTTCTAGAGTTAGGTCCTGTAAGCTCTTTTTGACTGTTAAATTGTTCCAAGTTATGTGGTGATTTCGTGTGCTAACTCTTATGTTCAAGGTTTTTATTTCTGCTTTATTCAACAAGAGACATGGAATTTGTGTTCTGTCGAAGGAATCTATCGTGTACTCTACTGTCTCTTAAGTTACGATTGATGAAAAGCACCGAGCCTTAAAAGTCTAAGTTATTTTAAATGTCACTATGATTAGATCTGGTCTAAAAGTGTTAAAATCGCCCTGACTACATGGATGGATATCACTTCACAGTGTTAAGGAATTCTGCTTTGCCCAGATACTTTAAGTTCTCTTGGCATCTTTAGCAGACTTTCTGAAAATCAAAGTTCTAAATTCTCCAGAATTTGATATTTCCAGAGGGGCTACTGCAGATGCCAAGAGATCTCTCTCATCTCGCAGAGATAATAACCAGTTGGGCTATTTGGATTAAAGGTGCTGCCAAGATGTGACATGATGCTAAACTTCAGGTATAAGCATGTTTCTTTCTAGCTGCTCCAGCCCCTGGCTCTGAAGCCAGATCCTTTAAAGGGAGATGAGGAAGTCTCCATGCAGCTGACGCTGAATAACCGGGCATTGCTAGTTCAAACGTGGATCACACGGAGGTCCAGCCCAAAGGGAGACAGTGTTGCAAAAGAGACTTGGAGATGCTTGGAAATGGTTATGAGGCAGATGCTAGAGACCTGGGTTCCAGGAGCCCAAGAAAGCTCTAGTGTCCACAGGCTACACGGTGGAAACCCGGAAGCCCCAAAACTTAAACTTATGGGCTACACGGTAACACTAGTTAAACCCGGCAACCCAGGCCCATAACCCACTGGCTACATGGTAAATATCCAGAAGCCAAAGGATGGCAGTAACACACCGGTTGAATGCTGCTTAAATCTGAAGGCCTAGGGAGTCAGGCTAAGCAACCAGAGAGACCCGACTGGCTGCCTCATTTCTCCTCTCTTCTCTTCCAGAAGGGAAGCTACTACTGTTCTGCAGGACTCTCCACTGTGATGCACGGTTTGATCCCCAGACCTTATATAAGGGATGACTGACCTTTTCTGTACTAATGCCTGGCCACAGTATAGAGGACCAAACAGCATAGCCAGAAAATGAGAGGTTAAACTATGAAGTAATGTCACAGCTAGACTGATTCTTACCTAAAAGGTCTCTTCATGGGCATGGTTATAGCTCACAGGAAAATACTAAGTGTCAGAATTTGCCCATGACCATAGTTGTCTAACTCCCCCTGATGACATTAAAGCAATCTTCAAAAATCAGGGTTGGGTTGAGCACCCCTTGACTGACATCATAGAGGCTGCCTCTGTGGTCTGCTTTATTAGAGACCAGGAGAACGAGGAGCAAGCTCGCAGCAGGAGCGATGTAAGGATAGGCAACAGGCCAATCAATGGCTGTTCTGCACGGTGATCTGCCGTCAAGGAGACCCAACAAGGCCAGTCCACCCCAAACGGCACCCGTTTCCGATGTGAGGAGCCAGGGCGTTGGGCAAGCAGCCATCGTGACAGAAACCGCCTTCTGTCAGCTCAGCCGAGAGCAAGGCCACTGGACACGGAACTGCCCTGGGGTCGAAGGACCCCTGGTTCAGAACCGCAGACCCTGTGGCTCCGAGCTTAAAGCCTTTGGCTCTGCCCAGCCTCTGCCCAGCTTCCAGCTCTAGCCACTGCTGTTGAGGGGATGGCCTAGGGTCAGTGAAACATAAGTTGCCTATTTGTACCAGCCTCCTGTTCAGCTCTCCTCCTAGTCCAGCTTCATAATGGGAGTCAACAGGGTGCCTCTCTTAAGGAGATTCTCATCTCTCTTCTCTTCTGGCACCCCACGCGTAGGTCTGGGCCTCACACATCCAGCCAGGCCTTGATGTCTATCCAAATATTCTTAACCCTGAAAGCCCTTCCTGCTGATATCAGAAACGGCCTCTCAAAATATATATCCAACTGTGGCCCCTTAAAGTTCCCTGGAAGCGCCATCTGGGATGCCACGTATGTTACCGGCATTTGGGGTGCCATATGATATCAGAAATGACCCCTAAAATATATATGAAAATGTGTCTCCTTAAAGTTCCCCAGAAGGCCCATCTGGGTTTCCACATATGGTACTGAAATTTGAGTTCCCTACGATATCGCCATATGCTTATTAATAAATCCCCAATATTAATAAGCCCAAGAGGGCTCTTGCCTAATATTTAGAGAAGAATTCTAAATACCGGCACAGATAAATGAGGCAGCATGGTACATGGTAAGCTTTACTTAGTGCGAAAGATGCATAGGAGAGTGAGAGCTTTATCTAAGAGAGAGAGGCAAATCTGGACTCATACGGAGCACCAGGAACCAGCCACGTGGAGGAGCATCTAGGCCAGGAAGCCTAGGGCGGGTGGTCCGAAGGCCACAGGCCCTGGAGGCGCAGGGCTACAGCCAGCCCCCTCCTGGCTAGAGGCCAGGGAAAATAAGAGGGCCAGGACACACGGGGTCCCAGGCTTTTAACCCACTTCCAAAGGGGAGTGGTTAATTAACCTGATTGGCCGGTGGGCACTCAGGTGTGGCCAGGTAGGGGCCTGAGGTCACACAGAGGTGTGGCAAAGGCACGGTCTTCCAGCTCACAAAGCTAATCGACTTTAACCTATACACCTGCCTACTTCACTGCCAGTTCCTAAAAACAGGGCTTTGAGTAACAGCACCTATTTGGATGGGTCTTCACCGAGGACTTAAAGGGCCTATCTCTTGAAGGGGTGCAAAGTAATCCAAAATGTAGATGGTTAAATGTAAATGATTTATTAGTCTGCTCCCCTTCCCAGCCTGAGATTCTGGTCTTATCCATTGGCTTAACTTCCTAGCAAAACGAGCTACTAGGTATCCAGAAGAAAAGGCATGACCGGTCCCTTAGAGAGTGAATTATTTAACCCTTCTCCACACCCCTGGGGAGAGAAGACCAGCGCCAGAGAGGATATGGGCCATGCAGCAAATGCTTACTTCTGCAAACCTCAGGCAGTCCCAGCTTTTCCCTAACAGGTAACCGATTCCTAGATGCAGGGAAATAGCACAGCTCCTACACCAGGCTCTCAGCAGGGAGCCAGAGCAGAGCCCCCTCCTTTGGGAAAAGCAAGCAAACAAGGCTCAGCTTTTATCCACTGAAAAGCTGCCAGGACTAGGGCTCTCACAAAGGGATTGCAAGTTCAGGCCTTCAAACAGGCAGGCCCTAGACCTGCGACCTGCTGCCCGAGAAAGTGCCCCGAGCCAGGGTCAAACTAAAGGGGCAAAAGTCATGTTCATGCTTTCTTGGACGAGGCCAGACAACTCCAGGGCCAGGTCAGACAAGACTAAAATATCTGGCCTAACACCACATCTGGTCATGGAAATGCTGGTCACTGCCTCTCCTTGGCGACACAGCACCAAGCACATTCTGTGCTCGCTGCAGATTGTTGCCCCTTAACATCCTTGCGTGTCCTCTCTCTAACAGAACACAAGCCATCTGCTCCAGGTGCCTCTAGGACACGGCTTCCAGCCTACTCATCGGGCGAGGTGACCCGCTCTCTGGACCAAGCAGGACCATGCTTCCCGAGGCCACTCTCAAGCACCACAGGACAGAGAGCAAGAGAAAAACACCCATATCCCCCTGGACGCCCACTTGTCAGCTTCGGAAGTAGCTAGAAGACAGAACCCCACCCATTTATCCCCATAAAAGAATTACGGGTATTCTCTCTTGAGGGGGGATATGTCAGGTAGGAAGTCAGAAATTGAGCCTGTGTGTGTGTGTGTGTGTGTGTATGTGAGAGAGAGAGAGAGACAGGCCTGCAGCCCAGCACCTGCTGCGGAAGCCCCAGGAGCCCAGACCCTGGTCACCTCCCAGGTGGTCCCAGCCCTTCCCCAGGAAAGCTCCCAGGAGAATTCTCTCTCCTCAGGACCAAGGGGTTACCTGATAAGGGGGGCAAGAAAACCTTCTCAGACAGCCCACCCACGGAGCCCACCACAGAGCTCCGGGCTCCCAGCCGGCTTCGGCCATGTGGGACTCAACCCGCGGATGGAAGCTTCTGTGTGACTGTCTTTCCGGTAAGTAAACAAATCATTAAGAATAAACAGAAACCCCCTTTCTTGAGGCGTCCTTCCACTGGGATCCAGGTCCCCCCCCCCCCCCAGGCATCCGCGTCCTTGGGGCGGAGGCGGCAGCAGCAGTCGGTGCGCCCCGCACGGCCTGCCCAGCGCTGGGGCCGCCCTTTTCATCGGTCCTCGTCCTCGGGACGCTCTCCACGCTAGTTGAAGTGTGTCAGCTGCAAACGAGCTCCAGTGAAACACAAGGCCCCTCTCACAGCGGCAGTCGGTGCGGGGGCCGGTCCCCCGCGGTGCGGGTCCCGCCCCAGCCGGGAGTCACGAGCACGCGGCGGAACCGCCGGCTCTCTCCGGCCCTCGCGGGAGAACCCGGGAACTCCGTGCGGAGGCCTCGCTGCCCACAAGGCCGAGCCACGTGGCCATGTTTCCGCGGGGTGGCGCGCGGTGCCTGGGGCGGGGCGGGGCGGGGCGGGTGCATGCAGATGAGGACGGCGGGGGCGTGACATGCAGATGAGTGCGGCCGCGGCGGTGGGGCGGGGGAGGAGAAGGGAGGAGGGGGGAGGGGGGCCGGTCCCGAGCGCGGGCGAGGAATCGCCCGCGTGGACGATGAGGGCGACAGGGCGGCGTGGCCTGCGGGGCGCGCGCGGGCCCGAGGAGCGGCGGGGGCGGGGCGGGGCGGGGCGGGAGTCACCGCGCGTGAAAGGTGCGCGGCGGGGGCGGGCGGCGGCGCGCGCGCAGGGGCCCGGCATCGCTTCTCGGCCTTTTGGCTAAGATCAAGTGTAGTATCTGTTCTTATCAGTTTAATATCTGATACGTCCTCTATCCGAGGACAATATATTAAATGGATTTTTGGAGCCGGGAGTTGGAATAGGAGCTTGCTCCGTCCACTCCGCGCATCGACCCGGTATTGCAGTACCTCCGGGCACGGTGCACCCCCTCGGGGATACAACGCGGTCTCAAAGGCAGACTTCACCCAGCTCGTGGGCTTGCTTGCCCAGAAACTTCTGGGGCTTCTCCTTGCTCGTGTTTTGTGCTGCTTCCTCTGCGTGTGCAGACCAACAGGAGACCAACCACACCGCCCAGACTAGACGTCTCGCTGTCCAGCCACAATGGCAGTGGTCCACCTCTGGGAGCCAACCAGCCTGCACCTCCCAACAGGGGACTGTGGCATCCATAGCTATTGCCTCCAAGCCCCACATGGCCGCCGGTTCTGCTCCCACCTCTTCCGTTCTAGCTCTCTGCTACGGCCTGGGAAAGCCCACACGCTAGGGCCCCTGCACCCGCATGGGAGACCCAGGAGAACCTCCTGCCTCCTGCCTTTGGATCCCATCAGAGAACCAGAGCATGCAAGACCTCTCTCTACCTCTCTCTCTGACCCTGTCTTTCTTTCCTTTCTTTCCCCTCCCCTCCCCTCCCCTCTGAAATTTTCATTAAAAACAGCCAGGCCCCAGGAAGATGGGCTAGGAAAGGCCAGCAGGGGGCTCTGAGCCCTTGACCACTCCCAGAAGGAAATAGGGGTGGGAGAGGGCTCCCCGTACACTTCCTCACTGGGTTCAGGCCTCTCCAGGCTCATGGGCCCCTAAGTTCAAAGTCTCTTTAGCTGAGGGGAGAAGGGGCAGGAAGAGACAGAAAGAGCCCCCCCCTTCCCCTGCATTGTCTTTTCACAGACGCTAACACTGTGGAGACCAGGGAGCAGCAGGTGGAGGAGCCCTTCCACCCCGAAGGCAGCTTTGTCCCCCCAACACAAAATAAATAAATACATACATAAAAAGAAATATTGTGTTGGCCGGTGCCAGGGCTCACTTGGCTAATCCTCCACCTGTGGTGCTGGCACCTCAGGTTCTAGTCCAGGTTGGGGCGCCGGTTCTGTCCCGGCTGCTCCTCTTCCAGTCCAGCTCTCTGCTGTGGCCCGGGAAGGCAGTGGAGGATGGCCCAGGTCCTTGGGCCCTGCACCCGCATGGGAAACCAGGAGGAAGCACCTGGCTCCTGGCTTTGGATCGGAGCACTGCGCGCCGGCCGTGGCGTCCATTTGGGGGGTGAACCAACGGTAAAAGGAAGACTTTCTCTCTCTCTCTCACTGTCTAATTCTGCCTGTCCCCCCCCCCAAAAAAATTTTTTTTAAAATATTGTCTTAATTTGGAGCTTTTTAACAGGTTCTTTCAAATGTAAATCAAGGAAATTGGCAGATGGAAAACATCACAAGTATAGAAATGTGTGCTTGATAAGAAAGGTTAAGAAGATAAAAGGTTTTTTTGAATAAAGAAAGGACATGGTTTGTAAGAATGACTTCATCCTGATGGCTGGTTTACTCTTGACTGGAATGGAAATGATAGAACATTTCAAGTAAGTTGAAGAGGGTGTGATGAAGTCACAGAACGTTATAAAAAATAAATTTTTAATCCAAATCTATTCTATTTTTTGTTAACATAGAATTATAATCTGATAATCCTCTATTAAGGAAATAAGATTTTTGCAATATATGTTAGGAAACTTTTTTTTTTAAGATTTTATTTATTTATTTGACAGGTAGAGTTACAGACAGTGAGAGAGAGAGAGAGAGAGAGAGAGAGAGGTCTTCCATCTACTGGTTCACTCCTCAAATGGCCGCAACGGCCGGAGCTGCATCGATCCGAAGCCCAAGAGCCAGGAGCTTCTTCCCAGTCTCCAACGCTGGTGCAGGGGCCCAAGGACTTGGGCCATCTCCCACTGCTTTCCCAGGCCATAGCTGAGAGCTGGATTGGAAGCGGAGCAACCGGGACTCGAACCACCGCCCATATGGAATGCCGGCGTCACAGGCGGAGGATTAAGCTAGTGCGCCATGGCGCCAGCCCCTAGCAAACAGTTTTTAATTGTCTTAGAAATCTGTTTAAAACTTGTAGCATCTCCTTTTGATCGTTTTAATTGGTGACTCTGTTCAGTGTTTTAGCAAGCTCCAGTAAGCTCGTCTCTCTCCCTAGTCCTGACTCTGTTAAAACTGTTCCAAAGCATGGGATTCGACTCAATGCCCCAGCTCTTAAATTTAAGGTTTTATTTCTGAGTCTTGGAACAACCAAAGAGACACAGATTTTGTGTTATGTTAAAGTAATCTATTATGTTCTCTTGATGTCTCTGTTAAATTCTAATTGTTTAAAAACACCTGAGTTTGTGTTAAGAATTATGATTTGTTTGAATATATGCTTATCCTAAAACATTTGAGTAATCACCTTGTCACAGGGATCAAATTTGGTCTATATTATGTCATCGTGTTAAGGGATCTTATTTCAACCAGATATTTTAAGCCTTCTTGGCATCCTTGACAGGCATTCCAAAAAAAAAAAAGAAAGAAAAAAGAAAAAAATCAAAGGATATGTGTCTCTCATCTTGTAGAGACACCAACGAAGCAGGCTATTTGGATTATATTAGAAGTACTGTCAAGATGTGAAGGGGTGCTACCTTTTAAGTTTTGATAATATAAAATGCTACCGCTACAAATGTCTGTAAGTTAAAAAGTCTAATGACCTTGTGTTACCAGACACGATGGTTATCCTAATGAGAAAGCCCTAAAGGCCTAAAAGGGTTAAATGTTCTGTAAAATCCTGCAGGTGCTTTTGGAAATACTGTGTGAAGTAAGCGAGTGCCTCTTGTTGGTTAATGAGTTTAGAATTTTACACGTGGCCACTTAAAGTCTTTGGCCATCCACAGTTTTATATATCAGATTTGCTGCTCATAAAACTATAGCGTTGTTATTCTGATGGACTTTTTCCAGCCACTTCTATTGTATTCAGAACTTTGGGGTAACTCTGTAAACAGATGAAGCCAATAATGTATTACAGATACCAACCGAGAGAAAGTATGGTTAACTGAGGTTACTAAGAGCAGCAAGTCATTCGAACCAACTGGTAATTTGCCAAAAGGAGTTGAAGAATTAAAAAAAAAAAAAAAGCTATTACTGAAACTGCTTTATTGTGCTATCTTGTATGTTATGTTATATGTATACACATATGGTATGTCTACACGGGAACATTTATTAAGAGCTTTATTTTCATTGGCTTATAGAGAACAGATTGCTCATAAATTTAAACTGCTAAAATTAATCAAAGATACATTTTGATTCTTGTGACCTGAATCTCTGTATCAGAAGCTTTAAATCTGTTGGTAGAAAGAAACGAAAATGTTTTTATATGTTTGTGCTTGAGTTTGCTGATTCAACAAGCCACATCATGTCAGATATTTAAGAGATGTTTCCAAACACACGTATTCTTAAAATTTACAGGAGGCATCGGACCTCCTGTTAAATGTTCTCCTAAGTGGTTATCTAAAGGGTGACATCGCTTGCTAAGTCTTCATTTGCTATTGCTATTGTCAGCAAGCAGTCTGGGACTCCCTCCCTCCTCTCTCTAGTCTCTTCAAGATGGGAGACTGAGTATTCGGAAGGACGCTCCAAGAGGCACCACTTGGCTTTTGGATCTTAGAAAAGGGATGGCTACCATTTTCTGTGATAATAGCATAGGCAAAAGGAGAGCTTAAATTATAATTTCACAGCTAGGTTGACTTTGCCTTGGGCACGGTAAACAGGCAAAACCTCCCTTTCAGACCACACAAAGGGAGAGAAAGCTTTCAAGTGAGGACACAGCTTTCCTCAGGGGCATTGTCTACCTCACAGAAGAACCACTACCAGAACCACTACTACGCCTGTGACTGTAGACTTCTAGTGTGGGCCACAAAGATTAGAGATGGGACATGAGCACCCCCTTGACGTGCATCCTCTGGTCTGCTTTAACCAAAACCAGGAGGAAGAGAAAGCTAGGCATCAGAAGCAACGTAAAGATAGGTGGAGGCCCATTAAATGTAACTCTGCACTCTGAGCGGTGCTGGTTTTTTTTTTTTTTTTTTAATTTTATTTTATAATGAAGCAAACGATGGTGCCTGTCTTAGGTTGTGGGTTCCACCTGCACATTCTTACCCGTCATCAGAATCCATCGTCATTGATGAATCCCTGTCTTAGGTTGCTATGTGCGGCAACCCATCTTACCCGTCATTGACTACCCACCGTCTTATCTTCTGAGGGACTTCCAAGGCCTAGTTAGAAAATACACAAAACACCTGCTGTCACTCCCCATCTTCGTGGGGGAACGACACAGGACCCTGCGCTGTTCTTTTGTCTGCTCGGCCCTCCCCGGGTTTGCTGCTGGTTCTTCCCGGGTTGGCTGCCATCCCTCCACCTCCATGGAAGGGCGGTTCCCCCTGGCCACCTTCCCCACTTCCGCAGGGGAGCGGCACACCGCCAGCCGGCTCTCTCGGGGGCTGCACAGGTGTTCCCTCAGATGTTCCCCTTAGATGTTCCTGGTGCATGCTGTCTCTCTCCTCCTTTATAGTCCTCTCCACCAATCCGTGGTCTGCTACCCACACGCCGAGTACGCTGCTCTCCTCCAATCAGGAGCAGGTCCTACAGTTTATTGGTTGAACTGGAGGCAGCTGTGTAGAAGCTGTTTTCTCCTCTCCCAGCGCCATATTGTGGGAGAGCAGATGCATAGAATAAGTCTTAATTCCAGTAACTCAGTCCAGTCTGGGTTGCTCCCCACAGATCCCCCTTTCTTTTTATTTTTTGGCGTTGATACGCGCCTGTCTTCGGTGCCCCGCGGCACACACTCTGCTCTGCTTGCTAGAGTTGCCCACAGGTGCTTACAAGTCCTATCAATCAGGCAAACCGAATCCGGGTCCTCTCTTCACCACGTTGTGAGGAGGTTTTTAGGCGCTGATGCGTGCCTGAGTTCGGAGCCCTGCAGCGCATGCTCTGCTCTGCTAGAACTGCTTGCAGGTGCTTACAAGCCCTACCAATCAGGCAAACCGAATCCAAGCCTTCTCATTGCCGTATTGTGGGGAGACTTATTGGTGTTGATTCGTGCCTATCTTCGGTGACCTGCAGCTCATACTCTGGTCGAGCTGCCTGCTGGTGCTTACCACCTTACTAATCAGGCAGACCGAATCCAAGCCTTCTCATTGCGGTATTGTGGGGAGACTTATTGATGTTAAATCGTGCCTGTCTTCGGTGACCTGCGGCGCATAAGCTGCTAGCCGCCCGCAGGTGCTCACCACCTCCCTAATCAGGCAGACCGAATCCAAGCTCTCTCATTGCCATGTTGTGGGGAGGCCCCACTTCTCTCTATTTCTCTATCTCCGGGCATTCCTATTTCTCCCATTTCACTTCCATCTTTCAGCATTCCTATTTCTTTCATTTTACTTCTAAACTTCCCGAGGCTTCTCTTATCCCCGCGGTTTCCCGGCACCCGCCCCGAGGCTGCTTCTCGGCACCTCGCCCCACAGCGGCTTCCCGGCTCTTCGCTGCTTCCCGGTGCCCGCCCTACAGCGGCTTCCCGGCTCTGTGCGGCTCAGCTTCGCGCGCTCCGTGGTCTCCGCACCACGGCCTCGCGCTAGCCCCACGTTCCCTATCTATTCACGCCCCGTGCTCTCTCTGCACGTGGCGGCTTCCACAAGTCACACAGCGTAGCTTACGTTTCCGCCACCACCGGTATTCAATCTAAGTTCCCCGGACTAACCTGGCGAATTCCAACCTGGCGGCCCATGTCTCTGCCTCTGGTTCCAGATCTTCGCCTCTTGCTCCCCGGGCTGACTTGAAGAATTCCAAGCTGGCTTACGTCTCCGCCTCGGCCTGCACTCGCGGCTTCATCCTCCCTAACATTTTTCTCTACCCAGTATGTTTCCCTAAGTTTTCTTCCAACAATATTCCTCCCTCATTTCTCCTGGCCTCTCCCCACAGTCCGTATCCAAGTCTAAGTTTCTTATAGGTTTCACTTTCACTTTCAACCTGCAGTCCGTATCTGAGTCTAAGTTTCTTCTTGCTTTCACTTTAAATCCTAACTTCTTTCCCACAATCCGTATCCGAGTCTATGCCTAGGCTTTCGATAGCTTCTTCTGGCACCTTTTCTGTCCGGCTTTTCCCTAGGCTCTTTGCTAGTTTCTCTCTCCGGTATTTTCCACTTCTTCCCGTTTCTTCCCTCCTAGGTTTCCTATCTGAGTCACGGCCCCATTATGTCGCTCCCCGTCTTCGTGGGGGAACGACACTAAACCCTGCCTAGGCTTCATATCTGAGTCACGGCCCCATTATGTCGCTCCCCGTCTTCGTGGGGGAACGACACAGGACCCTGCGCTGTTCTTTTGTCTGCTCGGCCCTCCCCGGGTTTGCTGCTGGTTCTTCCCGGGTTGGCTGCCGTCCCTCCACCTCCATGGAAGGGCGGTTCCCCCTGGCCACCTTCCCCACTTCCGCAGGGGAGCGGCACACCGCCAGCCGGCTCTCTCGGGGGCTGCACAGGTGTTCCCTCAGATGTTCCCCTTAGATGTTCCTGGTGCATGCTGTCTCTCTCCTCCTTTATAGTCCTCTCCACCAATCCGTGGTCTGCTACCCACACGCCGAGTACGCTGCTCTCCTCCAATCAGGAGCAGGTCCTACAGTTTATTGGTTGAACTGGAGGCAGCTGTGTAGAAGCTGTTTTCTCCTCTCCCAGCGCCATATTGTGGGAGAGCAGATGCATAGAATAAGTCTTAATTCCAGTAACTCAGTCCAGTCCGGGTTGCTCCCCACAACCTGCCGACAAGACGGGCTGTAAGGAGGCTTATGAGGAAGATTACAATCCCCACAAACAGTTCTTTAAGCCAGGAGAAATTTGGCAGCCAGGATGTAAGCCAATTGAATAAGCTTTTGGACCCTTTGTCTTGAGTCAAGTAAGAAGCAAGTTCTGTGAGTTTTTGGATTTCAATAGCAATACTATGAGAGTTATCAGTAAGATTAAAACAACACATATTCTTAACTTGATTGCATTTTTGTGATGTAATAAGAGAAGATAATCAACGGCTGCACTATTATCTAGAATACCCTGCCGCAATACTTGTTGTTGTTCGTTTGATAAGGATAGGGCAGTTGAAGAATGATCGATATTTTTTTTAAAGCCAGTTAAATTTAGCAGTGGGGGGTTGTATACCAACTTTAGTGACACTAATGCTGATAAGTTCTGATAACCCACTGCCATCGGACCAGCCTGACATTAGGCGAGAGATGAAACATATAGCCAAATATCAACTATTTTTGATTACAAAAGGAGGTTTGGTACAAAGTTTTAAAGGATGAACGTCAGTCCATACAGACTGCAGCGAGGTTAGCACAAATTGCAGAACACACGGAAAACATCCCATACAAAGTAGGAAAAGCAGTAGCGGTCCAGCCAACATTGATAACCAATGAATCCATTGAAACCCTCCAAATGAATAGTGGGTTAGTAATAAACATATGTTGCATTTTACTCTTAAGTTTATGAATAACAGACTCTATATATGGCACATTGTTCGTAATGTTAAAATAACATTCCCCTGGTACAGATTTACAGCTTATATGATCGTTTGACAGCAAATAATCGATAGCTGCTCGGTTTCAGTGTACTCCTGGATGAACTTGATCCAATTCTTCAGCTATACTGGATAGCGCAGTAGCAGTAAGATTGATTGTTTTGGTCACCAAACATGTAAGCCTTCATAGTCCACGATTATATCCATAAGCCAATCCAGGAACTCCCACTAGCTGTATAGCCATGGTGAAAGCAGGTCTCCAATTACGATGACATCATCACCACAGTTCTCAGGGAATGAGCGTCGCTGTCCTGTCTTTGGAAATACAGATGTTAAAGCATTGGGGCCACAGGGCCCAATGAGCGGTTGTGAAAATCATCAGGGGCTAACAATGTAAAAGCAAATTGGTTGCATAAAAATACCCATCCCTTAGGAGCCCGCGTCCCATACCAGTACTGGATCAGGTCCATTCGATTGATTGGTGATAGGATCCCTCCATTTCACCATTGCTCTTTTCGCAGCTGTGTGGACGCCAGTGTTGATCAGCTGCAAAACGACCATCTTTATCCAATGTGAAAAAATTTAAAATGAATAAAGCATGTGAGAGCCATTTGTTAGGAGAATGGGCAAGAACCCCAAACTCCCCTTTTTTAATTTTATTAAAGCATTGCTTTAAAGTATTATGTGTACGTTTAACAATGCCTCGACCCTGAGGATTATAAGGAATGTCAGTAACATGAGATATAAAAAAGTTACACAAAGATTTTTAAAAGAGGCAGAGATATAAGCAGGTTCATTATCCGTTTTAATCTGCTTTGGAGTTCCTAGGGAAGCAAAAGCTTGTAATAACACATCTTGTGGCTTCACCTGTATGTAAGGAAGCAAATATAAATCCAGAACAAGTATCAGTAGACACACGTATATATTTTTGTTTACCAAATTCCATGAAGTGGGTGATATCCATTTGCAATAGTTGATTGGGAAATAAACCGCGAGGATTAATTCGAAGGTGAGGTACTGGTAACTGGATGGAGCAAGTAGAACAGAATGTTACAATTTGTCGAGCTTGTTCTCGAGTCATGTTATGTTTTAAGCGTAACGTATGCCCATTTAAATGATGTAAAACGTGATCTCCTGTTGCTGTATCAATAGAATATATGCATAGAGCAGAATCTGCCAAACAATTGCCCTCTACCAAAGGTCCAGGAAGATTGGAATGTGCTCGAATAGGACCTATAAAGAAAGGGCAGGTATGCTGCCAAATGACAGTGCAAATGCGAGAACACAAAGGAGAGGCAGCTGAGGATCCAGGAAGGAATGAACAAGTTTCCAATCGAGGCACCGACAGGAACACATATTTGCTATCGGTGTATATGTTAACCGCTACATCCAAAGTAGACTGCAATGCAAGTGCAACAGCAGCTAATTCAACTAGCTGTAGAGATGAAAAAGAGGTGTTAATAACTGTACGGTGACCATCACAAATTACAGAAGCTTGACCAGTGTTGGCACCCTCTATAAATATCAAGCCAGCATTCTCTAAGGGTTGAAAGCTTGCATTTCGTGGAAATACACAGGAATGATGTCATAAAAATTGTATCACTTTATCTGCTGGATAGTTATTATGAACTCGCCCTGAAAAAGAAGCTAATGCAAGAGGCCAGCCTTCAGTGAAAGACAGGAGCCATATTAGCTGTTTGTTAGTATATGGTTGGTTGACATATACATGTCAGCTCTATTTCAAATATCTTTTGTACATTTTAGTCTCCCTTTAGCGATAATCTCAGCTATTGCATTATAATATGGTACAACATTCTTTTGAAGGGTAGCCTGTAAATATATCCAAAGTAAAGGGGCCTCTTGCCACAACAGAGTGGTGGGTAAATAATCTGTAATCAAAACAATAAGAATTAAAGGTTGATTACAATCAATGCAAGAAACACAGCTCTGAGATAAGGCTTGTTGTACCTTTTGCAAGGCTAGGCATGCTGCGGGAGTAAGCACTCCTTGGGAGGTAGGGGAACTATCTCCCTTCAGGATATCGAATAAAGGTTTAAGGTCTCCTGTTGTGAGGTGCAGATGTGGACAAGGCCAATTAACATCCCCTAGAAGTTTTTGAAAATCATTTAAAGTCTGTAAAGAATCCAATTGTGAGGTGACTTTCTGTGGAAGTATTGTTCATGGGTACGATTGGAAGCCTAGATATTGATAAGGATATTGAAGTTGCATTTTCTCAGGGGCTGGCTATGATAAGACCAAAAGCAGATAGTTGCTCTTTCATTCCTGTCAGACATTGCATCACCAAGAATTCCTCGGGTCCAGCTATTAAAATATCACCCACATGGTGTACAATATATAAGTTGCTATATTTTTTGCAAATTTGTTGCAGAGCAGCATCAATGAATTGTTGGCACAAAGTAGGGCTATTAGCCATTTTTTGAGGTAAGATCCTCCATTGGCATCTTTGCATAGGCTCTTTAAAATTTACTGGTGGAACACGGAAAGCAAATCGGGGACAATCTTCTGGGTGTAAAGGTATAGTATAAAAATAATCTTTTAAATCTATTATTGCAATATAAGAGTCCTTTGGAATTGCAGTAGGCAATGGTAAACCTGGTTGTAAAGCCCCCATCATTTCCACAGTAGCACTAACAGCCCTAAGGCCTTGAAGCAATCGCTATCTCCCAGATTTCTTTCTGATAACAAAAATAGGACTATTCCAAGGAGAATTAGAAGGAACTAGTTGTCCTGCTGTTAATTGTTTCCACCAATATCTGTGCAGCATTTATCTTTTCCTGCAGTAAAGGCCACTGATCCACCCACACGGGGTTATCTGATTTTTATTTTATTTTATTTTTTGCACGGGGCACAGGCTGACCAGTAGCCATCAAGGGAAACCCAAGCCTCTCTGGTCATGATTGACAGTTAAAGTAACTGGAGATGTGATGCTTTGTTGTTGTTTGCCTAAACCCTTACCTGGCAGATGACCTTGTTGAAGTATGTTAGTGGCAACAGTCTTTTTTGGACTACGCATTAAAGCCCCCATTTGAATTAGAATATCACGTCTCCATAGATTAACAAGTAATGCAGCCAAAATATAGGGGCGGCAGGCTCCAGCATTACCTGCTTCATCCTCCCATTGCAGCAACTTGGAACTTTGTGCTGATCTCTGACTCCGACCAATACCTCGCGACTGAGTCATGGTCATTTCCTTTCTCCAATTCGTGGGCCAGCTTGCTGCTGACATAACAGAGCCATCAGCTCCAGTACCTCAAAGACCACTGAATAACTTTTTATTTAATTTTAAGAAAAATTTGGGTCGGTCCTTAGTTATGGGTTGTATCCAATAAGCATCAGAAGATCCAAAACCTTTATTTCCTCTTTTATTTAAAAACGACTTTCCAATTGAAGAGAAGGGGAGCAGAATCGGTTGAGCGATGCGTTGTCCTGGAGGTAAAGTTACAGTATTGGCTTGAGCCATCATTTTTATTTCACCAGTAAAGTCAGCGTCTGTAACTCCAGGAAAAACCTGTAACCCTTTCATAGTTGTACTACTTCTGCCCAGTAGGAGACCAAAAAGCCCAGTTGGCAAAGGACCAAAAATCCCAGTAGGGAGGGCTTGTGGGCCCATCTCAGGGGTCAGTACTCTATAGGTCCAGTCGCGCACTACCCTCTGTGGCTCTGTGGAGGGAACTGACGGATGTAGGGTGTTTTGTCGAGGAACAAATGTCATGGCCCCCAAAATGTGTTGGTTTTGTTGGGATGGGGCCTGGGGCCAGCCCCGCTTCTAGTTTTTTGAACTTTATTCTTTTAATGAATTGCCTTTCTATCAGTTTTGGAGTGACATGTATTGGCCCAATGCCTTCCTCTTTTGCACCGGGGGCAAATCGCAGGAGGAGTCTTATTTTGATCTTTAACTTTTGGACCTTTTTTTTGCACATGTCCCTGCTGCCCACATTGATAGCACTCTCATTTATCAGGCATAGCCCTCCTTGTTGATTTTTGTAATGACATACCAAGCAGAGTGGCAGGTCCTGAATGTCCTGTTTTTAAATTAATCCATTTTGTTAATCTCTCATCAAAGAGACTGTCACTGAACACCTCAGCCACAATAGCCAATTGATCCATATCTGCATTGTACTTATGTTTTGTAGAATGCACAGTACTGTGGGCATTCTTAGGCAGTCTTCACACAGCACCAGAAAAGGATCCATACCGAAATTAAACATCATTAGTCATCATCACGGGCACGTTTAACCTTCAGCTTGACTGCGTGTTCCCCCGGGATGAAACAGCAGCAGCAGAGGCTTGCTCCGGCTCCCCCTTAAAGCCCCCAAGGACAAGGGTGGCTCATTGCCAAGATTTTAGGCAAGCAGTGCGTCCCGTCTCGGATCTTGGCCAGAGAGAGAGCCGAGACACAGAGCATGCCCACCTGTTTATCAGAAAACATACCTTTATCCTCCTCCCCGGGAACTGGCCAGGCTCCCAAGGAGCAGGAGAAGGTTATCCAGCACACAAGTTACTTGTTTATCAGAGCCAAACGTAGATACAAGCCTCTCCATCCCAAAAATCTGTCCTTACATTTGGCCCTAGAGTTGCACCAAGGTATAGGCATAATTAACACATCATAAGAATACAATACAAATTTCTCACACAAGTATACATCCAGCAATCCAACACAATAATATTCAATGTGTTTTAAGGATAAATTGAAACATATCCAAGGGGGAATTAGCCTCTTATTATCTGTAATTGTTACATTTTTGCAGGTTTGTGGAATCTTAACTATTTGCGGCATATTTTGATTTACATTTTTTTTTTTTGTAAAGCAAACCAAGCATAATCTGTCCAAGCATTCCTATCAATAATAGGGGTAGAGTTAGTACATAAAACAAAAACAGAATGGGTAGTCCGGACACTTTGTCACCACAATTCCTCATTTCACATAGTAACATTAACTTCACAACAGGTAACATTTACTTCAAATGAAGTATTTAAATGCAAGGTGAGGGCTGTCCAGTGTACACTGATCTGTATTTTTTACTCCCAGTGTTTCTTATCCACAACACCCTCTTCAGCAAACCAAGGACTAATGTTTTCAACAGCACTGATAAACTGCTCTACAGTTTGTTTCTTTAACCCTATTCTCTACATCTGCAATAAAGTGTTCACAGCCTTTGTCGTGGCTTGTGGGGAGCAGCTCGGACTGGACTGAGTTACTGGAATTAAGACTTATTCTATGCATCTGCTCTCCCACAATATGGCGCTGGGAGAGAAGTAAACAGCTTCTGCACAGCTGCCTCCAGTTCAACCAATAAACTGTAGGACTTGCTCCTGATTGGAGAGCAGCGTACTTGGCGTGTGGGCAGCCGAGTTGGGATTGGCGGAGGAGGACTATAAAGGAGGAGAGAGACGGCATGCATCAGGAACATCTAAGGGGAACATCTAGCTGAAGGAACACCCGTGCAGCCCCCGAGAGACCCGGCCGGCGGTGTGCCGCTCCCCTGCGGAAGTGGGGAATGTGGCCAGGGGGAACTGCCCTTCCACGGAGGTGGAAGGGATAGTAGCCAACCCGGGAAGAACCAGCAGCAAACCCGGGGACGGGCCGAGCAGATGAAAGAACAGCGCAGGGTTCTGTGTCATTCCTCCACGAAGAGGGGGAGCGACATAATGGTGCCGTGACTCGGATAGGACACCTAGGACGGATAAGGAAACTTAGGAGGGAAGAAACGGGAAGAGCTGGGAAAATATCGGAGAGAGAGACTAGCAAACAGCCTAGGGAAAATACCAGAGAGAGAGACTAGCAAACAGCCTAGGGAAAATACCAGAGAGAGAGACTAGCAAACAGCCTAGGGAAAAGCCGGACGAAAAGGGTGCCGGAAGAAGCTATTGAAAGCCTAGGCATAGACTCGGATACGGACTATGGGGGGAAGCTGGGAGAAATCTCTAAGGTCGAAAGCGAAAGTGAAAGCTAGAACAAACAGGCTCCGATGCGGACTGTGGGGAGAGGCCAGGAGAAATGAGGGAGGAATATCGTTGGAGGAAAGTTTGGGGAAACATACCGGGTAGAGAAAAATGTTAGGGAAATTGAAGCCGCGGGGGGCAGGCCGAGGCGGAAACGAAAGCCACTTTGGGATTCTCAAGTTAGCCTGGGAATAGGGGGCGAAAATTTGAAACCAGAAGCGGAAACGTAGGCCTGGTTGGGATCCGTCTGATTAGCCCCGGGGAGCAAAGGATGGGAAGCCAAACCGTGGGGCGGAGACGTATGCTGGGTTGAATTCGCCAGGCTAGCCCGGGGAACTTAGATTGAATGCTAGTGGCGGACACGTAAGCTACGCTGTGTGACTCGCGGAGGCTGCCGCGCGCAGACAGAGCGTGCGGGGCTCAAGTACATAGGGAACGCGGGGCTAGCGCGGAGACCGCGGAGTGTGCGCGCAAAGCCGAGCCGCGCAGATGAGAGAGGCATGGGCTGAAGCGGCTCAGAGCCGGAAAGCTGCCGAGAAGCAGCCTCGGGGCGGGCGCAGCCGGGAAGCCGCGGGGATAAGAGAAACAGAAGTTTATAAGTAAAATGAGAGAAATAGGAATGCTGGAAGATAGAAGTAAAATGGGAGAAATAGGAATGCCCAGAGATAGAGAAATAGAGAAATAGAAAGGCCTCCCCTCAACATGGCAATGAGAAATCTTGGATTCGGTCTGCCTGATTAAGTGAGGCGATGAGCACCTGCGGCGGCTAGCAGCTTATGCGCCGCAGGTCACCGAAGACAGGCACGAATTAACATCAGTAAGGCCTCCCCACAATACAACAATTAGGAGGCTTGGATTCGGTCTGCCTGATTAAGGCGGTAAGCGCCAGCAGGCGGCTCGACCAGAGTGTGAGCCACAGGTCACCGAACACAGGCACGCATCAGCGCCTAAAAACCTCCTCACAACATGGCGAAGAGAGGACCCGGATTCGGTTTGCCTGATTGATAGGACTTGTAAGAACCTGTGGCAACTCTAGCAAGTAGAGCAGAGTGTGTGCCGCGGGACACCGAAGACAGGCGCATATCAACGCCAAAAATAAAAAGAAAGGGGGATCTGTGGGGAGCAGCTCGGACTGGACTGAGTTACTGGAATTAAGACTTATTCTATGCATCTGCTCTCCCACAATATGGCGCTGGGAGAGAAGTAAACAGCTTCTGCACAGCTGCCTCCAGTTCAACCAATAAACTGTAGGACTTGCTCCTGATTGGAGAGCAGCGTACTCGGCGTGTGGGCAGCCGAGTTGGGATTGGCGGAGGAGGACTATAAAGGAGGAGAGAGACGGCATGCATCAGGAACATCTAAGGGGAACATCTAGCTGAAGGAACACCCGTGCAGCCCCCGAGAGACCCGGCCGGCGGTGTGCCGCTCCCCTGCGGAAGTGGGGAATGTGGCCAGGGGGAACTGCCCTTCCACGGAGGTGGAAGGGATAGTAGCCAACCCGGGAAGAACCAGCAGCAAACCCGGGGAGGGCCGAGCAGACGAAAGAACAGCGCAGGGTTCTGTGTCGTTCCTCCACGAAGAGGGGGAGCGACAGTGGCTTGCTTTGTTTCTTTAAATGCACATTAAATCTTTTCAGAGCAAATCCCAGTGTTGCTCCTTCCCGACTCCTTCTGCAAACCAAGGACTGACTGTTCCTATAGCACTAATGAACTGTTCTATGGCTCGCCTTTTTTAACCCTTGCTCCTCCTGCCTTGAGTGATGCTTTTAACCCCTTCACAAAGAGAGTTCCTGCTTACTTAGCGTTTGCCCCATAGTTTCGTCGCTCCGCTTACCCTCGTAGCCTGTATCACGGACGGGTCAGGACGCGGTGGCCACCATGCGGGTCTTCACTCGCCTTCTCCGGGCCTGTATCACAGATCAAACATCTGTGGTGGCTCTTATGAGAAGAGGCGGCGACCTAAATGAAACAGCCGGCTTTTCCAGCGACGTTAGGCTCAATTCCCGTTCCTCATGCCCCACGTTGGGCGCCACTTGCCCCGGCCCGCGGGGTAATCTACTAGGACACGAGGAGGGCAGACCTGAAGGGAGAGACCAACCAGACACGAGAAGGGAGACCAAGACAGTACTCTGATCAAGCTCTCACTTTATTGGAGAAGGAGGTAGCTTATATAGTACAAGGCAAGGACCGTAACAGTCGAGGGTAAGCAGGGGTCATCTTACAACATAGTTTAAAGGAATAATTTCACAGGAATCAGTATCAGTTTGACAAAGGGGGTTACAGCGAGGTCTTACAGCTACCAGATGTGCTTATCAAGGTACAAGAAAGAGAGCACTGAAGCCAGATGGCCAAGCGCTAACCATAGCAGTGAGCTGTACAAATGGAACTTTCTAGTGAATCCTCCTTACAGGAACACAGTTGAAGGTTAGTCTAAACAAAGGCCTATACAGGGACACCAGCACAGTGGCTCCCAACAACAGGGTGCCTTCCCCAAGAGGTTCACACCTCCCTTAGGATGTACCCCGTGTGAAGAGATCGATAAGCTTGTTCCTCATAACGGACAGAGCCTTCAAGCCCACTGGATTATTATCAGGCCCCTTCTGTCAGTTTCTGTTTGGCTTAGACAGCACCTTTCTTAGGTCCTCTCATAATGACTCTGTCCTTTGTTCTAGACCCTGTCTAGCCCACTCTGGGCCTCATTCCTTTGAATCGTGGCCTCTGCTCTTGCATCAACGGCTCTACTCCCCCTGGCTTATCAATAATCCTCTGCAAGTTTGGGACTGGCCAATCTCCAGGCTTTCACCTTCCAGCCCTTGTCCTCCCGCTCCTGTTCCAGTTTTAGCCCAAGAACAGCTCCTTGATTGCTGATAACAAATTAGGTATCAGATCCTCTGAGGACTCTTTTGTTTTATCATGAGCAAGCCAGATAGGGAAATCAGGTCTTCTGACCTCCACTCCAGTGGGCGTCTTGTCCTTGGATTGGTGTCCACAGTTATGTTAGGTAGGAAGTCAGAAATTGAGCCCATGTGTGCCTGAGAAAGGCCTGAAGACCAGCACCCACTGTGGAAGCTCCAGAAGCCCAGCATCCTGCACTTCGAAGTCCTGCCCGGATCCTGATGACCTTCCAGGGAGTCCTGCCCCTTCTGCCTGGCCTGGTAAACAGGCTTCCTCTAAGGCGGGGCGATGCCGATGCCAGCCAGGCATCTCCCTGGTAAGTTCAGGGAGAAAAAGTCAGACAGGAATTCTTCGTATTTAACCCAACAAGTCCTTTGTTCGGGAGGAGGAGAAGGAGAAGGAGAAGGAGAGGGGGAGGGGAAAGGCGGGAAGGCAAGACCCATCCCCTTAGGAACCCCAGCTTGCACATGAACTATGCACTCTCTCTCGGATCCTGCCTGGAGGGGTGCCCATCCGTTCTTACGCGTGTCCCTACCCTAATAAACCTTGCTATGTTGCTTTCCCCTGCTGCCTCACGCCTGAATTCTTTCTTGCACGAAGACAAGGACCCTTTGCTTCTCTGGTCACACAACTAGACAAGAACCCTGTGGATGCGGGCCGGCGCCGCGGCTCACTTGGTTAATCCTCCGCCTGCGGCGCCGGCACCCCATGACGGTGCCAGGTTCTAGTCCCCTACTCCCCTAGTCCCCGTTGCTCCTCTTCCAGCCCAGCTCTCTGCTGTGGCCCGGGAGGGCAGTGGAGGATGGCCCAAGTGCCTGGGCCCCTGCACCGGCATGGGAGACCAGGAGGAAGCACCTGGCTCTGGCTTTGGATCGGCACAGCACCGGCCATGGTGGACATTTGGGGAGTGAACCAACAGAAGGAAGACCTTTCTCTCTGTGTGTCTAAAACTCTACCTGTCAAAAACAAAAACAAAAACAGAAACGATCCTACGGATGGTTCCAGGGTTGGTTTGCCAGCTCGCCATGGCTTACTACTCTACTAGTGGCACCGGCTGGCCCTGTAATTCTAACATTCCTAGCCCTGCTTCTAGGCCCGTGCATTAAAAACTGTGTTACTAGCTATGGTCCAAAAAGAATTAGCACAGTGAAGTTAGTGGCTCAGCGGGGGCTCTCTCTTGTCGGTGGTTTTAGCTTCTCCTGGACATCGAATGTCGCGAGGCAGCGACAGGCCTGGACACACGGCTGTCCTGAGGAAGCCTGTTTCCCACACGCGCCCGGAGCCCTCGGCTGTCTGCGCGGGGTAACGCCACCTCGGTGCCAGGCAGCGAGCTCCCGGGCGAGCAGAGCCCCGCACGGCCTGCCCAGCGCAGGGGCCGCCCTTTTCGTCGGTCCTCGTCCTCGGGACGCTCTCCACGCTAGTTGAAGTGTGTCAGCTGCAAACGAGCTCCAGTGAAAGGCAAGGCCCCTCCCACAGCGGCAGTCGGTGCGGCGGCCGGTCCCCCGCGGTGCGGGTCCCGCCCCAGCCGGGAGTCACGAGCACGCGGCGGAACCGCCGGCTCTCTCGGGCCCTCGCGGGAGAACCCGGGAACTCCGTGCGGAGGCCTCGCTGCCCACAAGGCCGAGCCACGTGGCCATGTTTCCGCGGGGTGGCGCGCGGTGCCTGGGGCGGGGCGGGGCGGGGCGGGTGCATGCAGATGAGGACGGCGGGGGCGTGACATGCAGATGAGTGCGGCCGCGGCGGTGGGGCGGGGGAGGAGAAGGGAGGAGGGGGGAGGGGGGCCGGTCCCGAGCGCGGGCGAGGAATCGCCCGCGTGGACGATGAGGGCGACAGGGCGGCGTGGCCTGCGGGGCGCGCGCGGGCCCGAGGAGCGGCGGGGGCGGGGCGGGGCGGGGCGGGAGTCACCGCGCGTGAAAGGTGCGCGGCGGGGGCGGGCGGCGGCGCGCGCGCAGGGGCCCGGCATCGCTTCTCGGCCTTTTGGCTAAGATCAAGTGTAGTATCTGTTCTTATCAGTTTAATATCTGATACGTCCTCTATCCGAGGACAATATATTAAATGGATTTTTGGAGCCGGGAGTTGGAATAGGAGCTTGCTCCATCCACTCCGCGCATCGACCCGGTATTGCAGTACCTCCGGGCGCGGTGCACCCCCTCGGGGGAAATAATGAGTTGACTAAAAACAGAATAATCAGTGCTTAAGGAACTCTTCGTTTTTTCTCGCTACTTCGCGACCCATGGGAATAAAAGGTCTTGCTTCTACACATACGGGAAAAATAGAGCTTCACAATCTTGTTTCCGGCCGTGACTGGAGCACAATCTTAGTCCACAAAGAACTCTAGAAATCCATGTTGAGAAGGGGATTTCATTGCACTTTAGGCTGCATCTCCCAGTGAAGGTAAACAGAGCGTGAATTCCAGCTGTGATGTTTGGCTATTGAGCAGCACTAGGAGGAGTTCTAGATCAAGAGTAGAGAGGGGGACAAGTCCGAGAAGTTGCGTTCGGTTCGGTTCGGTTGGTTTTTTTAAGTCAACTATTTTAGGGACAGGATGTGCCTATTTAAGCCCAGAGGTGAGGCCTGCACTTAAGACGCCTGCATCAGGGCCAATGTCGCGCACAGCAGTGTTAAGCCGCCACTGCTGCATGCCATATCGGATTCAGTCCACACCGCCCCAGCTCCCTTGTAAAGTGCTGTGACAAGTTGGGTCCACAGATGGCCCAAGTCCTTGGGACTCTGCCAGCCATGGATGAAGCGCCTGACTCCTGGCTTCAACCTAGCCAGACTGAACCAGCAGATGGAGCACCTCTCTTCTTTCAGATAAATGTTTATGAGATAAGCAAATGCCTGTATCCCATATCAGAGTGCCTGGGTACAATACCCCAGCTCTGGCTCCTGATTCGAGCTTCCTGCTGGTGCAAGACCCCGGGAGGCAGCAGGTGATGCCTCAAAGTAGTTGGGGCCCGGCCGCCTTTGTGGGAGACCAAGATGACCCTCCCAGCTCCACTCCAGCCCAGCACGGCTACTGGCCATTGCAGGCATCTGGGGAGTGACTCAGCAGCGGTTGAAGCCATCACCTGCAGAGCCAGCCTCCCACATGGGTGCGGTTCCTGAACCAGCAGATGGAAGCAAAAGCGCCTGCTCTCGCTCTCTCCAGCCTACCCGCTCTGTGTGTGCCCACTCCCACTTCTGTCTGCCGGCCAGAAGGGAACAAAGGAAGGGAGGAAGGAAGAAAAACGAAAAGAAAGAGCATTTGGAAGAACAAGGGGAAAAGTGTTATCTCACCAAAAAGCTTCCTTTTCCTTTTCCTTTTCCTATTCTGAAGTACAAAAGCAAACTGCTGGTTGGGAGACCTTTAATGAAGTCTTGCATCCACTGCAAAAGGAAAAAGAGAGAGAGAGAGAGAACCAATGATTCTGTGAGGAATCAGCATGCTAGAAAAAACAAACAGTGCTTGCAGGTGCATTCCAGAAACTGGAAAGCCAGCTACGATTGTCCTCTCTGGTCAGCAGGACTGGGGCTCTAAGTGTATGGTAGCAAACAAAAGGGCAGGATAAGCACAGGCTCCAGACTGACTGGGCTGTGTCCTGATGGATGACACACGAACATCTCGGAGGTCATACTTCGCTGCTTGCATTTCATTGTGCAGTCACGTTGCACAGAATATCCTGCCATCTCCACCTCATGATAAAGCCAAGGCAGGGAACAAGTCTCCCAGGGAGCTGGGCTGCTTCTGAGATACCTGGTATCAGACCAGCAAGCAGATGGGACCTGGCTCAACAGCCCAACCTCCCCTTTGCACTGCTTAAAAGCCTCCGACCTGTAGCCAGCACCGTGCCTTGGAGGGTTAAAGCCTCCACCTGCAGAGCTGGCGTCCAGTGGGTGCCAGTTTGAGTCCCGGCTGCTAATTTCCGATCCGGCTCTCTGCTATGGCCTGGGAAAGCAGTAGAAGATGGCCAAGTCTTTGGGCCCCTGCACCCACGTGGGAGACCCAGAACACGCTCCTGGCTCCTGGCTCCAGATCAGCTGAGCCCATTATTGCAGCCATTGGGTGTCGCTCCCCCTCTTCGCGGAGGAACGACACAGGACCCTGTGCTGTTCTTTTGTCTGCTCGGCCCTTCCCGGGTTTGCTGCTGGTTCTTCCCGGGTTGGCTGCTGTCCCTCCACCTCCGTGGAGGGGCGGCTCCCCCTGCCACTTTCCCCACTTCCGCGGGGGAGCGGCACACCGCCGGCCGGCTCTCTCGGGGGCTGCTCAGATGTTCCTTCAGATAGATGTTCCTGGTGCATGTTGTCTCTCTCCTCCTTTATAGTCCTCTTCCACCAATCCCAACTCTGCTACCCACACGCCGAGTACGCTGCTCTCCTCCAATCAGGAGCAGGAGCAGCTCCTGCAGCTTATCAATTGAACTGGAGGCAGCTGCACAAAAGCTGTTTCCTCCTCTCCCAGCGCCATATTGTGGGAGAGCAGATGCATAGAATAAGTCTTAATTCGAGTAACTTAGTCTAGTCTGAGTTGCTCCCCACAATTGGGGAGTGAACCAGCCGATGAAAGATCTTCACTTCCTTCTATCTTGCCTTTTAAATAAACAAATAAATCGTTGTAATTAAAAAAAAAAAGCCTCAGATCGTGGTCACTGAGCAGGAAAGGACAGTATTTCTTGAGACCCCAAGGTCTGCACTTGTCCTCATCTACCAACAATCTTTTCTTGACAATCAAATACTGTCCTCTAAAAAAGTTATTTATTTATTTTTAAAAGATTTATTTTATTTATTTGAAAGACAGAGTTATAGAGAGAGATCATCTGGTTCACTCCCCAGATGATGGCTAAGGCCAGAGCTGCACCAATCCAAAGCCAGGATCTTCTTCCAGGTCTCCCACGTGGGTGCAGGGGCCCAAGCACTTGGGCCATCTTCTACTGCTTTCCCAGGCCATAGCAGAGAGCCGGATCAGAAGAAGAGCAGCCTGGAATAGGACCGGCACCCATATGGGATGCTGGCACTTCAGGCCAGGGCTTTAACCTGCTACACCACAGCGCTGGCACCTATTCATTTATTTGAAACTCAGAGTGAGCCGGTGCCGTGGCTCCCTAGACTAATCCTCCGCCTTACAGCACCAGCACACCGGGTTCTAGTCCCGGTCAGGGCGCCGGATTCTGTCCCGGTTGCCCCTCTTCCAGGCCAGCTCTCTGCTGTGGCCAGGGAGTGCAGTGGAGGATGACCCAAGTACTTGGGCCCTGCACCCCATGGGAGACCAGGATAAGTGCCTGGCTCCTGCCATTGGAGGGTGAACCTACAGCAAAGGAAGACCTTTCTCTCTGTCTCTCTCTCTCACTGTCCACTCTGCCTGTCAAAAAAAAAAAAAAAAAAAAAAAAAAAAGAAAGAAAAAAAGAAACTCAGAGTGACACAGAGAGAGAGAGAGAGAGATCTTCCATAAACTTGTTAACTCCCCAGATGGCCACAATGATGGGGGCTGTGCCAGGCCATAGCTAGGAGGTTCTTCTAGCATCCCACGGGGGCGCAGGGGCCAGATCACCTGGGCTGTGTTCCGCTTCTTTCTCAAGCGCATTAGCAGGGAGCTGGATCTGAAGTGGAAGCAACCTGGCTTGAGCCGGAGCCCAGATGGGACTCCAGTGTCCCAGGTGGCGATTAACCCTCTGCCCCACAGTGCAGGCCCCGCCTTAGTTACATGACTCAGCACCAAGGGCAGGGACCCCGCTGTCTGGTACAGAGGACAGGAAGAGCTTGTTCACAGGGAATAAAGCGGTGGGTTAAGGACGTGCAGAGATGCACAACCTTTCTCAGGGAGAGACACGACCACTACACTGTGCGATACTGCAACACAATGGCTGGGCACGGCTGTGGGAAGCAGGCTTGGCTGGGACTGCTGGCTGCGCCTCAAGTTCCCGTCCCTGCTGCAGTGACTCAGTCCATGATTTACTGCCCAGAAAGGGGTTCGCAGGCACCGGGAGGAGGGGTCACCAGACGGGCGCATGGGCTAGTGCTGCCCCTTTAAGCGGTGCAGACTGAGGAAGGGGGCTTGTTACTGGAGAATGGCAGGGTTCTTGTCTTCACGCAAGAAAGAATTCAGGTGCGAGACAGAGGGTAGTGGAAAGTAAAATAGCTAAGTTCATTAGGGAAGGGACATCCATAAGAACGGACGGGCACCTCTGCAGACAGAACCTGAGAGAGTGCCCAGTCGCTCGGACTGCGGGAAGAGCGAGGTTACATGGTTGGGTGGAGAGAACACACCTGGCCAGGCAGGCGGGCGGCTCAGCGTGGAGGCAGAGGGCTGAGCGCGCAGTCCGGTTGAGGCCGGGGGGTTTCAAGGAGATGGGTCTTTGTCTTCACACATCTCCTCCTGAAACAAACGACTTTATGGGTGTAAATATGAGAAACTCCTATCTGAGTTTTCCCCCAGAAGTTATCAGGAGGAGGCCTAGCTGGCGCCACCCTGATTTTAGAGGAAGGGTGAGCAAGATCCCTGGGGGACCGGGATCTAAGCAGGGTAACGGGGGCGATGCGTAGACACGGACGGACAAGTCACAGTGACAGGAACTCAAGGGCGACACCACCATACAGCTCCACGTATTCCCCTCTCATCTCATTCCCAGCACAGGGACACTGAAGCCAACCTGGCTCCCTGATCAAGCGACCCCAGCACCCCAGGTGGGGCGGTGTGGGGCACACGTTTGGTCAGCTTGAGAGCCTTTGTCTACACCAGGGTGCCTGGGTTCCAGTCCCTGGGGACATCAGGGTACGCCCCCACGGGGGAACATATGACATCAAAAAGCAGGCTGTAGAGGTTTTCTCTTTAGCTGTTGCCAGTTTGTGTTGGGCTTGGAAGATGCCCCAGTGTTGGGGCTTCTGTCTCACCTGCTGTCAGGTAGGAAGTCAGAAACTGAGCCCGTGTGTCTGTGTGTGTGTGTGTGTGTGTGGGAGACAGGCCTGCAGCCCAGCACCTGCTGCGGAAGCCCCAGGAGCCCAGACCCTGGTCACCTCCCAGGTTGTCCCAGCCCTTCCCCAGGAAAGCTCCCAGGAGAATTCTCTCTCCTCAGGACCAAGGGGTTACCTGATAACAGGGGCAAGAAAACCTCAGACACGCCTGAAGGGAAGCCCCCGACTCAGCCTGGTGCCAGCAAATCTGGGGAGGAATTTGCTAATTTTCTCCCAACAAACCCTTCCTCCAGGACTCTCCATTCTTTGTCCTGGAGGAGGGGGGAGGTGGGTAAACAGACCCCCTTAAAATCCTAGGGAGTCCAAAGGGACGGCACCCTCAGCCCTCTGCCTCTCTGCGGAGCCACCTGCCTGGCCTCATCCTCTGCACTCAACCATGTAACCTTGCTCTCCCCCAGTCTGAGTGACTGGGCTCTCTCTCTCTCGCTGTCCCTTCCCTCCTGACGGATGCCCTGTCCCCAGTAAAGCCTTATCACTCCGCTCTAGGTCTCATGCCTGAATTCTTTCTTGCGTGAAGACAAGAACCCCCAGCTTCCATGGCCTTCCCTCCGGGAACATTTCTGCCAACCACGAAGGGACTTCCACACAAGAAGGAGGCGGGAGGGGAAATGCCTGGGTCTAAGGCTGGCCTTGCAGGTTTCCCCACCTAAGCTAGAGAGACACCTTAATCCATGAACCCTTACAACCTGATGGATGGGTCTCTCTGCGGCTCATGGAAACTTTTCCTTCAGCCCCGCAGGAGTCTGACTGCCTCTCTGTGTTGTGGTGTGCTTCCTGTCCGAAGCCCTGGGCTCACACGCTGATGATCGGCCCTCTTCTGTGCTGCTGTCCCTGACTTGGCTGATGAGAGTTTTCACGTGTCTTGGAGGTTTCCTGTTTTTCTATTGCCAGTACTGAGTCTTGATTGGGAGAACTGTGTCTCAACGTTGTTTACGTTATCTGCCTATTTGTAATGTTTGAGGGATTACCTCAACTCTGATCAGATCTGGCCCACAGCCTTGGTAAAAATGCTCGGGTTAGAAGTACTCTTTTGGCTAAACGGTTCGACTCTTCGACAGTTTCAGTTCTAAACCGAGTCTTCTGACTTTGAGGCTTCCAGTCGGATCCCTGGACCTCTGAAAGAATGAGACTCTGATTTTGTTAAAATAACAGCTGTTTAGTCGATTCAGATTATGTCAAGTATGCTAAAAGGTTATAAATGATGTCAGGCCTGTGTTGTATTCGTGTTATCGCTTTCCAGCTAGAGTGGTCTTATAGTAAACGAGAGTAAATTCTGTGTATACAAGCCTTTATGTTGGTAACTACAGTCAGCCAATACAGATTGGTTCAAAATCCGGTTAACCCAAATGCCCTCCGGTTTGCTTTGGTTCGCTCGGTTTACCCGTGTTTTTGGTACGCTTTAACCGTGTTTCTTTAAAAGATGAGGGTCTTTTCCAAGTTGTGAGCATGCACTAGTGTCTCTGCTTGCTGTCCAGGAGGTGTCATCTTTATCGGTTACTTAAGAACAGGGAAATGTAATTTTGACCTCAAAAATAATGCAGATAATGGTGTGTATTCAACTTCAGTGCCTTAAATCATCTAGGCATCGTTACTAAGTTAAACTTGGGAAAATGTATTATAACACCTTAAATTCTGTAAGGGAGACTGGTGGGGCTTAGCAACATGTATTCTCATAGGTTGGCCATACATGACAATTCAAGACTACTTAAAAGTAACTTCGGGTGTAAGTTTCAGAAGGTCTGAGCAAGTCACAAAAAGATAAGAAAAGTTTACGATTTTAAAATCTTGTTTACAGAGTTTTCTACAAGTTGAGTGTTTTGTGTGTGTGTGTGTGTGTGTGTGTGTTTTGACAGAGTGGACAGTGTGAGAGAGAGACAGAGAGAAAGGTCTTCCTTTTGCCGTTGGTTCACCCTCCAATGGCCACCGCGGCTGGCGTGCTGTAGCCGGCGCACCGCACTGATCCAATGGCAGGAGCCAGGTACTTCTCCTGGTCTCCCATGGGGTGCAGGGCCCAAGTACTTGGGTCATCCTCCACTGCACTCCCAGGCCATAGCAGAGAGCTGGCCTGGAAGAGGGGCAACCGGGACAGAATCCGGCGCCCTGACCGGGACTAGAACCCGGTGTGCCGGCACCGCCAGGCGGAGGATTAGCCTAGTGAGCCGCGTCGCCGGCCAAAGTTGAGTGTTAATGCCAAAGTCACACGGACCTAAAATCGAAGTCCGAGCTTCTGTTAGGACAATGCGTTTTTTTAAAGTGCATATAAATATGTCAGTAAATATCTGGAAATGGTCTCAATTGTAAATCTTAAAATCTGCTGTTGTAAAAACTGCACCGTCTCCTTTTAACAGTGTCTGTTTAATTGGTTGCTCTGTGCCATTTCTAGAGTTAGGTCCTGTAAGCTCTTCTTGACTGTTAAATTGTTCCAAGTTATGTGGTGATTTCATGTGCTAACTCTTATGTTCGAGGTTTTTATTTCTGCTTTATTCAACAAGAGACATGGAATTTGTGTTCCGTCGAAGGAATCTATCGTGTACTCTACTGTCTCTTAAGTTACGATTGATGAAAAGCATCGAGCCTTAAAAGTCTAAGTTATTTTAAATGTCACTATGATTAGATCTGGTCTAAAAGTGTTAAAATCACCCTGACTACATGGATGGATATCACTTCACAGTGTTAAGGAATTCTGCTTTGCCCAGATACTTTAAGTTCTCTTGGCATCTTTAGCAGACTTTCTGAAAATCAAAGTTCTAAATTCTCCAGAATTTGATATTTCCAGAGGGGCTACTGCAGATGCCAAGAGACCTCTCTCATCTCGCAGAGATAATAACCAGTTGGGCTATTTGGATTAAAGGTGCTGTCAAGATGTGACATGATGCTAAACTTCAGGTATAAGCATGTTTCTTTCTAGCTGCTCCAGCCCCTGGCTCTGAAGCCAGATCCTTTAAAGGGAGATGAGGAAGTCTCCATGCCGCTGACGCTGAATAACCGGGCATTGCTAGTTCAAACGTGGATCACACGGAGGTCCAGCCCAAAGGGAGAGTGTTGCAAAAGAGACTTGGAGATGCTTGGAGACGGTTATGAGGCAGATGCTAGAGACCTGGGTTCCAGGAGCCCAAGAAAGCTCTAGTGTCCACAGGCTACACGGTGGAAACCCGGAAGCCCCAAAACTTAAACTTAGGGGCTACACAGTAACACTAGTTAAACCCGGCAACCCAGGCCCATAACCCACTGGCTACACGGTAAATATCCAGAAGCCAAAGGATGGCAGTAACACACCGGTTGAACGCTGCTTAAATCTGAAGGCCCAGGGAGTCAGGCTAAGCAACCAGAGAGACCCGACTGGCTGCCTCATTTCTCCTCTCTTCTCTTCCAGAAGGGAAGCTACTACTGTTCTGCAGGACTCTCCACTGTGATGCACGGTTTGATCCCCAGACCTTATATAAGGGATGACTGACCTTTTCTGTACTAATGCCTGGCCACAGTATAGAGGACCAAACAGCATAGCCAGAAAATGAGAGGTTAAACTATGAAGTAATGTCACAGCTAGCCTGATTCTTACCTAAAAGGTCTCTTCATGGGCATGGTTATAGCTCACAGGAAAATACTAAGTGTCAGAATTTGCCCATGACCATAGTTGTCTAACTCCCCCTGATGACATTAAAGCAATCTTCAAAAATCAGGGTTGGGTTGAGCACCCCTTGACTGACATCATAGAGGCTGCCTCTGTGGTCTGCTTTATTAGAGACCAGGAGAACGAGGAGCAAGCTCGCAGCAGGAGCGATGTAAGGATAGGCAACAGGCCAATCAATGGCTGTTCTGCACGGTGATCTGCCGTCAAGGAGACCCAACAAGGCCAGTCCACCCCAAACGGCACCCGTTTCCGATGTGAGGAGCCAGGGCGTTGGGCAAGCAGCCGTCGTGACAGAAACCGCCTCCTGTCAGCTCAGCCGAGAGCAAGGCCACTGGACACGGAACTGCCCTGGGGTCGAAGGACCCCTGGTTCAGAACCGCAGACCCTGTGGCTCCGAGCTTAAAGCCTTTGGCTCTGCCCAGCCTCTGCCCAGCTTCCAGCTCTAGCCACTGCTGTTGAGGGGATGGCCTAGGGTCAGTGAAACATAAGTTGCCTATTTGTACCAGCCTCCTGTTCAGCTCTCCTCCTAGTCCAGCTTCATAATGGGAGTCAACAGGGTGCCTCTCTTAAGGAGATTCTCATCTCTCTTCTCTTCTGGCACCCCACGCGTAGGTCTGGGCCTCACACACCCAGCCAGGCCTTGATGTCTATCCAAATATTCTTAACCCTGAAAGCCCTTCCTGCTGATATCAGAAACGGCCTCTCAAAATATATATCCAACTGTGGCCCCTTAAAGTTCCCTGGAAGCGCCATCTGGGATGCCACGTATGTTACCGGCATTTGGGGTGCCATATGATATCAGAAATGACCCCTAAAATATATATGAAAATGTGTCTCCTTAAAGTTCCCCAGAAGGCCCATCTGGGTTTCCACATATGGTACTGAAATTTGAGTTCCCTACGATATCGCCATATGCTTATTAATAAATCCCCAATATTAATAAGCCCGAGAGGGCTCTTGCCTAATATTTAGAGAAGAATTCTAAATACCGGCACAGATAAATGAGGCAGCATGGTACATGGTAAGCTTTACTTAGTGCGAAAGATGCATAGGAGAGTGAGAGCTTTATCTAAGAGAGAGAGGCAAATCTGGACTCATACGGAGCACCAGGAACCAGCCACGTGGAGGAGCATCTAGGCCAGGAAGCCTAGGGCGGGTGGTCCGAAGGCCACAGGCCCTGGAGGCGCAGGGCTACAGCCAGCCCCCTCCTGGCTAGAGGCCAGGGAAAATAAGAGGGCCAGGACACACGGGGTCCCAGGCTTTGGTCCCAGGCTTTTAACCCACTTCCAAAGGGGAGTGGTTAATTAACCTGATTGGCCGGTGGGCACTCAGGTGTGGCCAGGTAGGGGCCTGAGGTCACACAGAGGTGTGGCAAAGGCACGGTCTTCCAGCTCACAAAGCTAATTGACTTTAACCTATACACCTGCCTACTTCACTGCCAGTTCCTAAAAACAGGGCTTTGAGTAACAGCACCTATTTGGATGGGTCCTCACCGAGGACTTAAAGGGCCTATCTCTTGAAGGGGTGCAAAGTAATCCAAAATGTAGATGGTTAAATGTAAATGATTTATTAGTCTGCTCCCCTTCCCAGCCTGAGATTCTGGTCTTATCCATCGGCTTAACTTCCTAGCAAAACGAGCTACTAGGTATCCAGAAGAAAAGGCATGACCGGTCCCTTAGAGAGTGAATTATTTAACCCTTCTCCACTCCCCTGGGGAGAGAAGACCAGCGCCAGAGAGGATATGGGCCATGCAGCAAATGCTTACTTCTGCAAACCTCAGGCAGTCCCACCTTTTCCCTAACAGGTAACCGATTCCTAGATGCAGGGAAATAGCACAGCTCCTACACCAGGCTCTCAGCAGGGAGCCAGAGCAGAGCCCCCTCCTTTGGGAAAAGCAAGCAAACAAGGCTCAGCTTTTATCCACTGAAAAGCTGCCAGGACTAGGGCTCTCACAAAGGGATTGCAAATTCAGGCCTTCAAACAGGCAGGCCCTAGACCTGCGACCTGCTGCCCGAGAAAGTGCCCCGAGCCAGGGTCAAACTAAAGGGGCAAAAGTCATGTTCATGCTTTCTTGGACGAGGCCAGACAACTCCAGGGCCAGGTCAGACAAGACTAAAATATCTGGCCTAACACCACATCTGGTCATGGAAATGCTGGTCACTGCCTCTCCTTGGCGACACAGCACCAAGCACATTCTGTGCTCGCTGCAGACTGTTGCCCCTTAACATCCTTGCGTGTCCTCTCTCTAACAGAACACAAGCCATCTGCTCCAGATGCCTCTAGGACATGGCTTCCAGCCTACTCATCGGGCGAGGTGACCCGCTCTCTGGACCAAGCAGGACCATGCTTCCCGAGGCCACTCTCAAGCACCACAGGACAGAGAGCAAGAGAAAAACACCCATATCCCCCTGGACGCCCACTTGTCAGCTTCGGAAGTAGCTAGAAGACAGAACCCCACCCATTTATCCCCATAAAAGAATTACGGGTATTCTCTCTTGAGGGGGGATATGTCAGGTAGGAAGTCAGAAATTGAGCCTGTGTGTGTGTGTGTGTGTGTGTGTGTATGTGAGAGAGAGAGAGAGACAGGCCTGCAGCCCAGCACCTGCTGCGGAAGCCCCAGGAGCCCAGACCCTGGTCACCTCCCAGGTGGTCCCAGCCCTTCCCCAGGAAAGCTCCCAGGAGAATTCTCTCTCCTCAGGACCAAGGGGCAAGAAAACCTTCTCAGACAGCCCACCCACGGAGCCCACCACAGAGCTCCGGGCTCCCAGCCGGCTTCGGCCATGTGGGACTCAACCCGCGGATGGAAGCTTCTGTGTGACTGTCTTTCCGGTAAGTAAACAAATCATTAAGAATAAACAGAAACCCCCTTTCTTGAGGCGTCCTTCCACTGGGATCCAGGTCCCCCCCCCCCCCCAGGCATCCGCGTCCTTGGGGCGGAGGCGGCAGCAGCAGTCGGTGCGCCCCGCACGGCCTGCCCAGCGCTGGGGCCGCCCTTTTCATCGGTCCTCGTCCTCGGGACGCTCTCCACGCTAGTTGAAGTGTGTCAGCTGCAAACGAGCTCCAGTGAAACACAAGGCCCCTCTCACAGCGGCAGTCGGTGCGGGGGCCGGTCCCCCGCGGTGCGGGTCCCGCCCCAGCCGGGAGTCACGAGCACGCGGCGGAACCGCCGGCTCTCTCCGGCCCTCGCGGGAGAACCCGGGAACTCCGTGCGGAGGCCTCGCTGCCCACAAGGCCGAGCCACGTGGCCATGTTTCCGCGGGGTGGCGCGCGGTGCCTGGGGCGGGGCGGGGCGGGGCGGGTGCATGCAGATGAGGACGGCGGGGGCGTGACATGCAGATGAGTGCGGCCGCGACCGAAGCGGCGGAGCGGGGCGGGGTGGAGTGGAACGGGTCCCGAGCGCACGCGCGAATTCGCCCGCGTGGACGATGAGGGCGATAGGGTGGCGTGGCCTGCGGGGCGCGCGCGGGCCCGAGGAGCGGCGGGGGCGGGGCGGGGCGGGGCGGGAGTCACCGCGCGTGAAAGGTGCGCGGCGGGGGCGGGCGGCGGCGCGCGCGCAGGGGCCCGGCATCGCTTCTCGGCCTTTTGGCTAAGATCAAGTGTAGTATCTGTTCTTATCAGTTTAATATCTGATACGTCCTCTATCCGAGGACAATATATTAAATGGATTTTTGGAGCCGGGAGTTGGAATAGGAGCTTGCTCCGTCCACTCCGCGCATCGACCCGGTATTGCACGGTGCACCCCCTCGGGGGATACAACGCGGTCTCAAAGGCAGACTTCACCCAGCTCGTGGGCTTGCTTGCCCAGAAACGCCTGGGGCTTCTCCTTGCTCGTGTTTTGTGCTGCTTCCTCTGCGTGTGCAGACCAACAGGAGACCAACCACACCGCCCAGACTAGACGTCTCGCTGTCCAGCCACAATGGCAGTGGTCCACCTCTGGGAGCCAACCAGCCTGCACCTCCCAACAGGGGACTGTGGCATCCATAGCTATTGCCTCCAAGCCCCACATGGCCGCCGGTTCTGCTCCCACCTCTTCCGTTCTAGCTCTCTGCTACGGCCTGGGAAAGCCCACACGCTAAGGCCCCTGCACCCGCATGGGAGACCCAGGAGAACCTCCTGCCTCCTGCCTTTGCATCCCATCAGAGAACCAGAGCATGCAAGACCTCTCTCTACCTCTCTCTGACCCTGTCTTTCTTTCCTTTCTTTCCCCTCCCCTCCCCTCCCCTGCCCTCTCCTCTGAAATTTTCATTAAAAACAGCCAGGCCCCAGGAAGATGGGCTAGGAAAGGCCAGCAGGGGGCTCTGAGCCCTTGACCACTCCCAGAAGGAAATAGGGGTGGGAGAGGGCTCCCCGTACACTTCCTCACTGGGTTCAGGCCTCTCCAGGCTCATGGGCCCCTAAGTTCAAGGTCTCTTTAGCTGAGGGGAGAAGGGGCAGGAAGAGACAGAAAGAGCCCCCCCCTTCCCCTGCATTGTCTTTTCACAGACGCTAACACTGTGGAGACCAGGGAGCAGCAGGTGGAGGAGCCCTTCCACCCTGAAGGCAGCTTTGTCCCCCCAACACAAAATACATAAATAAATACATAAAAAGAAATATTGTGTGGGCCGGTGCCACGGCTCACTTGGCTAATCCTCCGCCTGTGGTGCTGGCACCTCGGGTTCTAGTCCAGGTTGGGGCGCCGGTTCTGTCCCGGCTGCTCCCCTTCCAGGCCAGCTCTCTGCTGTGGCCCGGGAAGGCAGTGGAGGATGGCCCAGGTCCTTGGGCCCTGCACCCGCATGGGAAACCAGGAGGAAGCACCTGGCTCCTGGCTTTGGATTGGAGCACAGCGCGCCGGCCGTGTTGCCGTTTCGGGGGGCGAACCAACGGGAAAAGGAAGACCTCTCTCTCTCTCTCTCACTGTCTAATTCTGCCTGTCCCCCCCTCCAAAGAAATTTTAAAATATTGTCTTAATTTGGAGCTTTTTAACAGGTTCTTTCAAATGTAAATCAAGGAAATTGGCAGATGGAAAACATCACAAGTATAGAAATATGCGCTTGATAAGAAAGGTTAAGAAGATAAAAGGTTTTTTTGAATAAAGAAAGGACATGGTTTGTAAGAATGACTTCATCCTGATGGCTAGTTTACTCTTGACTGGAATGGAAATGATAGAACATTTCAAGTAAGTTGAAGAGGGTGTGATGAAGTCACAGAACGTTATAAAAAAAGAAATTTTTAATCCAAATCTATTCTATTTTTTTTTTGTTAACATAGAATTATAATCTGATAATCCTCTATTAAGGAAATAGAGGATTTTTGCAATATATGTTAGGAAACTTTTTTTTTTAAGATTTTATTTATTTATTTGACAGGTAGAGTTACAGACAGTGAGAGAGAGAGAGAGAGAGAGAGGTCTTCCATCTACTGGTTCACTCCTCAAATGGCCACAACGGCCGGAGCTGCATCATCCGAAGCCCAATAGCCAGGAGCTTCTTCCCAGTCTCCAACGCTGGTGCAGGGACCCAAGGACTTGGGCCATCTCCCACTGCTTTCCCAGGCCATAGCTGAGAGCTGGATTGGAAGAGGAGCAACTGGGACTCGAACCACCGCCCATATGGAATGCTGGCGCCGCAGGCGGAGGATTAAGCTAGTGCGCCATGGCGCCAGCCCCTAGCAAACAGTTTTTAATTGTCTTAGAAATCTGTTTAAAACTTGTAGCATCTCCTTTTGATCGTTTTAATTGGTGACTCTGTTCAGTGTTTTAGCAAGCTCCAGTAAGCTCGTCTCTCTCCCTAGTCCTGACTCTGTTAAAACTGTTCCAAAGCATGGGATTCGACTCAATGCCCCAGCTCTTAAATTTAAGGTTTTATTTCTGAGTCTTGGAACAACCAAAGAGACACAGATTTTGTGTTATGTTAAAGTAATCTATTATGTTCTCTTGATGTCTCTGTTAAATTCTAATTGTTTAAAAACACCTGAGTTTGTGTTAAGAATTATGATTTGTTTGAATATATGCTTATCCTAAAACATTTGAGTAATCACCTTGTCACAGGGATCAAATTTGGTCTATATTATGTCATCGTGTTAAGGGATCTTATTTCAACCAGATATTTTAAGCCTTCTTGGCATCCTTGACAGGCATTCAAAAAAAAAAAAAAAAATCAAAGGATATGTGTCTCTCATCTTGTAGAGACACCAACGAAGCAGGCTATTTGGATTATATTAGAAGTACTGTCAAGATGTGAAGTGGTGCTACCTTTTAAGTTTTGATAATATAAAATGCTACCGCTACAAATGTCTGTAAGTTAAAAAGTCTAATGACCTTGTGTTACCAGACACGATGGTTATCCTAATGAGAAAGGCCTAAAAGGGTTAAATGTTCTGTAAAATCCTGCAGGTGCTTTTGGAAATACTGTGTGAAGTAAGCAAGTGCCTCTTGTTGGTTAATGAGTTTAGAATTTTACACGTGGCAACTTAAAGTCTTTGGCCATCCACAGTTTTATATATCAGATTTGCTGCTCATAAAACTAAAGCGTTGTTATTCTGATGGACTTTTTCCAGCCACTTCTATTGTATTCAGAACTTTGGGGTAACTCTGTAAACAGATGAAGCCAATAATGTATTACAGATACCAACCGAGAGAAAGTATGGTTAACTGAGGTTACTAAGAGCAGCAAGTCATTCGAACCAACTGGTAATTTACCAAAAGGAGTTAAAGAATTTTTTTTTAAAAAAAGCTATTACTGAAACTGCTTTATTGTGCTATCTTGTATGTTATGTTATATGTATACACATATGGTATGTCTACACGGGAATATTTCTTAAGAGCTTTATTTTCATTGGCTTATAGAGAACAGATTGCTCATAAATTTAAACTGCTAAAATTAATCAAAGATACATTTTGATTCCTGTGACCTGAATCTCTGTATCAGAAGCTTTAAATCTGTTGGTAGAAAGAAATGAAAATGTTTTTATATGTTTGTGCTTGAGTTTGCTGATTCAACAAGCCACATCATGTCAGATATTTAAGAGATGTTTCCAAACACACGTATTCTTAAAATTTACAGGAGGCATCGGACCTCCTGTTAAATGTTCTCCTAACTGGTTATCTAAAGGGTGACATCGCTTGCTAAGTCTTCATTTGCTATTGCTATTGTCAGCAAGCAGTCTGGGACTCCCTCCCTCCTCTCTCTAGTCTCTTCAAGATGGGATACTGAGTATTTGGAAGGACGCTCCAAGAGGCACCACTTGGCTTTTGGATCTTAGAAAAGGGATGGCTACCATTTTCTGTGATAATAGCATAGGCAAAAGGAGAGCTTAAATTATAATTTCACAGCTAGGTTGACTTCGCCTTGGGCACGGTAAACAGGCAAAACCTCCCTTTCAGACCACGCAAAGGGAGAGAAAGCTTTCAAGTGAGGACACAGCTTTCCTCAGGGGCATTGTCTACCTCACAGAAGAACCACTACCAGAACCACTACTACGCCTGTGACTGTAGACTTCTAGTGTGGGCCACAAAGGTCTGCTTTAACCAAAACCAGGAGGAAGAGAAAGCTAGGCATCAGAAGCAACGTAAAGATAGGTGGAGGCCCATTAAATGTAACTCTGCACTCTGAACGGTGCTGTTTGTTTTTTTTTTTTTAATTTTATTTTATTTTATAATGAAGCAAACGATGGTGCCTGTCTTAGGTTGTGGGTTCCACCCGCACATTCTTACCCGTCATCAGAATCCATCGTCATCGATGAATCCCTGTCTTAGGTTGCTATGTGCGGCAACCCATCTTACCCGTCATTGACTACCCACCGTCTTATCTTCTGAGGGACTTCCAAGGCCTAGTTAGAAAATACACGAAACACCTGCCAACAAGACGGGCTGTAAGGAGGCTTATGAGGAAGATTACAATCCCCACAAACAGTTCTTTAAGCCAGGAGAAATTTGGCAGCCAGGATGTAAGCCAATTGAATAAGCTTTTGGACCCTTTGTCTTGAGTCAAGTAAGAAGCAAGTTCTGTGCATTTTTGGATTTCAATAGCAATACTATGAGAGTTATCAGTAAGATTAAAACAACATATTCTTAACTTGATTGCATTTTTGTGATGTAATAAGAGAAGATAATCAACGGCTGCACTATTATCTAGAATACCCTGCCGCAATACTTGTTGTTGTTCGTTTGATAAGGATAGGGCAGTTGAAGAATGATCGATATTTTTTTAAAGCCAGTTAAATTTAGCAGTGGGGGGTTGTATACCAACTTTAGTGACACTAATGCTGATAAGTTCTGATAACCCACTACCATCGGACCAGCCTGACATTAGGCGAGAGATGAAACATATAGCCAAATATCAACTATTTTTGATTACAAAAGGAGGTTTGGTACAAAGTTTTAAAGGATGAACGTCAGTCCATACAGACTGCAGCGAGGTTAGCACAAATTGCAGAACACACGGAAAACATCCCATACAAAGTAGGAAAAGCAGTAGCGGTCCAGCCAACATTGATAACCAATGAATCCATTGAAACCCTCCAAATGAATAGTGGGTTAGTAATAAACATATGTTGCATTTTACTCTTAAGTTTATCAATAACAGACTCTATATATGGCACATTGTTCGTAATGTTAAAATAACATTCCCCTGGTACAGATTTACAGCTTATATGATTGTTTAACAGCAAATAATCGATAGCTGCTCGGTTTCAGTGTACTCCTGGATGAACTTGATCCAATTCTTCAGCTATACTGGATAGCGCAGTAGCAGTAAGATTGATTGTTTTGGTCACCAAACATGTAAGCCTTCGTAGTCCACGATTATTTCCATAAGCCAATCCAGGAACTCCCACTAGCTGTATAGCCATGGTGAAAGCAGGTCTCCAATTACGATGACATCATCATCACAGTTCTCAGGGAATGAGCGTCGCTGTCCTGTCTTTGGAAATACAGATGTTAAAGCATTGGGGCCACACGGCCCAATGGGCAGTTGTGAAAATCATCAGGGGCTAACAATGTAAAAGCAAATTGGTTGCATAAAAATACCCATCCCTTAGGAGCCCGCGTCCCATACCAGTACCGGATCAGGTCCATTCGATTGATTGGTGATAGGATCCCTCCATTTCACCATTGCTCTTTTCGCAGCTGTGTGGATGCCAGTGTTGATCAGCTGCAAAACGACCATCTTTATCCAATGTGAAAAAATTTAAAATGAATAAAGCATGTGAGAGCCATTTGTTAGGAGAATGGGCAAGAACCCCAAACTCCCCTTTTTTAATTTTATTAAAGCATTGCTTTAAAGTATTATGTGTACGTTTAACAATGCCTCGACCCTGAGGATTATAAGGAATGTCAGTAACATGAGATATAAAAAAGTTACACAAAGATTTTTAAAAGAGGCAGAGATATAAGCAGGTTCATTATCCGTTTTAATCTGCTTTGGAGTTCCTAGGGAAGCAAAAGCTTGTAATAACACATCTTGTGGCTTCACCTGTATGTAAGGAAGCAAACATAAATCCAGAACAAGCATCAATAGACACACGTATATATTTTTGTTTACCAAATTCCATGAAGTGGGTGATATCCATTTGCGATAGTTGATTGGGGAATAAACCGCGAGGATTAATTCGAAGGTGAGGTACTGGTAACTGGATGGAGCAAGTAGAACAGAATGTTACAATTTGTCGAGCTTGTTCTTGAGTCATATTATGTTTTAAGCGTAACGTATGAGCATTTAAATGATGTAAAACGTGATCTCCTGTTGCTGTATCAATAGAATATATGCATAGAGCAGAATGTGCCACACGATTGCCATCTACCAAAGGTCCAGGAAGATTGGAATGTGCTCGAATAGGACCTATAAAGAAAGGGCAGGTATACTGCCGAATGACAGTGCAAATGCGAGAACACAAAGGAGAGGCAGCTGAGGATCCAGGAAGGAATGAACAAGTTTCCAATCGAGGCACCGATAGGAACACATATTTGCTATCGGTGTATATGTTAACCGCTACATCCAAAGTAGACTGCAATGCAAGTGCAACAGCAGCTAATTCAACTAGCTGTAGAGATGAAAAAGAGGTGTTAATAACTGTACGGTGACCATCACAAATTACAGAAGCTTGACCAGTGTTGGCACCCTCTATAAATATCAAGCCAGCATTCTCTAAGGGTTGAAAGCTTGCATTTCGTGGAAATACACAGGAATGATGTCATAAAAATTGTATCACTTTATCTGCTGGATAGTTATTACGACCTTGTCCTGAAAAAGAAGCTAATGCAAGAGGCCAGCCTTCAGTGAAAGACAGGAGCCATATTAGCTGTTTGTTAGTATATGGTTGGTTGACATATACATGTCAGCTCTATTTCAAATATCTTTTGTACATTTTAGTCTCCCTTTAGCGATAATCTCAGCTATTGCATTATAATATGGTACAACATTCTTTTGAAGGGTAGCCTGTAAATATATCCAAAGTAAAGGGGCCTCTTGCCACAACAGAGTGGTGGGTAAATAATCTGTAATCAAAACAATAAGAATTAAAGGTTGATTACAATCAATGCAAGAAACACAGCTCTGAGATAAGGCTTGTTGTACCTTTTGCAAGGCTAGGCATGCTGCGGGAGTAAGCACTCCTTGGGAGGTAGGGGAACTGTCTCCCTTCAGGATATCGAATAAAGGTTTAAGGTCTCCTGTTGTGAGGTGCAGATGTGGACAAGGCCAATTAATACCCCCTAGAAGTTTTTGAAAATCATTGAAAGTCTGTAAAGAATCCAATTGTGAGGTGGAAGTATTGTTCATGGGTACGATTGGAAGCCTAGATATTGATAAGGATATTGAAGTTGCATTTTCTCAGGGGCTGGCTATGATAAGACCAAAAGCAGATAGTTGCTCTTTCATTCCTGTCAGACATTGCATCACCAAGAATTCCTCGGGTCCAGCTATTAAAATATCACCCACATGGTGTACAATATATAAATTGCTATATTTTTTGCAAATTTGTTGCAGAGCAGCATCAATGAATTGTTGGCACAAAGTAGGGCTATTAGCCATTTTTTGAGGTAAGATCCTCCATTGGCATCTTTGCATAGGTTCTTTAAAATTTACTGGTGGAACACGGAAAGCAAATCGGGGACAATCTTCTGGGTGTAAAGGTATAGTATAAAAATAATCTTTTAAATCTATTATTGCAATATAAGAGTCCTTTGGAATTGCAGTAGGCAATGGTAAACCTGGTTGTAAAGCCCCCATCATTTCCACAGTAGCACTAACAGCCCTAAGGCCTTGAAGCAATCGCTATCTCCCAGATTTCTTTCTGATAACAAAAATAGGACTATTCCAAGGAGAATTAGAAGGAACTAGTTGTCCCGCTGTTAATTGTTCTTCCACCAATATCTGTGCAGCATTTATCTTTTCCTGCAGTAAAGGCCACTGATCCACCCACACGGGATTATCTCATTTTTATTTTATTTTATTTTTTGCACGGGGCACAGGCTGACCAGTAGCCATCAAGGGAAACCCAAGCCTCTCTGGTCATGATTGACAGTTAAAGTAAGTAACTGGAGATGTGATGCTTTGTTGTTGTTTGCCTAAACCCTTACCTGGCAGATGACCTTGTTGAAGTATGTTAGTGGTAACAGTCTTATTTGGACTACGCATTAAAGCCCCCATTTGAATTAGAATATCACGTCTCCATAGATTAACAAGTAATGCAGCCAAAATATAGGGGCGACAGGCTCCAGCATTACCTGCTTCATCCTCCCATTGCAGCAACTTGGAACTTTGTGCTGATCTCTGACTCCGACCAATACCTCACGACTGAGTCATGGTCATTTCCTTTCTCCAATTCGTGGGCCAGCTTGCTGCTGAAATAACAGAGCCATCAGCTCCAGTACCTAAAAGACCACTGAATAACTTTTTATTTAATTTTAAGAAAAATTTGGGTCGGTCCTTAGTTATGGGTTGTATCCAATAAGCATCAGAAGATCCAAAACCTTTATTTCCTCTTTTATTTAAAAAAGACTTTCCAATTGAAGAGAAGGGGAGCAGAATCGGTTGAGCGATGCGTTGTCCTGGAGGTAAGTTACATTATTGGTTTGAGCCATCATTTTTATCTCACCAGTAAAGTCAGCGTCTGTAACTCCAGGAAAAACCTGTAACCCTTTCATAGTTGTACTACTTCTGCCCAGTAGGAGACCAAAAAGCCCAGTTGGCAAAGGACCAAAAATCCCAGTAGGGAGGGCTTGTGGGCCCATCTCAGGGGTCAGTACTCTATAGGTCCAGTCGCGCACTACCCTCTGTGGCTCTGTGGAGGGAACTGACGGATGTAGGGTGTTTTGTCGAGGAACAAATGTCATGGCCCCCAAAATGTGTTGGTTTTGTTGGGATGGGGCCTGGGGCCAGCCCCGCTTTTAGTTTTTTGAACTTTATTCTTTTAATGAATTGCCTTTCTATCAGTTTTGGAGTGACATGTATTGGCCCAATGCCTTCCTCTTTTGCACCGGGGGCAAATCGCAGGAGGAGTCTTATTTTGATCTTTAACTTTTGGACCTTTTTGTTGCACATGTCCCTGCTGCCCACATTGATAGCACCCTCATTTATCAGGCATAGCCCTCCTTGTTGCTTTTTGTAATGACATACCAAGCAGAGTGGCAGGTCCTGAATGTCCTGTTTTCAAATTAATCCATTTTGTTAATCTCTCATCAAAGAGACTGTCACTGAACACCTCAGCCACAATAGCCAATTGATCCATATCTGCATTGTACTTATGTTTTGTAGAATGCACAGTACTGTGGGCATTCCTAGGCAGTCTTCACACAGCACCAGAAAAGGATCCATACCGAGAATTAAACATCATTAGTCATCATCACGGGCACGTTTAACGTTCAGCTTGACTGCGTGTTCCCCCGGGATGAAACAGCAGCAGCAGAGGCTTGCTCCGGCTCCCCCTTAAAGCCCCCAAGGACAAGGGTGGCTCATTGCCAAGATTTTAGGCAAGCAGTGCGTCCCGTCTCAGATCTTGGCCAGAGAGAGAGCCGAGACACAGAGCATGCCCACCTGTTTATCAGAAAACATACCTTTATCCTCCTCCCCGGGAACTGGCCTGTGGGGAGCAAACCGGACTAGACTGAGTTACTGGAATTAAGACTTATTCTATGCATCTGCTCTCCCACAATATGGCGCTGGGAGAGAAGTAAACAGCTTCCGCACAGCTGCCTCCAGTTCAACCAATAAACTGTAGGACTTGCTACTGACTGGAGGAGAGCAGCGTACTCGGCGTGTGGGCAGCCGAGTTGGGATTGGCGGAGGAGGACTATAAAGGAGGAGAGAGACAGCATGCACCAGGAACATCTAAGGGGAACACCTATTTGAAGGAACACCTGTGCAGCCCCCAAGAGAGCCGGCCGGCGGTGTGCCGCTCCCCTGCGGAAGTGGGGAATGTGGCCAGGGGGAACTGCCCTTCCACGGAGGTGGAAGGGATAGTAGCCAACCCGGGAAGAACCAGCAGCAAACCCGGGGAGGGCCGAGCAGACGAAAGAACAGCGCAGGGTCCTGTGTCGTTCCTCCACGAAGAGGGGGAGCGACACTGGCCAGGCTCCCAAGGAGCAGGAGAAGGTTATCCGGCACACAAGTTACTTGTTTATCAGAGCCAAACGTAGATACAAGCCTCTCCATCCCAAAAATCTGTCCTTACATTTGGCCCTAGAGTTGCACCAAGGTATAGGCATAATTAACACATCATAAGAATACAATACAAATTTCTCATACAAGTATACATCCAGCGATCCAACACAATAATATTCAATGTGTTTTAAGGATAAATTGAAACATATCCAAGGGGGAATTAGCCTCTTATTATCTGTAATTGTTACATTTTTGCAGGTTTGTGGAATCTTAACTATTTGCGGCATATTTTGATTTACATTTTTTTTTTTTTTTTGTAAAGCAAACCAAGCATAATCTGTCCAAGCATTCCTATCAATAATAGGGGTAGAGTTAGTACCTAAAACAAAAACAGAATGGGTAGTCCGGACACTTTGTCACCACAATTCCTCATTTCACATAGTAACATTAACTTCACAACAGGTAACATTTACTTCAAATGAAGTATTTAAATGCAAGGTGAGGGCTGTCCAGTGTACACTGATCTGTATTTTTTACTCCCAGCGTTTCTTATCCACAACACCCTCTTCAGCAAACCAAGGACTAATGTTTTCAACAGCACTGATAAACTGCTCTACGGTTTGTTTCTTTAACCCTATTCTCTACATCTGCAATAAAGTGTTCACAGCCTTTGTCGTGGCTTGCTTTGTTTCTTTAAATGCACATTAAATCTTTTCGGAGCAAATCCCAGTGTTGCTCCTTCCCGACTCCTTCTGCAAACCAAGGACTGACTGTTCCTATAGCACTAATGAACTGTTCTATGGCTCGCCTTTTTTAACCCTTGCTCCTCCTGCCTTGAGTGATGCTTTTAACCCCTTCACAAAGAGAGTTCCTGCTTACTTAGCGTTTGCCCCATAGTTTCTCGTCGCTCTGCTTACCCTCGTAGCCTTTATTGCGGACGGGTCAGGACGCGGTGACCACCATGCAGGTCTTCACTCGCCTTCTCCGGGCCTGTATCACAGATGAAACATCTGTGGTGGCTCTTAGGAGAAGAGGCGGCGACCTAAATGAAACAGCCAGCTTTTCCAGCGACGTTCAGCTCAATTCCCGTTCCTCATGCCCCACGTTGGGCGCCACTTGCCCCGGCCCGCGGGGTAATCTACTAGGACACGAGGAGGGCAGACCTGAAGGGAGAGACCAACCAGACACGAGAAGGGAGACCAAGACAGTACTCTGATCAAGCCCTCACTTTATTGGAGAAGGAGGTAGCTTATATAGTACAAGGCAAGGACCGTAACAGTCGAGGGTAAGCAGGGGTCATCTTACAACATAGTTTAAAGGAATAATTTCACAGGAATCAGTATCAGTTTGACAAAGGGGGTTACAGCGAGGTCTTACAGCTACCAGATGTGCTTATCAAGGTACAGGAAAGAGAGCACTGAAGCCAGATGGCCAAGCGCTAACCATAGCAGTGAGCTGTACAAATGGAACTTTCTAGTGAATCCTCCTTACAGGAACACAGTTGAAGGTTAGTCTAAACAAAGGCCTATACAGGGACACCAGCACAGTGGCTCCCAACAACAGGGTGCCTTCCCCAAGAGGTTCACACCTCCCTTAGGATGTACCCCGTGTGAAGAGATCGATAAGCTTGTTCCTCATAACGGACAGAGCCTTCAAGCCCACCGGATTATTATCAGGCCCCTTCTGTCAGTTTCTGTTTGGCTTAGACAGCACCTTTCTTAGGTCCTCTCATAATGACTCTGTCCTTTGTTCTAGACCCTGTCTAGCCCACTCCGGGCCTCATTCCTTTGAATCGTGGCCTCTGCTCTTGCATCAACGGCTCTACTCCCCTTGGCTTATCAATAATCCTCTGCAAGTTTGGGACTGGCCATCTCCAGGCTTTCACCTTCCAGCCCTTGTCCTCCCGCTCCTGTTCCAGTTTTAGCCCAAGAACAGCTCCTTGATTACTGATAACAAATTAGGTATCAGACCCTCTGAGGACTCTTTTGTGTTATCATGAGCAAGCCAGATAGGGAAATCAGGTCTTCTGACCTCCACTCCAGTGGGCGTCTTGTCCTTGGATTGGTGTCCACAGTTATGTTAGGTAGGAAGTCAGAAATTGAGCCCATGTGTGCCTGAGAAAGGCCTGAAGACCAGCACCCACTGTGGAAGCTCCAGAAGCCCAGCATCCTGCACTTCGAAGTCCTGCCCGGATCCTGATGACCTTCCAGGGAGTCCTGCCCCTTCTGCCTGGCCTGGTAAACAGGCTTCCTCTAAGGCGGGGCGATGCCGATGCCAGCCAGGCATCTCCCTGGTAAGTTCAGGGAGAAAAAGTCAGACAGGAATTTTTCGTATTTAACCCAACAAGTCCTTTGTTCGGGAGAAGGAGAAGGAGAAGGAGAAGGAGAAGGAGAAGGAGAAGGAGAGGGGGAGGGGAAAGGCGGGAAGGCAAGACCCATCCCCTTAGGAACCCCAGCCTGCACATGAACTACGCACTCTCTCTCGGATCCTGCCTGGAGAGGTGCCCATCGTTCTTACGCGTGTCCCTACCCTAATAAACCTTGCTATGTTGCTTTCCCCTGCTGCCTCACGCCTGAATTCTTTCTTGCACGAAGACAAGGACCCTTTGCTTCTCTGGTCACACAACTAGACAAGAACCCTGTGGATGCGGGCCGGCGCCGCGGCTCACTTGGTTAATCCTCCGCCTGCGGCGCCGGCACCCCATGACGGCGCCAGGTTCTAGTCCCCTACTCCCCTAGTCCCCGTTGCTCCTCTTCCAGGCCAGCTCTCTGCTGTGGCCCGGGAGGGCAGTGGAGGATGGCCCAAGTGCCTGGGCCCCTGCACCCGCATGGGAGACCAGGAGGAAGCACCTGGCTCTGGCTTTGGATCGGCACAGCACCGGCCATGGTGGACATTGGGGGAGTGAACCAACAGAAGGAAGACCTTTCTCTCTGTGTGTCTAAAACTCTACCTGTCAAAAACAAAAACAGAAACGA